>NC_084834.1:34263939-34589848 GCF_033115175.1 Lepus europaeus | reverse complement strand
TAAATTCTTATGCCTGCCTAGAGTAAACAAAAACTATTAGATGTAGAATTAGTTTTATTGTATTGTTTACCTCAGATTATACCATCAGCACCAAGGTGTTTTTGGTTTGGTTTAGTGTTCTATCTTAATTTGCTTATATTTGGTTTTTTTGTTTTTAAGAAAAAATATACTATTAGACATAGTGTTAATAGGCTTAAGACTGAAAAAATCCATATCTCACCACCAGAGGTCATCTGTTTCAGCTATCTCATTTTACAATTACAGGGAAAAGCAGAGATCCAAAGCAGTTGTAACTGGCAAGAACAATTTGAAGATCATATCTTATTGTATATTAATAATACCGTCTTAGAGTAGAAAGACAGTATATTTTATTTCTTAGGTGATACATGAATTCTTTTTCATGGCTTAAAAGAAAAATCTAGAATAACATAGCCAAAAAATCAAAGGGAATTTGTTAACAAATTTGTGTGCCTTGTTCCAGTCCTTTTGTGTGTGTTTGTGTGTGGAAGTTGTATGTTCCCATCTAATATGAAAACAAATGCATTGTTTTTTTACAAAATATTTGCAGGGAATTCTATTTGTATATTCTTTTCCAACCACTTCTTTTTATCATTTAATAATTTATGTTGAAAATATTCCTATGTTAGAGAAATACACATCTATCTCATTCTAGGTACATGGGTGTCCTGGGCTTTATTTAACTGTACTCTTTTTTGAATACTAGATTTTGTGGCTCTCTGCCCATACACAGATATAGAGAATTTTTTTTTAATAGAGTATGCCAGATTGCTCTCCAGAAAAGCAGTAGTATGACCCCTTAAGCAGTACTTGATATAATCAGTCTTAAATTTTATCTATCTAATATAAAATATCTTTTTGTTTTAATTTATAGACTGCTAACCATTGTAGATTTTTCTCTGTTCATTTGTGTTTCTCTTCTAAATGAGCTGTTCTTTGTTCATCTTTCTGTTGTATCTTTTCCTTTCTCATGTTTATTTACATATATTCCAGATGATAATCCTGTTACATTGCTTTCCTGCAGTCATGTGATTCAAAATTGTGGAGTGCTCTATTTATAATCTTTTCTTTTATGTAGACATTTCTCCCATTTTTCAGTTATAGCATATGAATTTTAGAAAGCCTTCTTTCTCTAAATTCCCCCTTCTTTTTCTTTGAAATACTTGAGTATTTTATTTTACATTTTGCTCATTATTCCTGTGTGGCATTTGTGATGATGTAAAAGCTTATCTAACCCCAGTTTTTTTTTTCCAAATGGATACCTAATTAGCCTAAACTATTTTTTAGTAGTTTATCCTTTTCCATGCTGTGGTAGTACCATATTCTAAAAAACTCATGACTTTTTAGTTATGACAGCATATTCTTTATATCATTTCAATTTGAAAGAATGGAAGTTGCTTACTGTACTTATAAATCAATAATCTAGTTCTATTGCTAATTAAGAAAATAGCAATAATACATGAAAACACATAGGCCATTGCCAGGCTCACAGTGTTTGTTTATTGTCTTTCTCCTTTATTCGTCACTGTATTATTGGTAAGTACCTTTGTTAGGTTAAGGATCATCACATAAGTGAAGTTTTACTTTGAAGACAGTGAGTTCATGAGCTAACTTCCTGTTAGCTCTGTTAAAAATACATGTGTGTATATGTACACACACATATATATATAAACTATTATATCTTATTCTCTTTCAGCTTCAGGAGACAAGTACTATCTTTAAATCTAAATGGGTGCAATTCATTAATGAAAAAATTACAGCACCTTTTTGCCTTTCTGGCTCATACACAGGTGAGTGTATATCTGTGTAGTATGTATATGTGATCATTCGTAATTGTCTATAAACTTCACATTATACCAAACCTTTTTAACTGGTGTAAATCAGACCTTATAACAAGAGAGCTTAACTAAAGTTCTGTCACAATTGAGACTCTGGTATCAGAACCACAAGGATGATTTTGGGTGGGTACATGTCCTATATAATCGAAAAGTCTTTTTTCCTTATAATTAATAAGCTAGCATTTATTAAACATTTAAATTTTTCTAGTCCCTGTGCTGTCTTTTATCTCATAATCCTCAAAAAAATCTTACCAGATAATACAGCATATCCCATTTTACTGAAGAAATGGCCTAAGTTACAACTCAGGGTCATGTAGACAAGCAGCAGGATCAGATGTGACCCAAATGGCTCTGCAGCCCATGCTCAACAAGTGTGCTAACCTTTCTTCCTTCTTAAATGCTATAGACAGATTGAGTTAAAGGTTTTTTTTAACTAAAGACTACATTATTTTATGCCACAAATAGTGAAATATTAGAATTCCAATTTTCAAATTATAATCACATCTTATCATTTGTTGTGGCAAAATGTAAAAGTTGCACCTGGATTACTTTGGAGTCCATGATCAACCAATAGACGAACCTGCCTTTCTACTTAAACACAAAATCAGTAAGGTTCCTAATGATGTTCACATTCTGCACATTTATTACATAAAACCAGTCAAGGAAATTTTTGCCTGGAAGAGGGTATGCATGACTATCTTTTTCAGATTTAATTTTTCAAAAAGTTATAAACTCAAACACATGACTGTCATGGACAGATAATACCAGGAGCTATTATATTAAGAGTTAGACCTGTATTCTAATGTCATCCCTTCATTAAACATAGATTAAGATTTCAGTTACTTGGTTCATTCTGTGAGAATAACTTCTTGTATTTTTTCTACCACCATCAAAAGAGGGAAGCATATGCACCTCGAATATTCTTCGAGGCTTCCAGACCTCCGTGGTTTACTCCCAGGTCACAGCAAGACTGTTCTGAATACCTCAGGTTTCTGCTAGACAGGTAAAAAAGTGTTTTCTTTTATTAAACTGTGTCTTCTAATAACAGTTTATTTCTACTAAATATTGTTACTACCTTTAAAAAACATATTTCAACTGTTGATCTTTAAAACACCCTTGCATCTATTGTATATTTTCCTTTCGTTTTTCATTTGATTTCTTTTCAGGTTTTCTGTAGGCTAACAATTCTCAAAGGACCCCTAAGGTTTTCCAAAACACTCTCAGAAGTCTGTGAGGTCTTCTGTCTTCCAGCTACATATCTGTGGGAAGCCAGACTTTCTTCACATACTTCATCCAGAAAAACATAGCAATAGATAAAGTCCAGAGTAGATAGGAGAATCCAGCTGTCTTCTGTTAAGCCAGATATTTAAAATATTTGAAAAATAAAACAGTGCCATTCTTCTTGCCAATTAATTATTTTAGAAATTATAACTTTTTCATTTAGCTGTTATTTACAATAGCATGTGGTAGGTTTATTAATTTTTAAATGTAATATTTTACTTTTATTCTTAGTTTGTGAGTCCAGTAACTATCAAATAGGTGTAAGTTCTTGGGTTCCTCAGTTGTTTTTATAAAGGGGCCTTGGGACCAGAGAGCTAAGAGCTGCTGCTTTGGACCAATTCTTAACTGTGAGTTTGGCATATTTTACTGTCTCCTTACCTTAATTAGTAATACTTACTATCTATATCTTCCTGTCTGTTCTCTTCTATTATATGAATGACAGATAAAGTTAATTGGGCTTAACATGTACCACCTTTTCTTTCATTCAGCTAAAGATATCTTCAGAGGTTTCTTTGTCCCACACTTTTCTATGAGATGCCAGACAGACAAATAAGATAATAATTAAAGCAAATATGCAAGTATAATGAGCTATAATAAGTATTATAAAATGTACTGTAAGAAAATAGGAGAATATAGACTAGTAATAGCCCCCTAACTTCTTTTCTTTATTATCAAACTACTGTTATTCTTGACTAAAACAGGAGAAACTTGATTTTTTTTAAAATTAAGCATTATATTTGTTGAAAATAATTTGACTGCTTTTATAAATAGAAATTTATAATTTTTTAAATAGAAATGAAATTTAAGCTTAAGTGAATTAGCTATATAATGATACACTCTCCTGCAGGCTCCATGAAGAAGAAAAGATATTGAAAGTTCAGTCCTTGCACAAGTCTTCTGAAAGCCTGGGGTGCACTGAAACTTCTTTACAGGAAGTAGTCAGTAAGGCAGCTGCACTAACAGAGACCCCTTGCACAAGTGATGGTGAGAAGACTTTAATAGAAAAAATGTTTGGAGGAAAGCTACAAACTCATATACGTTGTTTGAACTGCCGGAGTACCTCACAAAAAGTGGAAGCCTTTACAGATCTTTCGCTTGCCTTTTGTCCTTCCTCTTCTGTGGAGAACTTGTCTTTCCAAGACCTAGCATCATCACCTGATATACAAGACGACGGCCTGCTCCGCACCATTGTATCTGGTCCTTCAGAAGAACCAGTGGTGTATAATCCAGCAACAGCTGCCTTTGTCCACGATTCAGTTGTGAATGAAAGAACGATACACAGTCCTCCTGATGAGTTTCACTGTACTGAAAACACTTCTGTACCCAATGCATCTAACAAGATTCTCGTTAATAAAGATGTACCTCAGAAACCAGGAGGTGAAACCACACCTTCAGTAACTGACTTACTAAATTATTTTTTGGCTCCAGAGATTCTTACTGATGACAACCAATATTATTGTGAAAACTGTGCCTCTCTGCAGAATGCTGAGAAAACTATGCAAATCACAGAGGAACCTGAATACCTTATTCTTACTCTCCTGAGATTTTCATATGATCAAAAGTATCATGTGAGAAGAAAAATTTTAGACAATGTGTCACTGCCACTGGTTTTGGAGTTGCCAGTTAAAAGAACTACTTCTTTCTCTTCATTGTCAGAAAGTTGGTCTGTAGATGTTGACTTCACTGACATTAGTGAGAACCTAGCTAAGAAATTAAAGCCTTCTGGAACTGAAGATGCTTGCTGCCCCAAACTGGTGCCCTATCTATTAAGTTCTGTTGTTGTTCACTCTGGTGTGTCCTCTGAGAGTGGGCATTACTATTCTTATGCCAGAAACATCACAGGCACGGAGTCCACATACCAGATGTGCCACCAGTCTGAAACTCTGGCCTTAGCATCCTCCCAGAGTCATTTACTAGGGAGAGAGAGTCCCAGTGCAATCTTTGAACAGGATTTGGAAAATAAGGAAATGTCAAAAGAATGGTTTTTATTTAATGACAGCAGAGTGACATTTACTTCATTTCAGTCAGTCCAAAAAATCACAAGTAGATTTCCAAAGGACACAGCATATGTGCTTTTGTATAAAAAACAGAATAGCACTAATGGTTTAAGTGGTAATAATCCAACCAGTGGACTCTGGGTAAATGGAGACCCACCTCTACAGAAGGAACTTATGGATGCTATAACAAAAGACAATAAACTATATTTGCAGGTAAGTTGCAATGCTAGCTTCATTATTCATAGAAAATATATTAAACAGTTGAAAAGTGGTTAAATTAGTACCCTAACTTTAAAATGTAACTTATGCATTTTTGAGGCATTGTGAAACTTTTTTTCCAAGATTTTATTTGAAAAGCAGAGTTAAAGAGACAAAGGGAGGGAGCAACAAAAAGAGAACTCTTCCATCTGGTTCACTCCCCAAATGGCCACAATGGCCAGGACCCAGTCAGACTAAAGACAGGAGCCAAGAACTTCTTCCGTGTCTCCTGTGTGGGTGTAGGAGCCCAAGCACTTGGGCCATCTTCTGCTGCTTTTCCCAAGCCACTAGCATGGAGCTGGATCAGAAGTGGAGAAATTGGAACATGAACCGGTACCAATATGGGATGCTAGCATCACAGGCAGCAGCTTAGCCTGCTAAGCCACAATGACTGCCCAGAATTCTGAAACTTGAGTCAGGATTTATATGAAATGGACATTACCTCTATAAATTGTCTTTGAGGCACTGTGAAAGAACTATGAAAAGTGCTAAGTAGATGCAACATAGATACTTTTGTTTTTAATTATAAAAGATGTGCTCACTACAAAATCATACCATACAGAAATTCAGAAAGCATAATAAAATGGAAATATCCATCTCACCTTCTCCTCAGTCCCACCCACCCTGAAAAACTGCTGAATTTGCCATTTATTCCTGTAAGACATTTGTGTAAATTTTTTTTTAAAGATTTACTTATTTATCGTTTGAAAGGCAGAGTTACAGAGAGGCAGAGGCAGAGAGAGAGAGGTCTTCAATCCTCTGGTTCACTCCCCAGATGGCAGCAACGGCCGGGGCTGGGCCAGTCCAAAGCCAGGAGCCAGGAGTTTCTTCTGGGTCTCCTATGTGGGTGCAGAGGCCCAAGGACTTAGGCCATCTTTTTCTGCTTCCTCAGGCTGTAGCAGAGAGCTGGATCAAAAGTAGAGCAGTTGGGACTAGAACCAGCACCCATATGGAATGCTGGTCCCACAGATAGCAACTTTACCTGCTACACCACAGTGCCAGCCCCACTTTGTGTTAATATTTTAAGGGATGTTTAAGAAGGACAATATGTAAAGAAAAGATTTTTGTACTCTTTAAGGATCTGGACAGTAAAACCAAGGAGATGATAATTACTAAATAAAAGCCATGGAATAAAAGCTCCATGTGAAATGAAAGAATACTTTCTTCAAGGATTTATTGATTTTATTTAAAGTCACAAAAAGTCTTGCTGAAAGTATTTTTACTTTGAATCTTCCCATCTTAACTATCAATATAAAATACCAGCAGGTAAAATTAGAGAAATGGAAATTATAGGCAAATTAATTCGGTAGTTCAAATGATTTCATGGTCATAAAGTTCTTAAGAGATACATATTGAATAAGAAAACAGCATTGAAATAACCACTTGGGACACCCACATCCCATATCAGAATGCCTGTTTTGAGTTCCAGCTACTCCACTTCCCATCTAGCTTCCTGCTAATGTGCACTCTGAATGGCAGCAAATAATAGTTCAGTTAGTTGAATCCCCACCAGGAGACGCATATTGAGTTCTGGGCTCCTGTCTTCATCCTGGCCCAGCCTGGACTATTAGACTATTGAGGATTTGGGGAGTGAACCAGTGGATGGAAAATCGATACCTCTTTCTTTCTCTCTCTCACTCACTCACTTTCAAATAAAATGAAAATTAATAAAAATTTTTTAAAGAATAAATAGGGGCTGCCATTGTGGTGTAGCGAGTAAAGCTGTTGCCTGCAACACTGGTATCCCATATGGACACTGGTGAGAAACCCAAGCTCTTGACTCCATTGTAACTCAGCCCTGCCCATTGCAGCCATCTAGGGAGTGATTCAGCAGATGGAAAATCTCTTTGTCTCTCCTCCTTTCTCCGTGTAACTCTTGACTTTCAAATAAGTAATTAAATCTTTAAAAGATGTTTTTAAAATAAAAAAATCAGTGGCCCACTATGTTATGATTTTTATGGAAAATTTCTCCAAAGCTATCAGATTTGCTATATTTTAAATACCCAAGTAAGAACGCATGATACATTTTCTTTTAAATTTATTTATTTGAAAGGCAGTTACAGAGAGAGGGAGAGACAAACAGAGAGACATCTTCTATCCACTGGTTCACTCCCCAAATGGTCATAACAGCCAAGAGCTAGGCGCTTCATCCAGATCTCCCACATTCATGCAGGGGCCCAAACACAGGAGCCAACTTCTGCTGCTTTCCCAGGCACATTAGCAGGAAGCTGGATCCAAAGTGGAGCACCTGAGGCACAAACCAGCACCCATATGGGATATCAACATTGTAGGCAGCAAGTTAACCCTATGCCACACCAGCCTGATTTTTGAAGGAATATCTCAATGTTTGGCACAGCAGTCAAGCAAATGCTTAAGACACTCATATGCCGTATTGGAAAGCCTGGATTTAAGTTGTAGCTATACCCACCGCTCCAGCATGCTGCTAGTGCACACCCTGGGAGGTAGCAGGTGATGGGTCAAATAGTTGGATCCCTGCCGCCCATTTGGGAGACCCAAATTCAGTTCCTAATTCATGGCTTGAGCCTGGCCCAGGCCCATCCCCAGCTGTTGTGGGCATTTAAGAAGTGAACCAGTGGGTGGGAGATCTCTGCCTTTGAAATAAATAAGGTGATACAAAAACAAGAATTAGAGAAAAATGAAATTCAGAATTTTGTTAGAACTGACTCACAACCAAAGACTCTTTAATACCTAATAGATGGCTTATAACCATAGTAAAAATAGGATTTACTTAACCATGCCCTTACTACTAGATCATATAAACACTAATTATTAATCATGATTCTTGACAATTGGAGAGATGAAATGAGAAGAGGATTAATTTGTAAGAAAATTTCTGATATAAAATACAAAGCCTAGTGGAACCTTGACTTTTTTGGAAATAATGCAGCAGATTACTTACATCAACGATTGAGTGAAATACTTGGAAATGAAGTATAAGGATTTTGAAAGGCAAAAAAACTAATTTCTACAGTTGGAATGCCAAACACTTTTATAACCATAATAATTATTTGTATTACAGTGCCACTCGAAATAATTTTACAGTTCCGTTTACTACATCCTGATATTTGAGCATGAAGAGCCATTCTTTTCATTGTTTTTTTAAAGCATGTATATAAAAAAGCATTGTATACTTTGTGAATAAAGTTTTTCAGTGTTGTGCAAATGTTTTAAATGTCAGAATGACAATTTGCTTAATGCAAAAAACATGTTATCAAATATCTTTAGCCCATTTGGTGCATATCAGAGTAACTGCTGTCTTGTTTAATACCTCATAATCAATTAGAAACTCAGACGCTTTTTTTTTTGAGGATTCCATTTTTTTATGGCAAGAAGTTTATTAACAGCTGTATTCCAGTCATTTCTGACATCAACCTAAAAATTCCAATTGAAGAATGAAGCAAATGTGAGGCATTGTATTGCACATAAACATATATATTTTTTTTTTTTTTTGACAGGCAGAGTGGACAGTGAGAGAGAGACAGAGAGAAAGGTCTTCCTTTTGCCGTTGGTTCACCCTCCAATGGCCGCCGCGGTAGCGCGCTGCGGCTGGCGCACCGCGCTGATCCGATGGCAGGAGCCAGGTGCTTCTCCTGGTCTCCCATGGGGTGCAGGGCCCAAGGACTTGGGCCATCCTCCACTGCACTCCCTGGCCACAGCAGAGAGCTGGCCTGGAAGAGGGGCAACCGGGACAGGATCGGTGCCCCAACCGGGACTAGAACCCGGTGTGCCGGCGCCGCAAGGCAGAGGATTAGCCTGTTGAGCCACGGCGCCGGCCATAAACATATTTTGACAATTGGGATGATTATATCCATCATTAGGTGTTCTTTAAATGAAAAGAAATAATGGATATAAATATCAGCTCTAATTGTAACAATTTGTAGTATTTTATCTTCTGTGGCTGATCTATATGTTTAATGTATTTTATACTGTCACATTGTGATAGCAATTTTTTTTTTAACCTAGAAACCTTCCAATTCTAGGTAAAAAAACAAACTTATGCATTTCATATATACAAATTTGGGAACGTAGTAATCTTCCCACAGTGATTCTTCCCACCCTACCCTCCTCCAGCCCACATTCCCACCCTTCTTCTGCCTCTTCTATTCCCATTCTTATTTTTTACAAAGATCTATTTTCAATTAATTTTATTCTCATAAGATGAACCCTACACTAAGAGTTCAATAAGTAATGTGAAGAAAAAAACTGTTCAACAGTCGAGATACGGGCTGTTCAAAATCATCACATCTCAAAGTGTCAGTTTCACTTCTATAGATTACCTTTTAGGGTCTGTATTAGAAAAAAAAATATGCCTTTGGTTAGAATTCATGAAAGATTGTGTAAGTACCAACACCATTGCTTTGTGAAGGTCACCACCTCATCTCTTCTGAGTCAGCCCACAAACAGAACCTTCTGGCTTTTATTGCTTTGTCTATTTCCTTTCTTTGGAGGAGGCGGTAGTTTAATTTCTTAACTTTTTTGTTATACGTATAGAACAGTACAAATAATAATTGAGGGCAATTCAGAAAGTTTGGAGAAAGAATTAAAAGATTATTTTGGTGCAAAAAATTTGAAATCCATGCACAACTTTTTCATAATATGCTTTTTCCATGAACTTTTTGAAGGCCACTCCTATATGTGCAGTTTTAAAAAAAATTTTCATTTAGGCTGGCGCCGCGGCTCAGTAGGCTAATCCTCCGCCTTGCAGCGCCGGCACACCGGGTTCTAGTCCTGGTCGGGGCACCGATCCTGTCCCTGTTGCCCCTCTTCCAGGCCAGCTCTCTGCTGTGGCCAGGGAGTGCAGTGGAGGATGGCCCAAGTCCTTGGGCCCTGCACCCCATGGGAGACCAGGAGAAGCACCTGGCTCCTGCCATCGGAACAGCACGGTGTGCCGGCCGCAGCGCGCCTACCGCGGCGGCCATTGGAGGGTGAACCAACGGCAAAAGGAAGACCTTTCTCTCTGTCTCTCTCTCTCACTGTCCACTCTGCCTGTCAAAAAAATTTAAAAAAAAAAATTTTTTTTTCATTTAATGTCAATAGCATTACCTAAATAAAAAGTCTAAATACTGGAAGTTATTTGTCTCAAAACATCAGTAGCACCTTACTGTGGGTAGACCTATAGTCTACAAGTAAAATTAGAATTCATTTTAAAATTTGACATAGTTTTGTGATTTAAATTACATATGCTATGAGAATCCTAATTTTGACATTGAATACAATGTTGTTCCCATCTATATTAAAACAGGTAAAATGAAAAAAAAAAACACATAAGATGAAAAAGATTTTCCACTGTTTAATACATGTTTAAGCTCAACTTCTGAAAACAATACTACACTTTTTTTCTGTCAGTCATATATGCATGTAAATAGATAATAGAACAAAAATTTACTTTCATGGGAAGCTCTGTGTCTTAAAATAGAAATGTCATGGGTAGCAGAAGCAATGAAATTATTAATTTTATATTCTATGACTCTTTCAACACAGCTTCTGGGAAGGAATCACTTCATAGCAAAGTCTAGGTAAAAATTGCCATAGCTTCTGAGAGCAAAACGTGCTGAGCTCTACCTCACATTTTCATTCAGTTTTAAATCATTGGGGAACATCTGTATCTACAACTAAATATTGTTTCTTAAATACAGAGTAATAATTTCATTGCCTGTTTGGATCATTTAATAGCATAGAATGTAACAAGGATTTTCTTGTTTATTTTTGTATCTGTTTCTAACATATATATATATATATATATATATTTATAATATATATATGTAACTTATTTCATACCTGTAAAGCATTTATACTTTTTGCTTTAATTTTATAGATTGAATAAGTTTGTGTGTGTGTGTGTGTCAGCTGAAACATACTGTGTAAGTAGACATTACACAAGGGGATAAAAATTATAAACATTGTAAATGACATAGTAGATGAAAAAGTATTTTCAAGAAATATCTCACAAATTAATTTTTAAAAGCCCTATCAGAGACTAAGTAGGCCATAATGTTACAAGAATTTCTTATCAAAGTTTCCTTTAAGCCACAAAGTAATCTGGATCATTTTGTGTTATAAGTTACACAAGCATTTGCTGGATACACTACTGAGAAATAAGTTGTCCATAATGTGAAGAGTAGAAGTCAGCCTGGTTTTTCTCCTCCATATTGAAAAGTTGATCATCTTGTAAAGAGAGGAGGATAGTTAACTAAAACATTTAGCAGGAAGTTTTAAAAGAGTATTACCTTACTAGATGGAGCAAAGTCACAGGAAAATTTTAAATAATTAAAATTTTTATTAATTTATTTTTTGAGAGGCAGAATGAGACAGAGCTTCCATCTACTGGTTCACTCCCCAGATGCCTGCAATGGCTGGGGCTGGACCAGTAGCAAAAGTGGCAGCCAGGAACACAATCCAGGTCTCTCACATGGTAGGAACCCAATTACTTGAGCCCATCACTAAAGGTCTGTCTTAGGGGGAAGTTGAGGTTAGGAGCTGAAGCCAGTAATCAAATCCACATACTCCAGTGTGGAATGTAGGTATCTTAACCACTGAGCTACACATCGGCTCCATGGTTTTTAATATTAAAGCTAACTGTATTTTGAAAATTCTGAAAGATGATTTTGCTAACAAGGGTTATGCAGTTAGCAGTGGCTTTTAGACTTTATTGTAACCAATCACATATCCAGAAAAATGGGAACATACCAGAATAGTCTGCATATGCTATCAAGGAATTTGTAGCCCCCTCCCCCTGCTTTAGAATCCAGTTTTACACCTTGCCAGATGCATAGGCCATTATTTATTGTTCCTTTGAAGCTATATACCTAATCTCTAATCTGAGACCACTAATACTGAGTATCTAATACGTGCCTACCATATACATAAATATGACTATAATAAAAGTTGTAATACTCTGATAGAGGAAAGTTTTAAGTGCTACTAAAAGGGAATAGGCTTTACTTCTCTGTATTTTTTAGATATGTCTTAATATTTATTGAGGAATAAAAAAAGGAAAGTGTAGAAGGAATTCAGGCTTCTTCCCCTTATACATTTTACTACAGTCACTTCCAAAATAGCTTCAGTTGATGAAGAGTTGATATTCCATTTTGGTATTTATGTTCTGTGTTATATATGAAATCTATTCTTAAATGTATTAGAGTATTACAGTAGCCATAATATTTTCTGAGATTTTATGATTTAAGGTCTTCATTTTCTCTGAACACTTGGGATGTGAAAACTGAAACAGAGTAACTTTTAGGATCTGTCACTGTGGAGAGTTTACGTCAGGATTCTGTTCTCTATCTTGTTTGCTCCAAAGGTGATCATATACCTAAGTAGGATTTGGTAAGGTTTGATGTCAGTATTTTTAATGTTACTGATTTGAAGTATGCTTATTAAAGGTTAAAGCAGTTTTTGAAAACTTGTATAGGTAGTATATCCATCCATTGTATTTACGTTTTAATTTCATAAACAATTTTTAATTTTAGGAACAAGAGTTGAATGCTCGAGCACGGGCCCTACAAGCTGCATCTGCCTCCTGTTCTTTTCGGCCCAATGGATTTGATGACAATGACCCACCAGGAAGCTGTGGACCGACTGGTGGAGGGGGTGGAGGAGGATTTAATACAGTTGGCAGACTCGTATTTTGATGCTGAGAGAGTCCAAAATGCACTGGTCACAAAATATCCAATACTATGACTGTTAAAATGTCATACTGTAACAAATATCATTATCTATCTTATATTTTTTTTTTTTGTTTTCATTAGACCCTTATACTTTTAAGAAAACACACTCAGTGCTTGTTTTTATTTTCTTAACAATACATTTATCAACAAATGCATCATGGGAAAAAATCTACCTCTTAAAATTCCATTTGCTTTTATGGTTAGACATGCTTGACCAAAAATGTTTGGAGTAAAATATGTACCTAGTCCCTAATTAAGCTGCATTAAATCTGGTAGAAGCATTTAAATGGTTACCCTCAGTTTTACTGGATAAAAATACATAATTCGTTTAGCATTCTTTATAAAGTAATTGATACTAGAGGTGAGGAAAAATTGCTAAAAATGTTTTTATTTTCAACGTAGTTACCCCATTATTAAATTCAAGTTTTTTAAAATACTGGAGACGGCACAGTCTCTAATGAAGGCAATAATTTTAACATAAAATCTATCAAGCTATAGTACTTTAAGGTGTTTTTTTTAGTACTGTCTTCAGCATCATTGTATCTGCATTTCAAATGCAAATGTTAAAAAAGATTATTTATACAAATGTGGTGAATGAATTGATTTTAAGAAAGGTGCATGATCTTGTAGGAGCAATGTTTTTACCTAAATATTGCTAATTCTGTAGTATTTCTAATTGTTCACAGATTTTAAAATTCTATTTCAGGGAGTATATCTTCTGTGTGTTTTGAAGGAGGTGAGTTCTGTATGTGCCTTGTAGTACTGTAATTCAAAAATAGGAAACTTTGGCTGCAGAAACTTTTTTAAAAATGAAATGTTAGGAAGTAAATTTTGTGCTAACAATAAAATTATAACTTTTGAAAGGTATTAGATTTTCCAGAAGTAAAGTCAAATCAGTAAGTGTGATAGTTCATTTTTAACTTTTAGGAAAATTCAGAGGAAATGAACCTAGTTAAGTAAAAAAGAAAAAAAGAAAAAACTTTTTTGATTTTGTTACTTAATCCTCAGAATATTAAACACTGATTGCATATTTTCAGAGTTCTACATTGGGGATTTTGTTTGTTTGAGTCATATGTTTTACATAGTTGTTTCTCTTTCATAGTTTCTGATAAAATGTTAAAATGCCAGACCCTATGGTCCTGAATTTTCTTTTGTCAGGAAATGAAACATGTCAGTTCTCCTGGGTCTTGATTATGCAGCACAAGAGTTATCCGAACTATCCCCCTTCCTAAAGGTTTCAACTAATCCATGGTTGTACATTGTTCTGAAGATTGGTCTCATATTTATTTTGAAAACATTTTAAGGAAAGAATGTTCTTTGGTGATTTGGAGTTTATCTTTTTCCCAAGCTTTTATGGCAGTGGTTAAAAACAGGACTCCCATCTTCATTCCACTACCTCCCACTCCTAACACTTTCAGTCACCAGAATGATTAGGAAAATGGATTGGATTGAAAACTGGAAATTCTTTGCAGAATTAATTGAGAATCTTCTTCCCTACTAATGAATGACCCAGAGGGATTTTTATCAAGCATTCCTGTGGGATTCCTCTTGTCCTAATAATGAATTAGTAAGCTACCCTTTTTAATTAGTTATCCACGGATCAGATAGTGACTTATAATCAGATTATATCCATTTTAGCTTTTATTAAAATTGGTGAAGTCTTGTAATTACTCATGGATATTAGGCTAAGATACTTCTAGGAACTTCCATAAAGGTAACTAGATTTACACAATTTTATCTATAAATATCATGTTTTTCATGGTATATATATATTGAGATAATATATATATTGAATTTTCCAAATGACAATAAAAAGATGAAATTCTAGTTATACAAATACTGAGGCTATTCAAATTATAATTTGACATGGTGAGTTTCTTTTATGATTAAAAAATACTAACATGAATTTTATTTGCTAATTGGAATCAGAATAATGAGCTTCATTTAAAAATCCATCCAACTAAACAACTTTTTAAATAACGTATTCTTTTGATTGCTCTGATCCTAACAGATCCCTGTTACTTAATTTCTACTTTATTTAAGGTATTTTCTTTCTCCCATATTTCTAGCTCTTCTGTTTACATCTTCAAATGTTCTTATGAAGTCTGACTCTTAAGGCTAACTAGTGTAGTGTTGCTATTTTTCTTTCACTCAGTCCAAGATACTCAGCTTAAATGAAGTTGCTTGTTGCTGTTGAAAACAGTGCATTAGGTTTCACTACTAAGAGAAAAGTAGAATTCTTTTTCAGAGCGATATGCAATGAAAGAAATATAAGTGATGTGGACATGTAAGCCCTGGTAAACTATCTGCTAGCAGGTGCCTGTGCAACTCTGGTTCATGGTGTTTACATACCTCCACAAGTGAGAGGAAGAATTCTAGCTCATTCTCCATTCAAGCATCTTTCCACTGCCTTTCTTCTAGCTGAATAATCAGAAGCAGGTAGTATAGAGCTGGGGATTCCTGACTTCTGACTCCATACCTTAGGATACAAGAACTTTGGCTATAAAAGTCTCACGATGTCTAAAGATACTGGGAATTCTTGTGGCAGATTCAAACAGCCTATAATATTAATTCACATCTGGAAAGAACAAAAGTACTTCAAAACTCACTCTTAAGTCCAAATCTGTAATGTTCTTTGCTCATTTAGCTTTATTTTTGTGATAATGCTACTTTAGAAAGTAGGTATTTTCTTTTCATGTACCACCTCCTTAAAGCTATCTTCTTGTAAGAAGGGATTGAAAGCTTACTGTGTTCCCAGCTCAGTTTAAGAAAACAAAATGGGGGTCATTGCTGTGGCGTAGCAGGTGAAGCTGCCTCCTGTAGTGCTGGCATCCCATGTGGGTGTCAGTTCGAGCCCCAGCTGCTCCACTTCCGATCCCTGCACCTGCATGGCAGACTCAGAATTAGCTCCTGGCTCCTGGCTTCAGATCAGCTCAGCTCCAGCCCTTGCGGCCAACTGGAGAGTGAATCAGCAGATGGAAGATTTCTCTCTCTCTCTCTCTCTCTCTCTCTTTGTGCCTCTGCCTCTTTCTAGCTCTGCCTTTCAAATAAATAAGTAAATCTTTAAAAAAAAAAAAAAAGGAAGAAAACAAAATGGACATAGTCTAATTACTGATACTTTGTGTCAGGTCTTAATTTTCATATCCTTTCCTATTGTGTATTCCTCATAATACTATATACAGAATGTTTTTACATGAATATTTCACAGCCTATAATTCTGTAGATGTAATTATAATGTTTTACTCATAAAATGCTACTCTTTTCTAAGATTTACTTTATTTATTTGAAAGGCAGAGTTAGAGATACAGAGAAAGAGAGAGCTCTTCCATCCACTGGTTCACTCGCGAAATGGTCACAACAGCCAGGACTGGGACAGCCCGAAGCCAGGAGCCAGGAGCTTCATCTGGGTCTCCCACATAGGTGCAGGTACCCAAGGACTTGAGCCATCTTCCACTGCTTTCCTAGGCACATTAGCAGGGAGCCAGATCAAGTGGATTAGCTCAGACTCAAACTGGCGCCCATTTGGCATGCTGCATTGCAGGCAGCAACTTAACCTGTTAAGCCACAGTGTCAGCCCCAGAGTGCTATTCCTTATATATACTTTTTTTTTTGGACAGGCAGAGTGGACAGAGAGAGACAGAGAGAAAGGTCTTCCTTTTTGCCATTGGTTTACCCCGCAATGGCCGCTGCGGCTGGCGCACCACACTGATCCAAAGCCAGGAGCCAGGTGCTTCTCCTGGTCTCCCATGCAGGTGCAGGGCCCAAGGACTTGGGCCATCCTCCACTGCACTCCCGGGCCACAGCAGAGAGCTGGCCTGGAAGAGGAGCAACTGGGACAGAACCGGCGCCCTGACCAGGACTAGAACCCAGTGTGCTGGCACTGCAGGCAGAGGATTAGCCTATTGAGCCGCAGCGCCAGCCTGTAACTGTGACTTTATAAAAAAAAAAAAAAAAAAAAAGTCTGAAATCCATGCATATAAGGCAGCATCTTCAAAAAGTTCATGGAAAATGCATATTATGCAGATGGAAGACCTCTCTCTGATTCTACCTCTTTGTAACTCTTATATATGCTTTCACCAGCTATTTTTTGCTAATGAGTTTAGATTTCTAAGACAATAATTCTAATGTAGAGAGGGATAAGTTAGTCACATTTTATAGAAACAGAGAATGTTAACTTTTTTATTTTGTTTATTTGACAGTTGGACAGACAGAGCTTTCATCTGAAGGTTCACTCCTCAAATGCCTGCAATGGGAGACTGGGCCAAGGCTGTAACCAGGAGCCAGGAATAATCCAGTCTCCCACTTGAATATCAGGAATGTGGTTACTTGAGCTAACATTGTAGCTTCTATGGCTCCATATTTACAAGATTTACAGTCAGGAACCAGAGGCAGGAATCAAACCCAGATACTCCACTGTGGATGACAGTATCTTCACTACTACACTTAACATCTGCCCACAATTGATTATAACTCAGTAACATTTTCTAGAGGACTAAGATTAAATCTTGGACAATGTGATCCCATGAGAGTTAAGTGCATCAGAAAGGAAATTTGAATTAAAATGTTCCCCCAGAAAACTGAACAATCTAAAATATAATTTTTTACATATTCCTTCTTAAGCATTTGCCAAACTCAAATATCTTCAACGGTATTTTGTTTTATTAGTTTTCGTTGAGGTTTTTTTTTTTGGGGGGGGGGTGTGAATGAACCTCAGGTAAAGGAGAGAGATTTTAAAGATTCAAGGTAAACAGTGCTTTAAGGAAAAAACAAGTGTGTTATAAAACTGCTGCTTTCCCATATGAAAAGAAATTTCTATAGAAAATTTTTTCAAAGAAATGAGAAGATTTTTATAAAATCAACAATCTGGGCTTTGTGAATTCAAAAGGATTTGTTATGTAAAACCTTTACCCAATGTTACATAACTAATAGAATCTAAGAAGTCAGCCAAGTGTGTTGCCAGCTCTCATCAGTGTCTGTTATGGCCTGCAGTTGTTTTTCTCTTAATAGATCTCATGTTTTGCTGTGTGTGCTAGATACGCATACACACACTCCTACCTTGATTTCAGAAAGATGAGAAGGTTAGCCTTGCCTGCCTAGATCAGTGGTTTTCAACCTTAGCTTCATGTTAAAATTGCTTGGAAAGCTTTTAAAAAATAATACCATGTACAGGCCTCATACTAGACCAACTAAATTATGTTGGGACTGGGCATGAATATTTTTTGAAGTTCCTCAAGTGATTTTAACGTGCAGCCTGTGTTGTGAACGTCTAGACTAGAAAAAGGAAATTTTTTTCCTAGGGCTTTTATCCAGCGGAGCTAACATATGTTGAGTTTCTACCATGTTTCTGCACATGGCAGATATTTGTCTATTGAACTTACATGAGCCCTGTAAGTGAGCTCATATCCATATCCTCCCTCACCCCTTTCTAGATAAAGAAAACAAAGACTCAGATTAATGAATGTGCTCAACATCATGTATCTAATAAAAATCAGAACTGAGATTTTTTTTTAATCCAAGTCTTCAGAACTCCAAAATCAATGCTTCAGTGGAGAGGTAGTAACAACAAGGAAAATGTGAGCAAATTGCTGAAGCACATTACATATTAATAAAAGCTTACAATTAATTTTAGGAAATAAAATTTCTGCAGTCTGTTTCAGTTACCCTTTAACATTCCAAGCATGATTCCTTAAAAAAGAAAAAATGAGATCTGCTTTTATTAAAACCTATATGGGGTAATCCACAAGATTAAGAAGCATAGTCCTTAGCACTCTCTTGTTGTGCTCACTGTTCTAACCACACTGCTCCTTTCTTTCCTTTCTGTCCTTTCAGTCATACTGGACCCTGCATCATTTTTACTCAAATGACATCATCAGTTGTTTACCATCTCTGGACCCTACCATATGCAGGTTTCTGTGTAGCCTAACAGTCTCCTTGCCCCACTTTCTCCTTCCTGCTTTCACTTAACTAATTCCTGCTCTTTTTCAGTATGCTCAGGTCTCTTCATATAAACCTCCCAAACTGGTTAGTCTCCACTTTTATCCTGGCTTGTGTTTGCTGTTTATCTTTGAAAAGGCTCTTGCTTATTAATAGAGCTAAATCAGCCCTAGAGTAAAGGCTAATCTCTTACACCCAACAAAGATTAAAAACAAACTTTGAAAGGATTAAATTCTGATGGTAATTTAACTGCATTTAGAACAAAGTCTTAACACTCTTTAAAGGAAAAAACAGCATTTTAAAAAGTAAAATTCACAATATCCAGCATCAGATCAAAAGTTAAGCAGCGGTCAAAGAAGGAAAATAGAACTCACATTCAGGAGAAAGAAACCAAGTTCAGACATTATGGAAAGAAAGGAATTTAACAAACTATGAGCTTTAAAGGAATGTAAAGAAAAACATAAACACACTGAAGAGAGAAATGGAAAATTCAAGAGTTCAGCCAACCCCAGGCAGAACAAACAAAAGCACATAATCAAATTACAAAAACTGATAAAGAAAGGAACTCCAAAAGCAGCAAGAGAAAAAGAATCCATTCCTTTTAAACTGAGGTGGGTAAATCATGTACAGCTGTTAGGTCAAATCTATCCTGCCTCCTGTTTTTTCATAAAGTTGTACTGGAATACTTCCTTACCTGTTTGCTTTCACATTACTACTACAATGGCAGAGTTGAGTGGTTGTCACAGAGCCCATATGACCAATAGTATTTTATGGAAAAATTTGTGACCTTTAATATAGAGAAAGAAAGCAGTGGAATGGCATTTAAAATGTGTGGAGAGGGATCTCAACCTACTGATTTCACTATATCCAGTGAAAATAATCATTCAAAATGAAGGTGAAATTGATATTTTTAAACAAAAACAATTTTTCCTTGAATATTTGCACTACAAGATAAAATGTGAAAGAGAATGCTTCAGGCTAGAAGAAGATGATGCCAGATGGAAACTTGGATCTGTACACAGGAAGGAAGCATGCTGGAAACCGATTTGGCACCATTGACTCAATTTACAGAATATTCAGGCAAGAAGGAACAGCTTTGGAAAGCTCCAGATCTGTTCTGCACCTGCGGGCAGCAATTGAATCCTGCTGCATCCACCATACACCAAGCCCATGCCATACAGACAGATAAGACTCCAGGAAAAAGTATAAACACGGACTGAAGTGGTGGGCACACTGCGGCCTGTGAGCCAGTCACCTATTTATCTACATAGAAAACCCAAAATAATACAAGACTGTTTGATTTGTATATGAACTTTTAGAATAAAAATTTTAGGAAGTTTCTTAAATGCAAAGTCAGCATACAAAATTTAAATGGATAGGTGGGTATGTAGATAGAAATACCAGAGAGAAGTACTATAATACAGAATTTTTAAGTTTCATGTGCAATAATGTAAATTAACTTTCTAAAAATCTATAAATTCAATATTTTAGACATAAAAGATACACAAGTCCTCCACAAAATACTACAAAATATTATTCAGGAAATTAAGATCTAAGTCATTCATGGCTTACAACATGCATACCTAATTTTTCTTCAAAACTGATTTATGGAATAAATACAATCTCAATCTGGGAATTCTTTTTTGTGTTAATTGAGCTGATTCTAAAATGTAAATGGAAAAAATATTTTAAATTGCCAAGACTCTTAGAAATGAACAAAAGTTAGGATAACTTTCTTTACAGAAAATGTTTTATTATAAAGTAAAAGTAATGAGATAGGATGGACTTTTTCTGATCAGAAAAGAGAATCCAGAAGTAGGCTCATATATATACCTGATCTATGACAAAAATAAGGTGACTCTCCATCCTGGTAAAAAAACAGGCTGTTCCCAGGACACAACTTTCAGAGCTAAAACTAAAAAGTCCCAAGCAAATTGCAATGAGTTGGTCACCCTAGACAAAAATGACAGACACTTCCCAGCAGTGTGTAAAGGTTGGTCTTTTCAATAAAAGTTAGTTGGACAATGAGATAATCTTATAAAATAAAAGAATCTTAGTCCTTATCTCACTCTACATTTAAAAGTATTTTGGAGTCAGGTATTAGCCTACTGGTTAAGACGCCTACTTCCCTTATCAGAGCACCTGGGTTTAATACCTAGTTCTGGCTCTTAATTCCTATTTCCTGCAAATGCACAACTTGGGAGGTAGCAATGATGGCTCAGATGCTTGTGTTCCCAGCTCCTGGCTTCAGCCCCACCACTGCAGTGGATGGGAGCTTTTAACAGGTTGTGTTCATTTTGTTAGTGACACATTGCTTATAATTTTGTACTTAACTGTATTTCAAAAAAATTGTTCAAAAACAGAAAAACTGGCAACTTAGGAAACTGACCCTGAGAGTACATGACTAGAGGCAGAAAAGAATTCAAGAGTTCCAATGATGATGATAGGCCTAAATTAAGAGAGCTGGCAGAAAGTTGGAAAGGATGAAAATGAATTGTTTGCATTATATAACAACTACCCATTTTTAAGTTAAAATGTCAGTTTCTTGGGAGCATTAGCCACATTTTCAGTGACCATTGGTTGCGTATGGTTCATGGCTGCCATACTGGACAACACAATCCTAGGTAGTGATAATGAACCATAGCAGTGACAAACTACATTTTGTCATTTTATGCCTCCTTCCCATCCTGTCAGTTTTCTAGGTACTCCTTTTAAAAAATTGAATTTATGTTATTTAATTATAAAGTAAATAAAATACTTAAGGAAATAAACCTGAGTACCTATCTTCTTGGAAGTTTCAGGCCCAATTCTACATAGAAAACAGACCATATATGACTTCTGAAAGAACTTACATCAATATTAATGGCTTCTCCATCATTAAGTCAACAGACTAATAACATTTTTTAAACCAGTCTATCTACAACTGTAAGAAAGGCAATAATAACTATTTTCTTGACCAGTTAGATCATCTTGTCTTCCTTTTAAGCTTTGTTTCCCTTGGGTCTTGGGTTCTATTCTCTACTTCCTAGCATTGTCATAATTTCTTGAATAACAGAAGTAAATATTTTTCAAGATGTCTGTCTTGTGGTTTGTATGGTCTTGAAACTAAAATCACAATATTCTGGTACAGAGCATTAGTACTGCATTTAACTCCTCCAAGATTATACTTGGCTAAGTCTGAGAGACATGCTTGTAAATACTATCCATGCTGTAGTTTTGACAGCTTGTTTCCAGTGAACATCAGCTTCAAGTGTGAAAGACATACTTGACCTTAATTTGGTTCTCTTTGGAGTAATTTGCTCTCAAACCAAATACCAGAGTTGATGAGGAAAATATTAAAATTTAGGCTCAGAACCTGGAGAAGTAGTTTACTGTTGAAATTGACAGTACACCTCTAAAGTTCTCTGCTGAATAATTTTTGTTTTGGATGATTTCCATCCTCTTGGCTTTCAGTAATAGTATAAGCAATTTCATAAGTAGATTAGCCAGTAGTCAGACTCAAGTTAATTAGTTTCCTCCACCATAGCTATGGCGAACACAAAACCAGATGTAAAATAGTAATAATAATACTATTATTATGTAATAATGTATGACCAAGCCGGCAAAACTTTTGTGATAACCACCTCACATTAGCAAATGTCTCGCTCTCTCCATAGAAATTTGCCTCTCAGTCTCCATTACTCTTCTTAAATCCTGGCAAAATAATAATAGAGAAAACATTCCAAACTAAACTTAGAATCTTGCTTTGGAAAGTGATCGCTCAAAATATTCTACTTTGTTTTCAGCAAGTACACTGGCTGCCAGTGTAAACAGGTCAGCAATTGTCTGGAATGGTTAGTGAGTATTCACTGTCCCTTGTTTGGATCATGATTAGACCATTATGATAGGAGCTTATAAGTATATAAAAGGCTAACTTTGTGTTAAATACTAGGAACAAAATACTAGACTGGTACCATCTGGCAAATGTATTATCTTCCCAGATCTATTGACTTAGATAAGTGCCTTAAGCAATCCATATCTCAATTTTCCAGGCATCTAAGTGTCTATTCACAACACCTAATGTGCCAGAAGCTTGGCTTTGAGGAAGGACAGTGAGCCAGAAATAATGTTGTTTATAAAAAGTATCTTCATAAGAAGCATATATGACCCTAGTTGGCAAGACTTTGGTGATAACTGGAAAGGATCACGTTATTCAATGCATTACTCTCTCCATAGAAAAAAATTTTTAAAGATTTATTTATTTATTTGAAGGCAGAGATACAGAGAGGCAGAGAAAGAGAGAGACAGGTCTTCCATCTGCTAGTTCACTCCCCAGATGGCTGCAACAGCTGGAGATCTGAAGCCAGGAGCCAGGAACTTCTTCCGTGTCTCCCACACAGGTGGAGAGACCCAAGGACTTGGGCCATCTTCTACTGCTTTCCCAGGCCATAGCAGAGAGCTGTATCGGAAGTAGAGCAGCCGGGACTCAAACCAGCACTCATATAGGATGCTGGCACTGCAGGCAGTAGCTTTACACACTACGTCACAGCGCTGGCCCCAACTCTCCATAGAAATTTAACAGAGGAGCTACTTGACTAATGGGTACACTTGAGCATTACTCTACCATTCCCTGTCCCCTCCCAATCATCTTTAAGAGATTTTTATTAATATAATGCTCAAAAGTATGCAACCAGAGTATGGAAAAAACAAGAATCTGAATCATTTATTGATATGATAATAATACACTTGAATAACAGTGAATTGATTTGCTCCATCACTAAGAAAATCTATGATGAGTGGAGGAGTTGTTTTTATGGCTGTTAAATAACTTTATTCATTATGAATGTATTGAACTATTTGTAAAAATTCTCTAATATATCATTTATAAACAAGAATTTATTTCTAATTTTAACTCTAAATTAATTGATCAATGTAGTGGGATTATTTTATCATTAAAAATATATTGGATATAATCCATTAAAATGGATTGGATACAAGAGGACAGTTTATTGTTAATTCTGTGTATTTGGGAATGTGATGTTCTGCATTTAGACTGAATTCCCTCTGATGGGATGAATTCTTCACCTTTGCATCCCAATGTCTACCACAGTAATTGACATATAGTAGACATAGAATAGATGCCTATGGAATTGAACACTAAGTTGTATTAGGCAAGATCATTTTCTTAAAGGTTAAAATTATAATAATCTCAGAGAGGGCAGTGGGCATAATTGGTCAAGAAGGTCTAGATGGTATGTTAAAAATAAGGCATGGATTCTAGTTAGTACTTTGTACCTTGGAGGATATATACCCAACAAAGGCTCCTGGTCATAGTTGGGAAAAGGATTGACATTCTACCCAAGAGGAACAATTTAGATTTATTTTCTAGAAATTTGGAATTAGGACTTATAGATAAAAGTCATTCTACATTGTTTACTGAAATAGTGTATACTGGAGGTTAAGGCTGTGACCTGGGACTAGATATGTAGATCGTGGTTTACTCTTCAAAACCTTTATCAACAGCTCCCTAATTTCCCTCCCTCAAAGTCTATAACATTAGGGACCAGCACTGTGACGCAGTGGGTTAACGCCTTGGCCTGAAGCGCAGGCATCCCATATGGGCGCCATTTCACATCCCAGCTGGTCCTCTTCCGATCCAGCTCTCTGCTATGGCCTGGGAAAGCAGCGGAAAATGGCCCGTCCTTGGGCTCCTGCACCCACTTGGGAGACCCAGAAGAAGCTCCTGGCTCCTGGCTTCAGATCGGCACAGCTCCAGCCGTTGCAGCCAACTGGGGAGTGAACCAGCAGATGGAAGGCACCTCTCTCTCTCTGCCACTCCTTCTTTCTCTGTATAACTCTTTCAAATAAATAAATAAATCTTTAAAAAAAAAAAAGTCTATGACATTGGATATTGGTGAGTATCCTGAGTTCTATCTTCCTCTTAGCAAAGTACATAAAATGTACTGTTCGAAACTATCTGATGTGTGGATTTCCTTTTCTATTTTCCTTTAAGGCCTCTATGAGACTAATCGCTTTTGGCCAGGAAAATAGAATCACCAAACAAAATCATAGCTATCAGTTTAGTGTACCAAAGTGAAGTAGGCCATGCTCTCCTACTGTGTATGGTGACCCCTTCTGAACAGACCAAATAGAAATAAATATCTCCGGCTCTGAGCTGATAAAGTCTGTACCAGCAGGTTTGATGAGGATCAAGACTGGATTTATTGAAGATTAAATTTCAATTCTCGTCTCAAGAACTCTCACCTTTTTAGGGCAAAATCTGTATAATGTACATCACTGTTGTTATAGAATGAGTAGTTCTATAAGATGGGAAGTTCAGGAGACACCCTAATAGTGTTCACATGAATTTTATGGAAGACAAATATATTTAACTGTGAACTTTACTGGAGAAAAACAAGTTTGTTATTCAGTGTTTTAGAATTCTTGGCCAGCGCCACGGACCACTAGGCTAATCCTCCACCTGCGGCGCTGGCACCCCGGGTTCTAGTCCCGGTCGTGGCGCCGGATTCTGTCCCGGTTGCTCCTCTTCCAGTCCAGCTCTCTGCTGTGGCCCAGGAGTGCAGGGAAGGATGGCCCAAGTGCTTGGGCCCTGCACCCCATGGGAGACCAGGAGAAGCACCTGGCTCCTGGCTTCAGATCAGCGCGGTGCACCGGCCGCAGCGCTCCTTCCGAACGGCCATTGGGGGTGGCGGTATACCAGCAGTAAAGGAAGACCTTTCTCTCTGTCTCTTTCACTATCCACTCTGCCTGTCAAAAAAAAAAGAATTCTTTCTTTTCCATTTCAAAAAGATTTTATACATTTTTAACATAATTGTATACATTTATGGGGTACAGTGTGATTTCAAGAAATTGCATATACTGAGCAAATCATAGTAATTAGCATTTCCATGTACAGTTTGTAAGTGCAAAAATGATTCATTGATTCTTTCAGGGAAAATACCTGCATGTTTAAGTCTCTTCCCTAAGTTTGTTTATAATTAGGAAAGTACTGGGACAAGTATTTAGCCAGGCAGTTAAGACACTAGATGGGACACACATCCCATTTTGGAGTGTGTAGGTTTGATGCGCACTTCTGGCTCCTGTCTTGATGTACACCCTGGGAGGCAGTAAGTGATGGCTCAAGTAGCTGGGTCCCTGCCACCCATGCAGTTGACCCGGGTTGAGTTACTGGGTCAACCCTGGCTGGTTTTGCAGGCTTTTGAGGAGTAGACTAGCAAATGGGAGCCTGCTGTCTCTCACAAGCACACTCTCTCTCCATTTATCATCTGTCTCTCCAAATAAAATAAAAAATTACAAAAAGAATGAAAAACATTTATTAAGCATCTACTATGTAGCAAGTACTGTGCTGGATGGCAAGGTTAGGAAGTCTAATAAGGTACAGTCATGTAACTCAGAGTCTGGCAAGGAAGGGATATTATCCAACCAACAGTTATAATACGAGGAAAAATATGAGGCTTAATACTTACGTGTAGCAAGAGTACATGACTCGGCCGGCGCCATGGCTCACTAGGCTAATCCTCCGCCTGTGGCGCTGGTACTCCGGCTTCTAGTCCTGGTTGGGGCGCCGGTTTTGTCCCGGTTGCTCCTCTTCCAGTCCAGCTCTCTGCTGTGGCCTGGGAGTGTAGTGGAGGATGGCCCAAAGTGCTTGGGCCCTGCACCTGCATGGGAGACCAAGAGGAAGCATCTGGCTCCTGACTTCGGATTAGCGCAGCGCACTGGCCGTAGCAGCCATTTGAGGAGTGAACCAACGGAAGGAAGACCTTTCTCTCTGTCTCTCTCTCTCACTGTCTAACTCTGCCTATCAAAAAATAAAAATTAAAAATTAAAAAAAAGAACATGATTAAAGAGATCTTTGAAGCCTAATAAGTTAGGTGTATATTTTACCCGGTTTCAAAAGACATCTTGTCATAGTGACTTGATATCATTTATGGTACATTTTCAATTTACTAGTCACAACTGCCATTACCCATAACAGTGTAGAAAATTACCCAAAACAAGGTAAATCTATTCTGCCTCTAGTGTGACAAAAAAATGACTAAGTATTGGTCATCATTCCCCCATGACAGCCACCATCCAGCATCCTACACTGGCATGGAAATGCTTAGGCTATAAGTCTCTCCTTGGGGCTGTGTGTTACAATTATTCAACCAAGGGGGAAAATAGCCAATGTTGTGGCACCGTGGGTCAGGCTACCGCTTGTGACGCTGCTAGTATCCAATATGAGCACCAGTTTGAGCCCCAGATGCTCTGCTTCCAATCCAGCTTCTGGCTAATGTGCCGGGGAAAACTGCAGAAGATGTACTTGGACTCCTCCCCACATGGGAGCCCCAGATGGAGTTCCAGGCTCTTGGCTCAGGTCTGGTCCAGCCATGGCTCTTGGAGTCATTTGGGGAGTGAACCAGTGGATGAAAGTTTCTCTCTCTCTCTCTCTCTATCTCTCTCTCTCTCTCTCTCCTATCAAAACAATTTTTTAAAATTTTATTTATTTTTTTTTATTTTTGACAGGCAGAGTGGACAGTAGAGGGAGACAGAAAGGTCTTCCTTTGCCATTGGTTCACCTCCAACGGCCTTCGTGGCCGACGTGCTGCGGCTGGCGCACCTCGCTGATCCAAAGCCAGGAGCCAGATGCTTCTCCCGGCCTCCCATGTGGGTGCAGGGTCCAAGAACTTGGGCCATCCTCCACTGCACTCCCTGGCCACAGCAGAGAGCTAGCCTGGAAGAGGGGCAACCGGGACAGGATCGGTGCCCCAACCAGGACTAGAACCCGGTGTGCCGGCTCCACAAGGTGGAGGATTAGCCTACTGAGCCGCGGCGCCGGCCATTTTAAAAATTTTAAATGAGAGAAGTACAAAGGCAGTAAGGAGAACAAGCATTCAGGCAGTGTTACCTAAACACCCATGAAGAGTTCTTTATCACGGTCATATCCAGAATACATTCCATAGAAAACATCCCACCAGATGCTATACCTCCCTTTCATGGCTGAATTGGAAAATACAGCCTCCAAGGACAACCCAGGTTGTGCTAACCAATGAGCCAGGACTTTTTTCCTTTGAATGTGGCCAATCAGGAGTCTCTCTCAGGAAACGAAGTCAAAAGACATGGATAATTACCTATTAGTTGTTGGTGCGAGTTCTGGGTGAGTCTATTGGATGAGATTCCTCAGATGCCATCTGGGTAATCTAAAATAAGGAAGGTGACTGATAAAAAATATAGCAGACATATAAAGATAGGCAGGGACCGCATAAGAAAAGGAGATTCAGTGAACAGGCTGGTCCTTAGAGGCAAACCATGCTGGTTGTCTCATTTTTCCCTGGTTCTCATCTACTTGCATTCCGTAATAAACCTTTGTTTTCACTGAAGTTATTTTAATGAGAGAACTCCAACTACACCAGCTATGTAGTTTACATTCACGACTGGCAATTAAAAAACAAAAAACATACCTGAGGATCATTTAAATACATGGAATCTCCTCCATACAAAACCACTTTTCCCACTTTCCTCACCTACTTTTTTTTCCACCAAGTCAAGTGAAACTGCCTGCATCCCTTTGCACAGATACATGGTTAACACTCAGATAACTGGTGTATACTTCTCTTCTGTCTTCCTCTCTCTTTCAGGGCAGCATTTGAGTCTGTTTTAATGAAGCTTTATCTGAATAAAAATGCCAAGCACAGGTTCTCCCAGGTCACATATTCCTATTGATGACCCCCCTGCTGCACAGAATCATTGAAAACATAAAGCTGTGGGGCAAGCCTTTGACACAGCAGTTAAGGTGCCACTGATAAATCTGCATCCCGTATCAGAGTGCCTGGTTCAAGTCCCAGCTTCTCTGTTTCCAATCCAGCTTCCTGCTAATGCACATTGTACGAGACAGCAGGTGATGGCTCAAGCAGTTGAGTCCCTGCCACCAACATGAGAGACCTGGGTTGAATTCCGGGTTCCTGACTTCAGCCTGTCCCAACCCTGGCTGTGGTGGGCATTTGAAGAGTGACCCAGCAGGAGGAATAACTCTGTGTCTGTTGGTCTCTCTCTCTTTTCAAAATTCTTTTAAAAAATAGGTTTTGATTAAATTACCATGTTTAAAATATACAGATCTGAGATTGATCTATGGTTCTATGAAACCACATATTGGCGCTAGAGATACATCAGAGTTGGCAGCAAGCAATGCCATTGCTGCAAGACACAACAGCCCATAAGGAAAGATAACAGACTTATGACATCTTAATAGCACCCTTATGCTAGCCATATGGAACATGGGCAGAGAAGACATGCAGAGAAGATTATACACTTCTGCAAATCAAAGTCATAAAGAAAAATATCTGGATTCTTCCCTTAAGAAAAAAAAAATGTTTTGAGCCCAGAGTGTGCTTTTCACAGGAAGTTTTTCCAGAATCCTATGATAACCTTGTGATTTTTCTAAATGGTCGTTTATGTATTGTATTTGCTTTGGAAATGAAAATGCTGGAAAGAAACTCTTTCAGATTTAATAGTTTATGATTCCCAAAGTGCATACCAAATAATAGAAGGAATGTATATTAGAATTTTTAAAGCACTGGGAAATCACAAAATAAGATAATGTGTGAAAATTCCAGTTTGAGGAAAGTAGGCACTAGGTTTCTGAAAGAAAATATTTGGTTCAATTGTGCCTTAATCTATTTAGTTCTAAACATGCCATAAAATAGAGAAAGATTATTTTACTTAGCACTTTTAGTTATATTTAAATTCTTATAGATTCTTTTTCAGCATTTATTTAATTCATGGGCTCTGACTTTTTGAATAATGTATCTTTGTAACCTCTGTTTAATTTGTTTAGCTGTTCAGCCCATGACTTATCCAGGTTCATCTACTTTATGAAGTATAATCTGATGTCGTGTCTGTTATACAGAAAGACAACCTGCAGAAGGGTGGGCCTAAGGCCAGCTTCAGATCTTCTCTATCTTTGAGGACCGTAACAAGAATTTCTTATGGACTAGAGAAAATGTTGAGAAGAAATAGAGAGGGAGTGAAGGAAGACAACATGATAAAAAAAGAAGGAAAGAAGGCCACACAAAGGTTAGCAGGTTTGAGGACAGTTAGCTGGATTTCTGTGTATCTATTTTAAACTGGAAAGTATGGTTTTATGTAAAATATTATTTGACATTTTTGGCATATAGCTTCTGATAATTGATCTAGTGATATACATAATGATTTGCTAATACAAATCGCTTGTATTATGCATGGAGTATGACTTTAAATGGCCAACTCAGAGTCAACTGAGTACTGTTTCTTTAAGCAGTTGCTGCTGCCACCTTCTACCTTTCCTTCCCACTCCCCATCTCCGCAGGCAAACCTACACTCCACATTTTTATTGCAATACAATTTCATCCGACATCTTAACACACCGTCAGTTATGTCAAGTTGCCCTCAAATTTAAAATCCCCATGGGTTTGGTCTTCATTGAAAAAAAAAAAAAAAAACCTGCAATTCTGAAACTAGAGAGATAGAAAGCAAAAGCAGAATTATCTAGTTTTATTAGATTTTTAATGTAAATTTTACAACACCACCAGAACTCAAAGAAAAATGTTCATTAAAATCCATCAGTGGGTACATGCATACACTAACTTCAACTTTTATTCCCTCAGTACTGGGTTGCTTGGGTTGTCAAAATCAAGAAATAACTGTTCAAATCCAAGGAAAATTATAAATGTGAGGCAAGTATAATTTCAGAATTTTTTTTCTGTCTTGATCATATGAATAATTGTCCAGAAGTAAAAAAAAAAAAAAAAAAAAAAAAAAAAGAAGCCCTTAAAAATCCCAACATTGGGGAAAGTTAAAGATTATTCAATAGCATTCAGTATACTACTCTTTGTCATGAATAACTAGATTTTCTACAGATATATTTAGAATATCTCTGCAGGAATGCACCTGCTAGAGCTATCAGAGAGAAAGCTGGAGGCTAAAAATAGAAGGGAAATCTGTTACAGCATTTTTCTTTCTTTTTTTTTTTTTTTTGAATTTTGCTTTGTGCATCTATTTCTACTTTCTTTATTTACTCTTTAAAAAAAAAATCACCACTTACCTAACTAGCCATTGAGCCTACATAAATTCTAGTCACTGGTTTAAAGTGATTTTAATTGATAGAGAGCCTCTCCAATCTATGCCCTTTTGGTCAGACCTCTTATAGAACATCTGTGTTTAGGGAGATCTTACTGAATTTACTTTAAAGTTCTATTAGCCTCAAGCTATGGAAAGAAATTTTAAAAAGTAGTAACTATAATAGCTTAGGCATGAATTGGCAAAAAGATGGAATTAGACTAGTGATGGCAAGAAAAAAAAAAAAACAAAAGCAGATTAAGTGGAGGAAAAAGTCTTAGGACAAGCTTTAAATCAGCTGGCCCAATGAACCACTGAGAACTAATAGGAGATCAAGGGCTTGATCATTCTCCCATGGCCTGAAAAAATGCTTATCTCTAGGGGTTTGAATCTCATAAGAGAGTAGATAGACCCACATCTTTAACTAAAAGATTATGCAAAGATTTTGTTAATACAAGTTACGAAGGTTCCACTTAGTGAGAATTTTGACTCTCCTACTGTTTTATTGTAGTTTATTTTTAGACTGAAAAATGTCAAATATGTAGAAAACAAAAGCATAATAAACATTCACATACCTATCCCCACTTGCCTTTCCCATGATATTATTTTGTAGCAGTACTAAGCATCATTTTAAATATTCCCATTTGTATCATTAAAATTGTAAGAATTCTTTTTAAGATAAAATTCACTGTAATAAAATGTTCACACCTTCAAAAATAACAAGTTTCTCAACATCAAATTTCTAGTCAGCGTCCAGATATCCCCAATTGTCTTTAAATGTTTTATTTTTTACAGTTTATTTGTGTTAAGCAGGAGCCATACATAGTCCATGCATGGCAATTAGCAGTATGCCTCCTCAGACTTTTATGTCTCCGGGTTTCCATTGTCATTTTTCTCTCTTTAATTTCCCTTGTGAACTTTGTTGCTTTTGTTGTTGAACAAATTTTCTTGCTCTCTAGTTGCCCACAAAGTATATCCCTCTAGGGATTATAGTCAAATTGCTATAAAGACAGAGTATTTACTCACTAGGTAGTTATACGTCTAACTTGATAGAGAGTTAGCTTCATATATGTATCTTGTTCTTAAATTTTTATTTTTTAAAGCTTTTTTTTTTTAATTTTGAAACTGTGTAAAACATATCCATGGATACAAAATAAAAATAACCCACAAAACAAAGTACATTTAAAGAAAGTTTCTATTCCTTTTCCCATTCTATTCCCTCCTCCTTTAGTAACTATTTTGTTTAATTTTATAGCTTATCCTACTATCGTTTCTTTTTTTAAAAAAAAGTATGAATATATATTTACATTCATGCCCTTCTCTTAAATAAATGGTTGTGGCCGGCGCCGTGGCTCAACAGGCTAATCCTCCGCCTTGCGGCGCCGGCACACCGGGTTCTAGTCCCGGTCAGGGCACCGATCCTGTCCCGGTTGCCCCTCTTCCAGGCCAGCTCTCTGCTGTGGCCAGGGAGTGCAGTGGAGGATGGCCCAAGTGTTTGGGCTCTGCACCCCATGGGAGACCAGGATAAGCACCTGGCTCCTGCCATCGGAACAGCGCGGTGCGCCGGCCGCAGCGCGCTACCGCGGCGGCCATTAGAGGGTGAACCAACGGCAAAAGGAAGACCTTTCTCTCTGTCTCTCTCTCTCTCACTGTCCACTCTGCCTGTCAAAAATTAAAAAAAAAAAAAAAGGTTGTAAACTATATGTAATTTTGTCCACTTTGCCTTTAAAAAAACCGTACTGGAAGGGCCAAGGATTTGACACAGCAGTTAAGATGCTTCTAGGATGCCTACATACCACATTAGAGTGCCCAAGTTCAAACCCTGGCTACACTCCCAATTATCCAGTTTCCTGCTAATGCACACTCTGGCAGGCTGGAAGTGAAGCCTGAAGTAGTTGGGTCCTTGACATCCACATGGAAGATACTGATTGAGCTCTGGGCTCCTGGCTTTGGCCTGGCTCAGCCCCAGCTTTGGGGGGCATTTAGCGCTCTGTGTGTGTGTGTGTGTGTTTGCCTTTCAAACAAATGAAAATAAATTAATTAAAATTTAAGGGTAGGCATTTGGCACAGGAGTAGAACTATATCAGAGTACCTGGGATCAAGTCCCAGCTTTGCTTCCAGTTCCAGTTTCCTGGTAATGTGCATTCTGAGAGGCAGCAAATCAAGTACTTGGGTTCCTGTCACACATGTAGGAGAACATACTGAGTTCCCAGCTCCTGCCTTCAGCCTGGACATGCTCAGATTCTTGTAGGCATTTGGAGAGTGAACCAGGAGATAGAGGATTTCTCTCTGGCCCCACCCCACAACATGCTCTCTGCCTCTCAAATACAATGAATTTTTTTTTATTTTAAAAAATAGTAAGTCCATTAAAATATCTTAAGAAAAAAATCTTTATGTTGAAGATCACTCCATAATTACTTAGAGAAATAGTGCTCATTCCTTTGAAGAGCTTGAATCACCCCATTGTTTGGATAAACAATAGCTGAAAGGCATTGGATTGTGGGCCTGCTACCGTCTCTAGAAGTGTTAACTCCTGCAGTGGTTTCAGGAGCCTCACTATCTCACCAGGAAGACCTGTGTCAGTAGTTCTTGATTCCTGTGAATCCTTCTTAAATACCTGCTATTTCTCAACTTTCACTTCCTCTCTTCTCCCCTACCCTGTGCTGTTCTCTACTGACTTCACTTCACTCCATGGGAGGGCACGCTGTTCTCTGCAGTAGCCTTGGGGACTGCATTTTTTTTTTTTTTTTTTTTTTTGCCTTCTCCTTTCTTTCTTGTGAAAGAAAGAAACTTTGTTATTTCAACAAAATAACTAGGTTTTCAAGCAGTAATTCTTACCTCCTCAAAACTCGATAAACAAAACTCTCATCTCCAACACTTCCTGTTTTCTGAGAGCAGAAGTCACTGAACGTTCTCATTTCAAATATTTCTGACCACAACTGCCAAGAAAGTACCAAAGGCATAGACATGATTCAAAGATTACAGGCCATGCAGCCAAGGATGGGATAGTAGACACCATGTCCTGTGGGTCCTCCTTTAAAATCCATTTACAACTTGGGAGGGGTTCTATGTGATTATTTTCTCCAGAAAGATCTGTCAAGCTGAGAGAGCAAGAAGCTGAACACTTTGCAGGTGGTGGGCAGGTTAAGAAAAGGGATAAAGAACCAAAAAGGGAGGAAAGAGTGAGGCTACACAAAGCAAGCTATGACTAGTTCAGAGTCTCTCCCTATTAACCTTGACCTCTCTGGCCCTCTAAACACACTATATGCAGATACGAATTTGCCTCCTCACTCATTCTTCCATTGCCCTGTATGCATTTATTTTTTTATATTCTTTTTTTAACATTTATTTAATGAACATGCATTTCCAAAGTACAGCATATGGATTACAATGGCTTTTCCCCCCCATAACTTCCCTCCCACCCGAAACCCTCCCCTTTCCCGCTCCCTCTCCCCTTCCATTCACATCAAGATTCACTTATTAGGTATCTACAATGAGCTTGTAACTGTCTGACCCAGAGGATCAAAAGGCATGGATTCTGCCTGGAACTTGGATTAATGGAAGGATTCTTTAAACAAATGCAAAGTTACACATACATTGTTGCTCAAAGAAATCAGTCACAAAGAATGCATGCTATATGATTTCAACCACATAAGCTTGAAAAACAAGCAAAATTAAACTGGTGTTTAGGAATGTACATTTAGGTGGTAAAACAATAAAAGAGTAGGGAAGTTATTATCTTAAAAATTAAAGTTCACTCATATCTAGGGAGGAGGGGAGATTGGAAAGAGATATATCAGTTCCTACTGCTTTAACTGACTTATGATTACATGAGGAGGGGTTGTCAAAGTATAACTTCCAAAAAGTCAAAAATGTATTAACATATGTCAAAATGTTTTCAGTCCACTAGTGCCCTAACTTCAAAGCCTGTTTGAAGAACTGTTATTCATAGGAACTGGGGTTAGAGAGAAGGTTACTTCAGTTTTCTGTTAGTTTTTAAAACCAATGAAATTCCACAAGGCAAAAAACCCTCGCCTTTGGAGTTATCTTTTCCACCTGACAGGAATCAAGGGCCTCCCCACTGGACAAACTTCTGGAGTTAAAGTGTAACTTCTCAGAGTCTGAGTCTTTAGCAAACAGAGTTGTGAGTGAAAGTTCCATCCTCGCAGGAGACCTCAGGGTATGGTCCCCAGACCAGCAGCATCAGCATCACCTGGAAACTTGCTGCAAATGCAATTCCACTTGCCTCTGAGTCAGATATTCATTGAATTCATGTTGCATCAAGTCCTCGAGGTGGCTGTGTTAGTTTGCCAGGGCTGCCATAATTAATACTGGTTGGCTTACCCACCAGAACTTTTATTTCCTTACAATTCTGGAGGCTGGAAGTCCAAGATTAAGCTTGCAGCAGGTTTGGCTTCTGCTGATTTTCCTTCCTGGGTTGCAGATGGCTGCCTTCTCCCTGTGTCTTCATGTGGTCTTTCCTCTGTGCATGTACATCCAGATATATTTTTCTGTGTCCAAATATCCTCTTGTAATGAGAACACCAGTGAGACTGGATTAGGGCCAACCCTAATGGCCCTATTTTAATTGAATCAACTCTGTGAAGGCCCTGCTTTCTTTCTTTTTTTTTTTTAATTTTTTTTTTATTTGACAAGTAGAGTTATAGACAGTGAGAGAGAGAGAGATAGAGAGAAAGGTCTTCCTTCCGTTGGTTCACCCCCCAAATGGCCGCTATGGCCAGTGCTGCGCTGATCCGAAGCCAGGAGCCAGGTGCTTCTTCCTGGTCTCCCATGGGGGTGCAGGGACCCAAGCACTTGGGCCATCCTCCACTGCTTTCCCAGCCCACAGCAGAGAGCTGGATTGGAAGTAGAGCAACTGGGACTAGAACCCGGTGTCCATATGGGATGCCGGCACCGCAGGCGGAGGATTAACCAAGTGAGCCACGGTGCCAGCCCTGAAGGGCCTGCTTTCAAATATACTCACATTGGGGATTAGGGCTTCAACATAAAGATTTTGTGGGGAAAGGGAAATAATTCAATCCATAACACCCTTGTTTGTTCAAAATTCTGAATATTTAGGAAATAATAGACTAGGTATTTCCCTGTGTACATACATAGAGAAGCATATTCAGTTACCAAGAGTCTAGAAATTACTTTTAGGATGCCCTAAGGCTAGCATTCTCTGCTGGATGATCTAGGGCTGTGCAGTTGTTCCTGAAGGCATTGAGGACTATGTTGTGTACCCATCTCAGTCTCTTGGTGGCACTATAACAAAATACCTTACACTAGGAAATTCAGAAAGAATAGAAATTTACTTCTTATAGCTCTGGAGGCTGAAAGTCTAAAATCAAAATGCTGGTTTTCAGTCCCCAAACAGGCCCTGACTCTCCTTCCAGCATGGTGCCTCGTGGCTACAGCCTCTGCGGCACAAGGGATGGAAGGTCAAAAGGGGGAACCTACATTAGTTCAGTCCAATAATTTTGTAAGCCACAAAGCCATTCATGAGGGCAGAGGCCGTATGACTTTTCCGTTTCCCAAGGACCCCATTTCTGTAACACCACCACAGTGGGGATTAAATTTCAACATGAATCTTAGAGGAGACGCTCACTGAAACCATAGCAGCACATAACCTCCTCTCTCCAGAACTCCCCCATCCTAGAAAAGTCAAGAGTGGTAGATGTTGTGATCTGCATCCAAGGATGAAGCTGCCTGACTGTTAGTGGATAAATATCCATTCGCCTAAGAACAGTACATCATGTCTCTGTTCCAAAGTTTGATATCCAATTACTGTCAAGAGCTGAGCTGACAGGTGTTAAGGTGGTCTATCAAGACAAAAAAAAGTACCAGCAAAGCCTTATTCAGTTACTGCAATAGGATAAAGAGGCCAAACAGGAAAAACATCAGCTCCTCCAATGATCTAGTTTTCCCCTCACACAACAGCTCCAGGTGAAGGTCAGATGGCTCAACCATTGTGTCATTGCCCACTGAGGGTAGGGAGAAGAGATAAGTAGTGGGAAAGCGCTGAGCACTGAGCCAGAGCAGAGAAAAATGTCTTGTTGAGGAGGTAATTGGATTAGGAATGCAGATATACGTAGGAGCATGGTTGGCCTCCAGGCATGAGTCTGCTGTGCCTCCCTTGAGACTGCACCAAGTGCTAGGGGAATGAGATCAGAATGCTCCTTTACGTTCCTATTTTCTCAGGAAACTCACTTAACTTGTAGCTTTAAGCTAGCCTGATGGATTCAGAATTTGCCTCGCTGGGCATTCTAGTTCCCTCCTACCTTATCCGTACATCTTTCCCCAAATCCCCTGGTTGGGGAGACAAATTTGAATCATTTCTCCTATCTCTTTACCACTCCATGATAATAAAGCCTTTCTCCTCTCAAAAATTTTCTATCAGCGAGTTATTGGAAACAAGGAGCAGAGAATCTACCTACATCTGTAACAACTCAGCACCCAATACGGGGCTTAAGGCCTGCAGTGGTGTGGTGGGGAGGCTAAGCAGCTTCTCCTTAACAGCCTGAATGGCCATCTGGCTAAATTCACTCTAGTGGCTCACCAGTGGGATTCCCTATCCACTGCAGCCCTTAGCACTTCCTTCTCTGGGAAGAAATGTCTTCTGGATCATTCTGGATGAGTGATCTCAAAGAGCAATATTCTCTCTCTTCTTGCCTGACTGTTTGGGCCTTCATAGGTTAGTGCTCCGTGGGTTCAATGGGCTCTTCATGGCCCTTGTCTGGGGCAACTCCCTGCTCCAGTCTGACTGATTCGAGGTGGGACTGCGTTTACTTGCAGAATTAATTGTTGGATGCCCTACCTGGGAAAGGGTGGGCCCTGGTTTCAGTGCACCCTGAGATCTAGTAGCTATTATTTGCCTAGGATCTGTTATGCTTTGTGTTGCTTCTGTTGTGCACATTTTTTTTTTCTCGTAAAAAAGCAAAAATTCTAAGAGAGAGCAACAATTTCATAACCATCCCCATTATCAGAAGGGCCCAACCACATAGCAGAGCCTATGTAGGAGGATAGTACTAATGGGGGAGCCCAGGCTAGTTTTCCAGGAACACTAAATTGAGGACAAAATAGTTAGATAAGGTCGCTATTTACATATATATGTGAGTGTTATGTGTTATACCTTTGTACATGTTATATGTTGTGTCTGTATGGTAGAATCCCCTGAAGAATTGTACTTTTAATTGGCTTACCAGTTAATAAGTGCTCACATAAGTCAAAATTATTACATTAACCCAGATGCTTTTTGAGTCATATGACTTAAGTAAATCTTTGATAAATAGTTTTAAGTTCATAAATAAAAATTAATGTTTACAGAATTGTTTATCTATTTTGTTTCTTTGATAGGCAGAGAGACAAAGATCTCCCATCTGCAGATTCGCTCCCCACAAATGCCTGTAACATCTGGATCTGGACCAGGCTGAAGTCAAGAGCTAGGAACTCAATCCAAGTCTCTTGCTAGGAATTCTGATTCTTCCCTAAAATCATTTGTAGTCAGATTCATAAAAGCAATTCAACAGGTATTCTTTTTTATTAATGTTATATTTTCTTAAATATTAATTAGCAATATTGTACACATGTATGGCCTATATTATGGTATTTCAATACAAGTAGCCAATATGTATGGATAAAATCAGGGCACTTCACACTTCCCTTTTTTTGACATCATTTTCTGATTGCAGACTTGAAGTTCATTTTTCTACCTGCTCAAAAAGTATATGAGAGGTTATTGTAGGCTATAGTCACCCCACTGTGCTGAAAACATAAGAAATTTAGATTGAAGTGTTAAGTTTAACAAGTATTAAGTTTAACAAATATTCTTAAATATAATTTTCTGATAACTTCAAGATAAATGAACTAATAAAAAAGTTTAAAACCCTAATTATGAAACTGATGGACTCATAAAGCTGTTAATGCAGATTAAACAAGGGAAAAGTTACATGAGATTGAATGACCTGATAAAGTTTGATGATTTCTATGTCTTTTAATGAAGACATATTTAGTTCTGTATTGGGGTAGATATTTTTTTAATTTTCTAGGCTTTCCTTGAGGTTTCTTTGGTTTCCAACACTTCGGTGTACTTTGGTAAAAAATAGATAAACATATTTCTGTTTCTCCCTACTTAATTCCTCCAAAGTTTAAAACCTATAAATATTGTTGTTTTTTGTGACAATGTAATTATTTACATAAATTCAGTAAAACTCTGTTTTCCTCATTACATGATATGTTTGAAATAACTGCCGTATTTAAAAAAACACACAAAATGTCTTGTTTCGAGGATTTCCAGCTTTATCATGAATAAATAAATTACCACTTCTTAATAATCCCAGGAACTTTGAAAGATTAGGTACTACAGTTAAAATCTAAAGTTGACTTTAGTGTGACTTCCTAACCTTGAGAGTTTTTGAAAACTGAGATTATTATATGGTAAATCATTTTTTTACTGAATTTGTGCCCCAAAATTTTAAAATACTTACCATTAGATTATAATTCTATGCACTGTCTTGAGATATGCTGAATTTGGTTTCATTTTGTACTTTACTTCTAACCTTTATGTCTATTGCTTATCAAAGTATTAAGAAGTACAAATCCTTTTTTTAAATATTTATTTTTATTTATTTGAAAGACAGAGTTACACACAAAGAGAAGGAGAGACAAAGAGAGAGAGAGAGGTCTTCCATCTGCTGGTTCACTCCCCAGATGGCTGCAACGGCCAGAGCTGCACCCAACCGAAGCCAGGAGGCAGGAGCTTCTTCCAGGTCTCCCACATGGGTGCAGGGGCCCAAGGACTTGGGCCATCTTCTTCTGCTTTCCCAGGCCATAGCAGAGAGCTGAATCAGAAGTGGAGCAGCTGGGTCTCGAACCCATGCCCATATGGGATGCCGGCACTGCAGATCAGGCCTTTAACCTGCTGAACCACAGTGCAGGCTCCAAGAAGTACAAATCCTAACAAAAGAATGGTGTCCTAAGACTCTGAGATGATGACATATTTATAGAACCAATAAAGTTAAACCTAACTATGAACTCCGGGAAACTTACCCTAAGAACTACTCCTTCTAAAATTTCTTTGTTACTCAAATTGTTATAGGTTACGAGACAGTGAGGGATCAGGAAAAGAGCAAGAGAAAAGATGTCCCCACACCTTTCCTCGGGGTTACCTACTATAAAACTGCTGCCATGGCCGGCGCCACAGCTCACTAGGCTAATTCTCCGCCTGTGGCGCCGGTACCCCGGGTTCTAGTTCCAGTTGGGGCACCGGATTCTGTCCCGGTCGCTCCTCTTCCAGTCCAGCTCTCTGCTGTGGCCCAGGAAGGCCGTGGAGGATGGTCCAAGTGTTTGGGCTCTGCACCTGCATGGGAGACCAGGAGGAAGCACCTGGCTCCTGGCTTCGGATTGGCACAGCGTGCTGGCCGTAGCGGCCATTTGGGGGGTGAACCAATGGAAGAAAGACCTTTCTCTCTCTCTCTCTCTCTCTCTCTCTCTCACTAACTCTGCCTGTCAAAAAAAAAAAAACCCTGCTACCATAACCAGTGATCTGAAACTACTGTCCAGAACCAGCACCAGCTGAAAATACACAACATGGCTTCATATTACTGCCCTACAATGATCTATAACCTGTTATAACATTATTATAATAAAATTACTACTGTCATGAACTGGATGCCAAGATATTCCTAAGACTTCTTAAATAGGCCATTAAATGGATAGTCACTAAATTCCTGGAAATCTTTACCCAAAACACCACTACCCCTGATGCTCATGCCTCCAGAGCACATAAAGGGATGACCCCCAATCTTGTAGGGCACAGTTCACTCTTGATCATGCCCGCTCTCTCTCAACTGATTTTGCTTTCTAATAAATTTTATTCATTTTCTAACTTCTATCTATGTTTTGTCCTCTAATTCTCCTTGTAGCAGAGCAACAAACTGGACCCATCCACCCCACAACAACATGAGGCTTAAAGGATTTTGACTCTTACTCCAGGCTGTGAATCACTTCATTCCAAATGTGCAGCCAGATCATATCAACAACCGGACCAATCCATCCTGACGACAAGGGACAAACAAAATCTAGCTACAAGACAAATCATCAGTGACACTTTTGGGAAAAGAATCTTGATCAAAAGGGGTGAATATACAAGTTACCAAAACCAAAATGAAGTTACTCGTGTCAGCCTTAAACAAAATTTAAAAATCCAGGAGGTTATAGAGGGAGGGTTATTCTGCATGATTGCCTGGGAGTCACTCTCACAAAAGACTGCAGAATTGCCACCTATATAGAAGGTGAGCTATTCAAGAGAGAGATGTTAACTCTCTTGATATGATGACAATGTTGAACAAAGTTTTGTCATATCCAATCCTGAAATCTATATAAATCAGGACATAATTTACATTCTGTTAGCTACTACTGAGCAAATAGCTGAAACCAACTAGAAACACACTGCTGAACAGGCATCCCTGAATTCCCTCACTCCATATGTTTTAGACAATAGAATGACATTAGAATATTAATTAAACAAGGGTGCTTTTTGGGCCAGCGCTGTGGCGCAGTAGGTTAATCCTCCGCCTGCAGTGCTGGCATCCCATATAGGCGCCGGTTCTAGTCCCAGCTGCTCCTCTTCCAATCTAGCTCTCTGCTATGGCCCAGAAAGCAGTAGAAGATGGCTCAAGTCCTTGGGCCCCTGCACCAGTGTGGGAGACCCAGAAGAAGCTCCCTGGCTCCTGGCTTCGGATCGGCACAGCTCCGGCCATTGCGGCCATTTGGAGAGTGAACCAGTGGACGGCAGAACTTTCTCTCTGTCTCTCCTTCTCATTGTCTGTAACTCTTCCTCTCAAATAAATAAACAAAATCTTTAAGGGGGGAGGGGCTTTGTGCAATTTCTCATACCACTTTCTGTACCTACATTAATATTGCTCAGGAAATTAAAACCTGCATAAACTTAAGCCGGCGCCATGGCTCAGTAGGCTAATCCTCCGCCTTGCGGCGCCAGCACACCGGGTTCTAGTCCCGGTCGGGGCACCGATCCTGTCCCGGTTGCCCCTCTTCCAGGCCAGCTCTCTGCTGTGGCCAGGGAGTGCAGTGGAGGATGGCCCAAGTGCTTGGGCCCTGCACTCCATGGGAGACCAGGATAAGCACCTGGCTCCTGGCTTCGGATCAGCGCGGTGCGCCGGCCGCAGCGCGCCTACCGCGGCGGCCATTGGAGGGTGAACCAACGGCAAAAAGGAAGACCTTTCTCTCTGTCTCCCTCTACTGTCCACTCTGCCTGTCAAAAATAAAAAAAAATAAAAAAATAAAAAAGTCAAACCTGCATAAACTGAATAATACAAAAAGCTACCTGGTCACAGGAAGCAAAGAAAGAAGAACCTCTACATGACATGGTCAGCTGTCTGGTTTCAGGCTCAAGTAGCTTTTTCTACTCAGGATTATAAATTTTTATCATAATTCCTATGAATATTTTAATTATTCTCACTGTGTTCAAACTGAGTATATTTTGTATTTCCCTAAGTTTACAACAGACCTTGAACAAGATTATGCTGATGCAAAATCAGCTTCTTGAAGGGCCAAATCTTGGAACTCAAGAATGCATGTAATTAAATATAGAACAATTTTCATTCCTTAACCCAAAATCTATGCCTCTGGTCAGCTAGAAGTAGCTAGAGCAGTCCTTGCCCCATTTCCTCGGGATTAAGACATGAACAAAAGAGAGAGGGGATTGATACTACACTGCCCCTTTGAGTTCCTACTTTCTTAGGAAATTCACTAAACGCAGTAACTCTATGGCCAAATGGATTGCAAGCCCCTCCCATCAGAACTTGCCTTGCCAATGTTTTTGCATACCAGCTCCTTCCTATTTAACCCATAAAGCTGTCCCCAGACTCGAATCATTTCTTCTGTCTCCTTAACTGGCCAATCATACAAAAGCCACCGAACTTTCAAAAGATCAGTACCACAGAGTGTGCTTGGGAGCAATGGCAACAAATTTTTTTTTAAAGATTTATTTATTTAATTGAAAGTCAGAGTTACAGAGAGAGGGAAAGAAGGAGCGAGATCTTCCATCCACTGATTTACTCCACAGATGGTTGCAATGGCTAGGGCTGGGACGGTACGAAGTCAGGATCCAGGAGCTTCTTCTGGGTCTGCCACATGGATGAAGGGGCTCAAGCATTTGGGCCGTCTTCTGCTGCTTTCCCAGGCCATTAGCAGGGAGCTGGATCAGAAGTAGAGCAACCAGGACTTGAACCAGCGCCCATATGGGATGCCAGCGCCGCAGAGGGTGACTTAACTGCTGTGCCCTAACACCGGCCTCCCAACAGATCTACCTAGGAGTGTAACAGAGGGTGTGATTTTCCCCCACACCCACTGGTATAAACAGCAAGCGTTTGCCATGAAAGCTGTCACATACAGCCTTAGTGATTGCAATCAGGCCTGAAAAAATCACACATAGTATTCTGACCCAGAGCCAGACTCCTTGATTCCTTCTAGTAACACCTCATTTCATGCCCCTAGACGTGTTTACAAATAGTCTACAACTTCCTAGGCATGACTTTTGCCTAATGATGTTTTGATTATCCTAGTAAACTGTAGTCAGAATAAAGCTAATTATCACCTAATTTTCTCCAGGGTGAAGATATCAAAGATGATATAGGTAGACATTATTATGTATTGTTTTAAATGCTTTTCTGTGTTCTAAGAGTTGGACACAGCTGCCCAAACTCACTCAATAAATACTTGCTTACATTTCTTTTTCATTTCTTTGTTTTTGTGTTTTTTTAGGGGGAGGGAAGTCACTATAAAGATCTGATGATCTATATAATAGTTCATTATATTTTCTTTGCCTGAACTATATGATTTTTAAACTTATTTCCTAGTTTTATTACATTATTTATCATGTATTTTTCAACTGTATTCTCCTTATATCTTTCCTGTTATAAACAATCTTTGTAGGAAAAAAGAAGATAATAAACTAAAGATCTTAAATATGCCAACTGGCATATAAAAAGGCATTCCACATAATATACATAAATGCCCCTTCCCTATTCCTGCCTCCAGACCCCAACTGTTTCTCTGCCCTCAGCACATTCTGTAATTAGAACAAGTAATCCTAGAAGTGAGAGAGAAGAAATTCACCGCCTGAACCAAGCCCAACCATTTCCACCCATTTGATAGGACTTGGAAAAATTTGGTAAGGCAAATTTGACTCTGCAGATGTGTTTTTGAATGGTTGGATATTGAATGTGAAAGGGAAATTTACTGCAATGCAAGTAAAGTGTTGTGTGAAACTTCAGTAATTGTGCCCATTAGCTGCAAAAATATTTGCTTAGCAGGAGTTCTTTTCCGTACTGTTCCTTAGTTGGCCAACAAAACTGGAATGTGCAGGCTGTGGCTGCTCAACTACCATTTACCTACCACAAACTCAAAGCTGGAACACTTCCCGCTGTGCCTTCCTACATACCTCCTTCTACTTCAATAAATATGTGTAGAAATGTTAATAGGCTGGATGAAAGTGGAAATAAGCTACAAAAGGGAGGGCCACCATTAAGCATCATCTTTCTGAATCTCCCAGCAGTGCCTTGATTGGAACACAATCAAGGAAGAAAGAAGAGCTCCTTGCCACATTGCTAGGTTGTTTGGCTGTGCTACAAATCAAATGGACGTAAGACAGATCAACAGGAGAAAACCCAAATTTAAACATATACATGCAAGATGGTCCAAGAAAATATGACATTCAAAGAGGAGTCAGATGGTTGAAGCTTATATTACTCCTTTTTTTTTTAAAGATTTTATTTATCTATTTGAGAGGTCGAGTTACAGACAGTGAGAGGGAAAGACAGAGAGAAAGGTCTTCCTTCTGTTGGTTCCCTCCCCAAATGGCCGCAACAGCCAGTGCTGCGCCGATCCAAAGCCAGGAGCCAGGAGCTTCTTCCTGATCTCCCATGCAGGTGCAGGGGCCCAAGGACTTGGGCCATCTTCCACTGCTTTCCCAGGCCATAGCAGAGAGCTGGATGTGAAGAGGAGCAGCCGGGACTAGAACCGGTACCCACATGGGTTGCCAGTGCCACAGGTGGACGATTAACCTACTGCGCCACGGCGCTGGCCCCTTATATTACTCCTAAACTACAGAAAGGAATAGTGGGTGGAAGCTGGAGACTCAAGTTATCAGAGGATGACAGGAGATGTGAAGGGAGTAATGGTTGTCACGTATATAAAAAGTCTCTCAGGTAATAGAAGTTGTCTGGAGTAGACTATTAGCCTAGCTGTTAAGACACCCTCATTCCACATCAGAGTGTTTACATTCCATACCAGATCTGATTTCTTTTTTTAAAACAAGATTTATTTATTTGAAAAAGTTATGCAGAGAGAGGAGAAGCAGAGAAAGGGAGAGACAGAGAGAGAGAGAGAGAGAGAGAGAGAGAGGTCTTCCATCTGCTGGTTCACTCCCCAACTGGCCGCAACGACTGGAGCTGCGCGGATCTGAAGCCAGGAGCCAGAGGCTTCCTCTGGATCTTCCCTCGTGAGTGCAGGGGCCCAAGGACTCGGGCCACCTTCTACTGCTTTCCCAGGCCATAGTAGAGAGACGGATTGGAAGTGGAGCAGCCAGGACTCAAACCAGCATCCATATGGGATGCCTGCACTGCAGGCGGTGGATTTACCCGCTGTGCCACAGCATAGCCCAACCCCAGCTGTCACAGGCATTTGGGGAGTGAACCGGTACATGAGTGTCAGATTGCACCTGTGTGCTCTCTCCTTTCTCTCTCTTTCTGTTTCTATGCTCAAATAAATAAATCTTTTTAAATAATAAATAATAAAAATGTGTACTTATAAAAACTCGTCTGGAGCAGCCCTCAGAAGGGTAAGTCTGGGCGTGGCGGTGTCACCTTCCAGTTTCCTCTGCAGTGATCCAGGTTAATTTTTCCTGTTTAGTAAGAGTCCCTGATAATTGAGCTTCTTTGGGAGGATCAACCTTTAGGCAGATAAGGGGAGTTCAGAGGAAACCTCTGCCAATGTGCTGCTCCCCAGGTGCCCAGCTTCAAAGTTATCAGCCCAGCAGAATATCACAGTATGGGGTGGCATTTCCTGAACTCCTTCAACAGCTTGAACAGGATTGGATGGAAAAAGATTAAAATTAGCTGCTCATTTTCCTAGGATTTTTTTTTCTGATTTAAGGTAATTCATAGGCATTTTTTAAAAGTGAACTTCTTGTATTTCCTTTCCTTTTTTTTTTTTTTTTTTTTTGGTAAACTTTTAAAAGTCCTCCCTACTGCCTTCCTCACCTTTTTCTCCCCATTCCTTTCACATTTTTTTCCTGTCTTTCTTCTATCACTGCCTCTGAATGTGGACAGCCAACAGAATAAAGTACACTTGGCAGGATTTGCTATTTTCTATCTACACATTTGGACCTAGAGGATGAAAATCTAGAAGTAAAGTTTTCGATCTTTGAAAAAACAATCCATGCCATATTGATTGTCCCAATTATCTAAATGAATTCCATTGGCCTATGCTATATTTAAATCCCAGGTTCTTTTGAACAGAGCCAAATCCCAGTGGCCCAGATCCCAGCTGGATCTGGGCGTGCTGGTGCCTGGATGCTAACTGTTCTTCTGGCCCCAGGATCAGATCTTACCACACCCACTTCCAGCCCTGCCCTTCTCGGTGCTTCTCAGGGTTCCACACCCTGAGAGCGAGACAGGAAATGAAACCTGCACATGGAAAAAAGGGCCAAGACGCTATCTCAGTGGCCTTCAACTCTATATCATCCCGAATCATTCATCCTCTCTGGTTTCCTTCCAGTCATCTTTTGGGACCACCAGGAAATTAGAGTGCTAAGTATTCTAAATGACATTTGAATGAATTATCCTCCTCATATATTCAATTTACAAAGAAGAACAAACTATATACATGAGAGTGATACATTCCTGCCAGTTATCTACGACTATATTACTTAATATTTTGGCGTATTTATAGTATGTTGGGATTAACTATAGGGTTATCCTTTTCAAAGGCAATGTACCAAACTTAGTCATAAGCAATGAGTCAGTCTCATCCCAGAAATCACACAGAGGTGCCATATGAGCAAAGATAATGAGGACATCTCCGTGGAAATATGCCAAAAAACAATATAGAGAACAAGAAATCACTTCAGACTATTTTATGTCTAAAGTAAACAGTAAGAGCAATATTATAAACTATAGGCAAGAGGGAACATGAGTGAAAGCACTAGTAAACATTATCCATCTAGGAGAACAACTTGCAGAGGCTTGAAAAGAAACTGTGCCCGAATGCCATTGTTGGAATAAAGAGGAAGGAATTGGGGTTTTCAAGCAGAAAGAAATGTTACCCATACATGTATGTGATTTTGGGTAGCGAGGAAAACAGAGATTGTCATGCCTATATGAAGCTTCCCAGGAAGAGGTTTACAGACAGGCCCTTGGACTCCATGCTTCTTCCTGCTATGCTGAATCAGTTTTCCACTGGGATTTGTAATCAAGAAACTTATCCCCCCACCAAGAATAATTATGTTAGTTACAATGAGGCACAAGGCACAAAGGAACAGAGGAAACAGTCAGCATTCAGTCTCAGGTTTCAAGATCAAATCAAGGCAGTGAGATGATCAGGGCTGGGATTTCTGCCTGGTTTGTTCACTGATATGTCCTAAATGCTTATTGTATTGCCTGGACATAGTAGGCAATCAATAATATTTACTATACAAACATGTTAATGCATGAATAAATAGGCACGGAGCCAATATTATTTACAATGAGGGATAAAATATTCCTTGGAACATGGAAGCATCAGATACGTTGCAAATGTGTTAGAAGTGGAATAGCCTCCTTTGAATGCTATTCAGCTACAAGTATTATATATAAAATGCATTCAAGCAAGACATTTTTTTTTAATTCAGCAAGTATGGTGGACCTACAATGTATAAGCCACTATACATAAATGTATGAGTTCTCTTTTAAGCAGAACACACACAAGAGGGTAAGTAGAGTGTCAATACCTTAAAGGAAAAAAAAAATAATGACTCTTGTTTAAAACCAGTGGGGCCTTGATGAGTAATCACTAGAAGTTTCTATCAAAAATCCACCTTTTAGCCCTTACTGTCTTTTCTTTTTATATAGACTTTATCAATAAGGGTTTGCTTTAGAAAGTAAAAACCAAGAAGGAAGGGATTTCTTTTTTTTCTTTTTTCTTCTTCTTCTTTTTTTTTTTTTTTTTGACAGGCAGAGTGGACAGTGAGAGAGAGAGACAGAGAGAAAGGTCTTCCTTTTCTGTTGGTTCACCCTCCAATGGCTGCTGCAGCCGGCACACTGTGGCAGGCGCACCGCGCTGATTCGAAGCCAGGAGCCAGGTGCTTCTCCTGGTCTCCCATGCGGGTGCAGGGTCCAAGCACTTGGGCCATCCTCCACTGCACTCCCGGGACACAGCAGAGAGCTGGACTGGAAGAGGGGCAACCTGGACAGAATCTGGCGCCCTGACTGGGACTAGAACCCGGGGTGCCGGTGCCACAGGTAGAGGATTAGCCTAGTGAGCTGCGGCGCCAGCCAGGAAGAGATTTCATACAGAGAATTGGAAACTTTACCCAAAACTACTGTAAAGGTTAGAGGAATAAATATCAGGGAAGTTACTCACAGCTTTCAGGAAATCAAGAAGTTCAGAGAGCAGAAGAAACCTCAGCCAGTGATGTCAACTTCCTGCAGCATCAGGCACATCATTTCCAGAAGAACCCCTACAAGCTGCTGGCTAAGCTTCAGGTCTGCCCTTTGTCAGAGTGCACATGCTGGCCCTTAGCTGCAGAGCCAGCTGCCTCTTCTAGTCAACATCTCAAGGAGAAACCCTCATACATGGAGTCTAAACTAGAAATTATGACAAAACAGCTTAGAAAATGTCGTTTTCAGGCCACCAGGTGCTACTGCACAGATTGAAAAGAGTTAAAAGTACAGGAATGCTGCTAAGATCTCAACAGAAAGGATGCCACTTGGAATGCTCACATTCCACGCTAGGGTGCCTGGTTTGAGTCCCAGCTCCTCTTCCAATCCAGCTTCCTGCTACTGCACATCCTGGGAGGCAAGAGATGACGGCTCAGATACTTGGGTCCTTACCACCCACATGAGAGACCTAGACTGGGTTCTGGGCTCCTGGTCTGACAATGGCCCATCCGTGGCTGTTGCAGGCATTTGGGGAGTGAGCCAGCAAATGAAAGTGCTGTCTCAGTCTCTCTGCCTTTCAAGTAAAATGAAAAAAGAAAATCCCAACAGAAATCCAGACAAAGACTTAAGTCTATAGTCAAACATGTACAGTTTTCCTTTACCACACAGACTCAATCACTCTCATTTTTGTAATTTTGTTATTGTCATCGTCCTAATAGTCATGTGTTCAAGAATCCCTCTAGTATCATCACAGAAATACTGGATTGGGCACACACCATTGACTACTGTTTTATTGCCCTAGAAGGGACAAAAATCTGGTATGCAGTATGCTTGTAGACTTCCTAGAGAATAAAGTTTCTTTTTAAAGATTTATTTATTTACTTGAGGGGCCACCACTATGGCGTAGTTGGTAAAGCCACCGCCTGCAGTGCTGGCATCCCATGTGGGCACCAGTTCGAGTCCCGGCTGCTCCTCTTCCAATCCAGCTCTCTTCTATGGCCTGGGAAAGCAGTAGAAGATGGCCCAAGTCCTTGGGCCCCTGCACCCATGTGGGAGACCTGGAGAAAACTCCTGGCACCTGGCTTCAGATCGGCACAGCTCCGGCCGTTGCAGCCAACTGGGGAGTGAACCAGCAGATGGAAGACCTCTCTCCGTCTCTCCTTCTCTCTGTGTGTAATTATGCCTTTCAAATAAATAAATCTTTAAAAAATATTTACTTGAGAGGCAAAGTTGCAGAGGGAGGGAGAGACACAGAGAGAGGTCTTCCATCTGCTTGTTCACTTCCCAAATGTCCACTACAGCTGGGGCTGAGCAGATCTGAAGCCAGGAGTCAGCAGTTTCTTCCAGGTCTCCCACGTGGGTGCAAGGGCCCAAGAACTTGGGCCATCTTCCACTATTTTCCCAGGCCATAGCAGAGAGCTGGATCAGAAGTGAAGCAGCCAGGACTTGAACCTCTGCCCATATGGGATCCTGGCACCGCAGGTGGATGCTTAACCTACTATGCCACAGTACCAGCCCTGAGAATAAAGTTATAATAAGGCCTTATTATTCCCAATGAGGTTGGATAGTTGATGCCCTGAAAGGGCATAACCTGTAGATAAAAGGATGAATACTCTCAGGGAAGGCTTTTGCATGGTAGGATTGAAAACTGAGTAGAACAGAGAACAGAGCAAGACAGCAGCAGGCAAACTAGGTGTCAGGAAAGAGCAAACGGCACGTGATAAACCTCTACTAGAATTGACAGAGGGAAGAACATGTGTATCTCCAGACTACTTTCCATGGTTTCTTGTGTCCTCTCAAGAGATAGTCATTACAAAGTCATTGATATCCGTTGAGGGGAAATGGCATGCTGTGGAAGTGGCAAGATGGACTAGAGTAATATAGTCATATTTCTTCTCATATAAAACAACCTCAAAGAAAAAACAGTTTCCATCAGTACTCTCAACTTAAGGCCCGCCCAGGAGGTAAGGAAGAATAAGCGCCAACAAGCTCACCTTCCCTCCAGCTCTGGCCACTCCCTTGCCCTCTGTTCCTCTTTCTGGGAGGGAGCTGCCCTGGCCACCCAGGCTGTGAGCAACATTCTGCTTGCTCTGAGAGAATGCCTCTGGGAATAGGATCATGGCCACATAAGCAGAGAGCAAGCATCCTGCCCACCTCTTTCACTGTTTTGCTTGGGTTGGATAGTATTGAAAATCAAATATCAGGCTCTCAGTTTGATCTATAAACCAAGAAAAATAGCCTTTTATCTTTTTCTCTCCAGTCCTTAGAGAATTTTTCTATCGTAAGTGCAGTTCAGGCTCCAAAACCACCTAGGAAGATGAGCCGTGGCCAGCCAAGGAAGCCACACCTCCTCTCCAATACACTCACCAGTAACTGGACCGGAAGGCTCAGCCAAAAGCAACAGAGCAGAGGCTACACATGTAGAGAAGCAAGGGGTGAGAAGGTCGACAAGTTTCTTTTTCACTGAGTTCCCTACACAGGATGGGTGAAGACAAGCACTAGAACAGCAAAACACTGTGAAGTAGCCAAAGCACTCAGGTTCTTTTTACAAGACAGGGATGTAGGAAGGAGAGAGAAAAAACAAGCAGACAGACAGGGTTTCATTCTTTTTTTCAGTATGTTAAAGCAAAACTAACATCTCAGATATAAAGAAGCCAGGATTTAGAGTTGCATACACTTTTTTTTTTTTTTTTTGACAGGTAGAGTTATAGACAGTGAGAGAGAGAGACAGAGAAAAAGATCTTCCTTCTATTGGAAGGCCAAATGGCCCAAATGGCCGCCATGGCCAGAGATACACCAATCCAAAGCCAGGAGCCAGGTGCTTCCTCCTGGTCTCCCATGCGGGTGCAGAGCCCAAGGACGTGGGCCATCCTCCACTGCCTTCCCGGGCCACAGTAGAGAGCTGGACTAGAAGAGGAGCAACCGGGACTAGAACTGGCCCCCATATGGGATGCCGGTGCCACAGGCAGAGGATTAACCAAGTGAGCCACGGCGCCAGCCCCTCATACACTTTTAAATACAGTAGTAGGATACAGAAAAGATTGAAAATAAGTTGATAGTGTTTCCTTTTCCAATGTGTTTATTTTTCCTCAGTTTAGGAATGTGTCTTTCAGTGGATGAGTTTTCCCCTCATACAAATGTAATGTGCAGTGTAATACAGGATGGATCTAATCCTTCCTTTATATTAATCTTCTAAAATAATAAACCCTCAGTCATAGGGAAAAGGGGATTAAAATTAAAAGACTGAAAACTATGTGCTGAGCAAACATAACCATGTTACGTGACTGTAGACACACCTAACAGATGAAGACTATGTATTACAGAGAATTCTTTTATGCTCCATCAGCTCATGTATTGTGATGTGTGCCTGTACATATTAGCATAAACTCAGCTATCTAATAATTAACAGCCCTAGGTAATAACTAATTAAAATAAAAATGTGTGAGGGCTAAAAATTGTTGGGTTGTTTTGAGTCACAAGTAGACTCAACATGAAAAATGTAAATAAGAATTATTTTTTTTTCTTTTTTGACACCTTTGAACTTCTAGTCAGTGAGGTTAACCTAGCTTCCATCTAGAGAGAGAAAAGGGAGTCGTAACTAGAGCTACTGCACGAGGGACCAGTAGACTGCACACGAAATATGATGGTAAAGACTCCCCAGGAGGCTTTCAGTTATCACTGTATCACCTGGCTTGGCCATGAGACTAGTGGCCCTCAAACGTCCCTGAAAAATGAATTAAGAAAAGTTGATTTTGGTACAAAAAAATTGAAATCCATGCATGTGAGAAGCATTTTTTCCTGTATCTCCTTAACTGACTGGAGCACTCTGCTCTTAAGTTGACTATCCCAGAAGGCTACATGAAATTACGAAGCCTAGAAACATCACAAAAACAAACAAAAATTTCAGCAGATACGTTTTTTAAACAAAAATAAATCTGTCAATGTCACAGAGTGCATCTAATTACAGTAGAGAATTCCAAAACAGCTGGCATTTCCTGGAAAGTGCCCAGGCAATCTTATATAAAAATCTCCAATGAGGCCTTTCCTAGCAAACCAGAACTGCAATAATTCCCATCAAAACAAAATTCAACTTCAGAAGAGGGTGTTTCCGCAGTCTCTTCATTCTTTCTGTTTTTGATGATGATTTCAAGATTATTCCCAGCTTTGATTCTCCACAATGGTATTTCCCTACAAGGGTTCTATTTGAATTTTATGGGATATCCCATAAATAAAATAAAATGATCCTTTATTGCTCAGGACAGTCTCCAACACTGTGTGAATTTGGTATTCCTGGCCCTTGCTGACTAAATTAAGGAGCATTTCCCATTCATCTTGACAATATGGAATTCTCCCCCAGGTTTCCATTGCCCACCACGGTGGAGGTCTTCACATGGTTAAGAACCACTGTAACACGCACATATGCTTCTCTATGAACAACTGCCACCTTGCACAGACCCTTAAGGCAACTTTCCCTTCCTGTGTGGCACGCGAGGTTTCTGATCCACCAGTGCAGGCTTTCTCCAAGGGTGTTTTCATCTCTGCTCTTTCTGAACATGGGCCCATGCTTATCCTCTTATCCTTAGACATGACCATTGGTATTTAGTGTTTTGAATTTTTTATTGTATAAAATTCAGGTGTGTAATTGCGCAGGGTTATCTTATTTGAAGATAGAGAAGTAGATTTTAATGTGTTTGCTCTACCTAGCAGTGCACTCCCAAGGCCCTCTTACTCCAGCCCTGCCCATATTCCAGCACTTCTTCATCTGAAAGCACAAATGAAAATATTCTCCAGATGTTGTTATTATACCAGTTCTATTCCTTTTAATATCAATTCTAGTGAAGGAACTACTTTATTCACTGAGATCTTTTCCCAGCAATAAATGGGGAGTGTCCAGCCACCGGGTCAACTTCAGAGGGCCTCGGAGAGGATTTGTTAGACTCTGAAATACTTCCAGGAAAAGAAGATAAAAAGCCACCCAGTAGACAGCAGGGAGAAAGGGTTCTGTGTGTTTTGTTATCGCCGAATTCCAGAGAGAGAGTAATTTATAAAGAAATGTATTCCTTGCGGTTATGGAGGCTGTGGAGTCCAACGTTGAGGCACCTGCATCTGATGAGGGTCTCTGTGCTGTATCATAACCTGGCAGAGGGTGGGTGGGCAAGACTGTGCATGTGTGTGTGTGGAAGACAGAGAGGGAGGAGGGGGCCAAATGCATCCTTTTGTCAGGAACCAACTCTAGCAATAACAATATAATTCCCCCATGATTTAATCACCTCTTCAAGGCCCCACCTGAGCACAGGAGCGCTGAGGATCAAGTTTCCAGCATATGAACTTTGGGGGATGCATTCAAACCATAGCAGGAAGAATACAGGCCACCCAGAGTGTATGAGACCAGACTACAATCATTCTGCTGACGTTTTGATGAGCTGTGTTTTAAACGTTCATATCTCTTGTGATGGTCTTATGAGTTCTCAGCTACTCCTCTCCAAGAGTTTTCCATCACTCAGACTATTCAACACAGGAACACAAAATAAGCAAATTCTTAATTCCATATGCTGTGTGAAGAACATCAAAACTTCTTCCCATGCACACATTATAATCTTGGCACAATACAATTCTTGGCACAAAATATTGAAACACTTAAGAATAATACTAAAAAAATGAAAGAAATCATCCTCAACTCCACTTAACTCCAAAAGCTATTTTTGTATTTTTTCATATACCTTCCAGATCTTATCTATAATTGCAATCACAGTTTACTTGTCATTATGTATTATGCTTTTAGAAAAACCCTATTATAAATGCTTTCTATATTTATATTCTATATAGAGGATATGTATTCTATATTACAAAGTTATTATGTCTAATGGATATATTATAGCAGCATTGTTGATACACTGTATTACTAAATCATGTCTTACTTTTAAATATTTGATTTCTTTTTCCTTTTTTCCCATTGCAGATAAAAACATCTGTCCTACATCTGTCAAAATATTTCCTTAGGAGAAATTCTCTGGAGTAGTATTACTTGGTCAAAGGATCTGAATGTCTTTGTAGCTTTTACTGATTGTTATCTTATCCCTTGAAGGGGGTTATGCCACTTTGAAATGTCCAGTGCAACATGTTTGTCTCCAAACTTTATCCTCACCTCAGGTGGTACAAACGGTAATTCGGAATTGTATTTCTTAAGTTATTAACAAGAGCACCCTTGCTTTCATTAAGCCAACCTCTAGTTTTCTCAGCCCTCTTTTGTGAAACCGAATGTAAACAGTCTCTGGGCTTACTGTCATCTTCATGCACAGTTAATTCAAACTGAAGAAGAAAACATTCAAGAAAGAGAAGTATTTTTTTTACTCTTTGTATTTGGATGAACATTTTCCTGACTTCATACCATGTCATAAAGAAAAAAAATCTCAGGGCCAACATTGTAGCACAGCAGGTGAAGACACCACCTGTGACACTGGCATCCCCTATGAGCACTTGTTCAAGTCCCAGCTGCTTCACTTCTGATCCAGCTCCCTCCTAATCACCTGGGAAAGCAGTGAAAGATGGCATAAGTCCTTGGGCTGCTGCACCCACATGGGAGATCCAGATGAAGCTCCTGGCTCCTGGCTTCAGCCTGGCCCTGCCTGGACTGTTGCAGCCACTTGGGGAATGAACCAGTGAATGGAAGATATCTCTGTCTCTTGCTCTCTGCAACTCTGATTTTCAAATAAATAAATAGATCTTGAAAAAAATCTCAAATGCTTTGTGAAAAAACCTATTTAATAAGCTAGGGTTTTTGTTTTTTGTTTTGGTTGCACAAAATGGAAATTTTTTTACCCAAAGAGGAAAAACAATTTTATAGGATATATAAGATAAATCTATTCAATTTCAACTTTTGCATCAAAATAAATTTGCATTTTCATTACATTTTTTCACAAAAAATTTTTTAAAAGATTTATTTATTTATTTGAGAGGTAGAGTTACAGAGAAAGAGAGAGAAAAAGAGAGAGAAGTGAAAAGTCTTCCATCTTCTGGTTCACACCCCAGGTGGCCACCATGGCTGGAGCTGTGCCAATCTGAAGCCAGGAGCCAGGAGCTGCTTCTGGGTCTCCCACATGGGTGCAGGGTCCCAAACACTTGGGCCATCTTCTACTGCTTTCCCAGGCCATAGCAGAGAGCTGGATTGGAAGTGGAGCAGCCAGGAACCGAACCAGCACCCATATGGGATGCCAGTACTGCAGGCAGTAGCTTTACCTGCTATGTCACAGCGCCAGCCCCACAAACTTTTTGAAGTACCCACAGAGAATAGAAGGAAGAAGATGTGGGTCACACAGTCTATCACTAGAATATAGTTTTTGCCAATAACCAAAAATTTTATTGAGAGATGACTTTAGAAGTAAAGATGTAATTATCAGGCAAAATAACATTCTAAATATCGCAAGACCATTTCTTTCACTTAAAAATGTCTTCAGGAAGCCAGACTCTCCCCACATTTCATTTAAAGAACCTCAATATGTCAGCCACTCTTGTGTTTGGCTGTCTTATGACCACAAGATGGCTGCCTTAACATCAAACACTCCATTCAAAGATAGTCTGGGGGCAGACAGAAACTTCTCCTATTCTTTCTCTTTTCTTCAAGGAGCAACAAGTACTTCCCAGAAGATTGTCAGTAGACTTCCTACCATGTCTCTTTAGCTAGAATTAGGTTTGTGATTATCATCTATCTGATGGCTACCACTAGTTAGAATGGGGTTATGGTTCTATGACTACCCCTAGACTAGCTGGCTCATTTTTTGTGAGATCAAATAAACACCAGCTGACACCAAAGAGAAATTGCGCTGTTTGATAGTGAATGAGAGAATGGAATCTCTGCCTCTTGGCAGGCAGTCACTCCGTGCAGCACATAAGGGAACCAGGGAGTTTGGGGACCTTCTTTCTTCTATTAATGGTTTTCTTGAGCAGGGAACTCAAACATTTTTTGGCCCTCAGGTCAACGTTCCAAACATCTAAGAGAAAGAATAGTATTGGCCCTGCTTGGCTTATCAGGGAGACTCACCAATAGACATGAGTTCTGGTGCTGCCCCTCGTGAGTCACAAATAGGAAAGGGGAAACCACCAATCCCCAAATATGCAATCATGCATTATGGAGCATGCATTATGGAGTGGGTTAAGCTACCCCTTGCGACTCTAGCATTCCATGTCAGAGCACCAGATCAAGTCCCAGCTGCCCTGTTTCTGATCTAGCTCCCTGCTGAAGCTCCTGGGAAAGCAGTGGAGGATGGCCCAAGCAACTGGGACCCTGCCACCCATGTCGGGGACCTAAATGGAGTTTCAGGCTCCTGGGTTTAGCCTGGACTAGCCCTGACCATTGTGGCCATTTAAGGAGTGAATTACTGGATGGAAGATCTCTCTCTCTCTCTCTCTCTCTAATCACTCTGCTTTTCAAATAAATATAGAAATTAGGGCTGAGCCTTTGGTACTGGAACTAAGATGCCACTTGGGACACCTGCACTCCCTGTTGGAGTGCTTAGCTTGAGTCCTGCCTCTTCGTTTCACATCCAGCTTCCTGCTAATGCACATCTTGGGAAGCCACAAGTGATGGCTCAAGTACTTAGGTCCCTGCCACTTATGTGGGAGATCTGGATGGAGTTCAAGGCTTGTGGCCTTGGTCTGGCCCAGCCCTCTTGGCTGTTGCAGGTATTTGGGGAGTGAACCAATGAATGGAAGATCGATCTCTCTATCTCTCTCTCCCTTTCTCTCACTCCCCTTTTAAATAAAGTTAAAATGAATATATGAATAAACACATTTTAAAAATAGACAAAAATTTCTTGAACCAGAGATAAACACAATGGACATCACTTAGCTCTAAGTTAATACTATCAAGAGGATTTACTAACATCCTAACTTGAATAAGGAGTTGTACCATATCTTATGGAGACACATCTAAAAATTGTCATCCATGCCTCTCTATAGACTAAAACCTATTCAAGAAGAGGCCTACTGTGATGACATCATATGAGTAGATGACAATAAACTGTAGGCTATAAACAGTAAATGCATTCACCCTAACATGCTTTGTTGACAATGAGATATAAGCTATTCTGATGAAAGAAAGGCCTGACCATGCTTTATGCATTTACCAGACCCTCATGTAGTCATCTATGCTATAGACCAGGATCACAGCCTCTTTTGATATGGGCCAATTTGATGGTATGGGCCAATGGTCTGAGCTCAGAGTTTGCCTCAAGAATTCTTGCATCTATCAGACAGTCTTCATCTCTTCCACCTTCCCATTTTAACTGCTGTACCTCCACCCCCATGCCCCAATTTCATAACAGTTAGTGACAATCCTGCTAGTGGCAAAGGTTTTTAAAACTTCTTTTATGGCCACAAAACTGGCGTACAATATGGCAATTATTCTGCTACTGATTTGCTGTGTGATAAACAGTGAATTAACCTTTCTGGGCTGAATAAATGATCTAAGGAAAAATAATACAATTAATCTCTCTCCTACCTCCAAAACCAGTTAAATAAAAAAATTTTTTAAATATTTTATGGAAAGTCCTGTAATATGAGAATGACAAAGTTCAAATGAATTTGTTATATATTCTCTCTTTTTAAGAGCATATGATCGCCCTTCAGTTGGAAAATTCTATTACTGTAGTTCATAAATTTCACTTTGTCATCAGAGAACTCAATAACACAATGAATCTAATTAAGGAGGAAAAAAGTGTTCACACCCTTAAATGAATTACAGTCAATAGGACTAAGATCTAATTAGTAATGCTGCTACCATCTGAGATTACTTATGAGCCAAAAACAAATTGCTTAAACCAAAACAGAAAGATTCCCAAAGGTCCAGGAATAGTATTTGAGTTGAAAATCTGGTTAATATTTTCGTTCCTGACTTAAGCACCCGGATCTGGATTCATTATTGTCACACAGAGTTTCTTGTTTTGAAGTCACTGGATGCTATTCAGGACTTTCCGCAGGAAGCAGACCCTTAGTGACAGGAAGAGTTTGTAAAGAATTTCTCCTTTCAGGAAAAAGAATAGAAGTCAGGAAAAGGAAGATGCACTCTAGAGAAGGAATTTCCCATACACTAGACTGCATTATTTCTACAGACTGTTGAAAGCCACTTCCTTTGGAAAGCCTTCCTTGATCCCATCAAATAGCAATCAACTTTCCTGTGCTGGAGAATACCAGCACTGAGCATTTTAATCTCTTCCTTGCATAAATTTAGTAACTTGCATTACTAATAGTTGCTTACCCGTTAGTGTTCAACAAAGTGTTAATTTTTGAGGGAAACAACCAATTCTTTGACATTTTGTGCTCTTCTTCACTCTGGTCAGTGTCTAGAATTGTTAAAGAATAACCCCTACTGTGTATTTAATACTGTGTTAGAGGCTGAATAGGAAAATTAACTTAGTTCTCTTTGTCCATTGCATATAGTCTAGAATGAGTAAGAGGTACGATTAAATAACCAAGAGCAACAGTGTTCTACATTCTGTGATTGGAGTTGATGTGCAGGGCTCACTCCTGCAGCACACTTGCATTGAGTACCTCCAGGGCAGTATCTCACAGCTAAAATGCAGTATGATGTCCTCACCCAGTAGTGTTCTGTTTGAAGTTGAATATAAATTCCTGGGAAACCAAGTAAGTTCAGAGGTCAGTTATTAGCCATTGAGTCTTTGATGTGAACCATGGGAGCCTCACACCCAGGCTATATACAGACTAAACTGAAAAGGATCCCTGAAGGACACCCCGAGAATTTAGGATGAGGGAGGAAGGGCATCTAACTCTTCTCACTCCCACTTTTGTTGACTCTTGTTTTTAATAAATATCTTTCCCCATATTCCTAAAACCAACAGTTTATTCATCCTAACATGTATCCAAGTTTTGTCATTCATGAATAGCTGAATGTACTGGACCTGTAGATGTCCTTTTTCTAATATTCTTTTTTTTTAAGATTTTATTTATTTATTTATTTGAGAGGTAGTTACGGACAGTGAGATGGAAAGACAGAGAGAAAGGTCTTCCTTTCGTTGGTTCACTCCCCAAATGGCCGCCACGGCCAGAGCTGCGCCAATCTGAAGCCAGGAGCCAGTAGCTTCTCCCGGGTTTTCCAGGCAGGTGCAGGGGCCCAAGGACTTGGGCCATTTTCCACTGCTTTCCCAGGCCATAGCAAAGAGCTGGATTGGAAGAGGAGCAGCTGGGACTTGAACTGGCACCCATATGGGATGTTGGTGCTGCAGGCGGAGGATTAACCTACTGTGCCATGGCGCCAGCCCCTGTAGATGTCCTTTGCATGAAGTGTACAATGAACACACATGGCCAGAGTGTATAACCCAGCTCTGTAACTCATTCAACTGTGTCAATTGTGAATAAAAGAGAAGGGGGCGGGGGCTGGCACCATGGCATAGCAGGTAAAGCTACCGCCTACAGTGCTGGCATCCCATATGGGCACCAGCTCAAGTCCCGGCTGCTCCACTTCCAATCCAGCTCTCTGCTATGGCCTGGGAAAGCAGTAGAAGATGGCCCAAGTCTTTGGGCCCCTGCACCCATGTAAGAGACCCAGAAGAAACTCCTGGCTCCTGGTTTTGGATAGACACAATTCCGGCCATTGCCGCCATCTGGGAAGTGAACCAGCAGATGGAAGATCTCTCTTTCTTTCTCTTTCTCTCTCTCTGTAACTCTGCCTTTCAAATAAATAAGTAAATATTTTAAAAAAAGAAAGAAAAGGGGATCAAATACACCAAGAAAATAAAAATATTCATGGCAATGATTGATGCATTCAATTGATAATTACTGATGGTATTACATGTATGCGATTTTACAACTATATCTGTCATTAGTTTAGCATTTGGAGGTTGTTAAATTCAGTAAATACTGGGGTGGTTGTTGCTTCCCAGAAACTTTACACACATCTTGAATAAATTGTAGGTGAAAAGTAGGAAAACTTGAAATGATCACTCTCCTTGTTCAGTACATTCTGTGGTCCTCCAGGTCATTGTGAGCAGAAGGAATACTCGTACAGTTGTACAGACTTGTGCCAGGGCCAAAGAGCTGTCGAGAAAAATGTTAGGAATCAAATGAAGGGGAAATATTCAAGAAAGAATCTTAGAAAAAGTAAATTAGCAAATTCTAAGCCAATGAGATGTTAACCAATGTGTGTCTGCCATATCAAACAGCCTTCTGTCTCCATATCCTGCCCAAGTTCTTGAAGAGAGACAACAGAAGATGTAAACATATGCACAGACTACCAGTCTGGATCAAATGGCTCACAGCTCAGCTGTGAAGTCTGGAAAAGGCACTGGAGACAACCAGAGCACTTTGGGAGGCACTTAGAGGACAAGCTCCCCAGATGGGAGGAATAGCACAGTGGTATCTTGTTCCACCCAACCCCATCAGAAGAAGGTCATCCAACGATATGTTCCCCAACACTCACCATAGCAATGGAAAGCAGCAAGGTGAGCTCATTTCTCCTCCAGATTGAACAAAAGTCCCTCTGACAACATAAGGGAAGCTCAGCCCTACAGGCAAGGCCATGGAGCCAGAGCCTTCTAGGTAGCAGAAGCACTTTCCCGCCCTGCATGGCCTGAGACTCCCATTTTCTGTAGAGAACTACTGAAGCAGTGGGGCAGAACCAGCAGCAGAGACAAAACTATAGCAAGTAGCCCAGTCCATGATGCCTCTTTATTCCCAGGGGCCCAAAGCTCTCCTTTTCCTATAGGCATTAAAGCAGCCAAGGGTCACCCCTAGGTGGCTCCTCACAGAGGAATCACCTGGCATCCAGGGCTGGGGACCACCCTGCCACTCTCTCAGCCAGCACCAGCAGAGAGGAAGAGGAGCCACAGAGGCACCAGACAAGCCAAGCAGACCAAAATAATAGCTCAAATGCCCTAAAATTGAACTGCTACTAGACACAGGGCACAAAATTTGGCCAAAACCTGAACAGGGTGTCTGCTGAAATGAAAGTTTTAAATGGGACCCATAGTCTCCTAACATAATTGCAAAGTGTCCAGGATTAAAATGTAAATAACCAACAGCCAAAACTTAAATACAAGTAAACAATCAAGGAATACCAGTACCAAGAAATATCCAAAGCTGGGCTCATTTAACGAGGATTTTAAAACATCATCATAAAATGCTTTCACAATGAAAGACAAGTTTTCCTGAAACAAATGAAAAAAAAAAAAAAAAAGAAAGAAAGAAAAGAAAATCTCAGCAAAGAAACAGAAGACATAAAAAATAATGGAGTAGGTATTTGGCTGAGTTAAGATGACCACATCCCACATCAAAGTACCTGGTTCAAGTCCCAGTTCTACTCCTGATTTTTGCTCCTCGCTAATGCAAACCCTGGGAAACAGCAAGTGATAGCTCAAGTGGTTGGAGATCTGGGTTGAGTTCCTAGCTCCTGGCTTCAGCCTGCCTCCACCCCACCTTTGCAGAAATTTAGTGAGTCATTGGATGGAAGACTGATTTCTCTTATTCTTCCTCTTTCTCCACCATTCCCCCACCAAATAGATAAATAAATAAGATCCAGTTAGAAATTATAGAACTAAAAATGCCATAACAGAAATTTTGAAAATAGATAGACTGAATAGTAAAACAGAGATAACACAGGAGAGAAGTAATGAACTTGAGTCACTATCTGGGGGACAATAATGAGAGAGCCAACGGTTGTACCACTGCAGTCATATAAAAATAAGTTGAAAGACTCTTGAAGAAATAATAGCTGAAAACGCCTCCAAGTTAGTAAAAGACACACATCTACAAATTGAAAATCTTCAGGATGTAGACCTACCTTAAGAATTCTTGACACCAAAAGCAAAAATACGTAAAAAGGAAAACTGATAAACTGAATCTCACAAAATTTTAAAAGTTTTTCTCTGTAAAAGCCCATGTAAAAAGGATGAAAAGGAAGCTATAGAGCAGGAGAAAATATTTGTAAACCATATACCCAACAAAAGGCTAGTATCTAGGACATATAAAAAATTGTCAAAACTCAACAAGAGGGATAAAAACCCAAAAAATCCAACCACCAAATGAGCAAAAGACATGAACAGACACTTCACAATGGGGCATGCACAGGTGGTAAATAGACAAAACAGATGATCAAAATCATTAGCAATTAGAAAAATGCAAATTGAAACTACAATGAAACATATCACTAGATACTTATCAGAACAGCTAAAAATAAAAAATAGTGATAATACCAAGTGCTGGTAAGAATGTGGAGAAACTAAATCATTTGCATATTATGTAAATATGGAAAATATGGTTGTAATATGCTGATTAGTAGTCCCACCAGCACAGCCCTGCTACTAAAAAAAAAAATTAAAGAGGAATTTTCTACTCTTCCTGTCAGTCAGACAAAGAGAATAAAGTAAAGGAACTCCACCTTTCCTTGACCAAGCTGCATTGCGAATACCAGAAGCTACTCCAGTGTGCAGGAAATGTCTTAAAACAAAACCAGATACTCCCCCCTACACACACACACAAAGTCCACAATATAGCACACGAACTCTGTACCTTTTAAAGTCCAACACAACCCAGGAGTCAGCACCACAAACCTCAGGCAGAAGGAACTGAAAATACAGTGTCAGGGACAAAGGTCAAGCCGGAAACTGAGTGGCCCAGACGAAATGAGGGACTTCCACAGTGTGAGCTGGACACCTGCTTAGCAGTGGCCAGCCTTTGGGGAGCTGCAGCAGACTAGCAGCAAGCAGACCTGAGGCATTTTGGTCCAAATTTTAAAAAGTAAAAGATGGGCAAGGCCATGGGTGTAGCAGATTGGATGCCACTTGGGACACTTGCATCCCATATATCCATGGCTGGGTTCCAATTACAGCTTCCTGCTAATGCGCGTTCTGGCAGGCTGCAGGTCATAATAGCCAAGTAGTTGGGTTCCTGCCACCAACACTGGAGACCTGGGTTGAGTTCCTGGCTCCTACTTTCAACCTGGCCTAATCCTGTCTGTTGCAGGCATCTGGGGAGTGAATCACAGTTTGGAAGATCACACTCTTATCTCCCTGCCTTTCAAAAAAATAAAATAAATGAAAAGCTTTTTTAAAAAAAAAAAAGTAAAATAGGCATTGACAAATGATCTACATTACACATCTCTGTTTGCAACTTATTAGTCCTGGATAATTTCCCAAATCTTATAACAAAAGTAATTGTGTACACACACATGCACACACACATACACACAAATATACAAAATACACGGGGCAACCAGTTGCAGGTTAAGAAACGCATTAGGCTCTGTAGCTGGTAATCCTGCCTGTTTAGGGCAATGTCTAAAATTAATCGGGCTACTCATCCTTCCTGAAAACAGCAACCAGACTGGCCCAGCCGCTCTGGGTATTGATTCAGAGCCTTCTTTACCTCACTGTGGGAGGAGAGTCCAGATTATGTCTTACCCTACACAGAGCGCAGAAGAACTGGAAGAAACAGATGGGAAGAAAATTCACACTTTTAATCCATGTGCCCAATGTAGCACTGTGATTACAATAATTTAGGTATTGAATGGGAAAAAAAATTGATCAACTTGGTATAGTTTGAAAAGAAAATTAGAAAGAATAGGGAATGTTCCTGACCTATTGTCATCCAGGTTTCTATAAGAAATTGTAGCTACATTGTGGCCTCATGGAATATTTTAATGGGATGAAGATATTAGCACAATATTGCATTCAATTATGTTTCTGAAAACCTCAATTAGATAGAGCTCATCATTTAGAGGGGGAAATATCTAAGCACAAAGATTAGCTGCTATTTCCAAATGCTAAGTTTAGATTGCAAGCAAAATTATCATAATGTTAAATAACTATGAACACCCAAGTTCTTGTCTCAGTTTTCCTTCCCTGTTAATAATAATAAAATTGAATGAGTTTCTCCACTCTGTTTGTCCCCCAGCCCATCCAGGGTAGTCTTTCAATGTTAGATCTTCCCAGGTTTTTGTGCCAAGTCAGTGTCAAAATGTAGAGTGGGGGCCAGCACTGTGGCACAGTGGGTGAAGCCGCTGTCTGCAGTGCCAGCATCCCATATGGGCGTCAGCTGCAGTCCCAGATGCTCCACTTCCAATCCAACTCCCTGCTAATGTGCTCGGGAAGGCAGCAGAAGATGACTCAAGTGCTTGGGGCCTTGCACACACATGGGAGACCCAGATGAAGCTCCTGGCTCCTGGCTTCAGCCTGGCCAGCCATAGCTGTTACTGCCATTTTGGTAGTGACCCAGCAGATGGAAGATCTCTCTCACTTTCTCTCTCTCTCTCTCTCTCTCTCTGTGTGTGTGTGTGTGTGTGTGTGTAACTCTGCCTTTCAAATAAATCTTGAAAAAAAAAAAAAAAGCCCTGGTATGGAACCAGCAACCCTATCACGGGGTACAAATCCAAAGAAAAGGAAATCAGTACGTCAAAGAAGTTATCTACACACTCTTTTTAAGTGCAGCATTATTCACAAAATCCAAGACATGGTATCAACCTAAATGTCCAACAATGGGTGAATGGATAAAGAAAATGTGGTACACACACACACAATGGAATACTATTTAGCCACCAAAAAGAATGATATCATGACAATTGTGACAACATGGATAGAACTGGATGACATCATGCTAAATGAAATAAGCCAGGCATTGAAAGACAAATAACATAATCTTACATGTGGAAGCTAAAAGTTGATCTCATAGAATTAGACAGCAGAATATTGATTATCATAGACTGCAAAGAGTAACAGGAGGGGAAGATAGAAAAGAGGTTGGTGACTGGGTACAAAATCCCAGTTATGAAGAATCAGTGCTAGTGCTTTTGTTTACTTAATTTATTTTAAAGGCAGAGAGACAGAGAAAGACACTGAGAGACAACAACATGAAGTCCACAATAGCCAGGGCTGGGCTGGGCCAAAACTGAGAGCTGGGAACTCATTCTGGATCTCCCATGTGGGCAGCAGAGACCCAACCACTTGAGCCATCACCGGCTGTCTCCAAGGGTGCACATTAGCAGGAAGCTTGATCAGGAGCAGAGCCAGGACTCAAAGCCAGGCACTCCGATAAGGGATACAGGTTTCCCAGGCAGTATCTTAACTGTTGCACCAAACGCCTGCCCCAGTTCTAGTGTTTTAAAGCACAGTAGACTGAATACAGTTAATAATAATTTGTTGTATATTTCAAAATAGCTAGAAGTTAAGACTTTGGATGTCCCCAAAACAAAGCAATTAGAGACGATGGCTATGGCAATCTGGCAATTTCATCATTTCACATTGTATCCGTATATCAAAATAGCATCTTATACTCCATAAGTATGTACAGTTACAGTTACAGTTCATTAAAAACAGTTTGTTGTTATTCTTGATTAAGCCAGAGCACTTCCTCCTTTCTCCTGTGCCGCAGGCAGGTGGCCCTGAGAGCAGAGAAGGCGGATTCCTGGGTAGCACAGTAGCACCTGTTCCCCACATTTTCTTCTGCCTTTTCCCCCTAAGCTCCTGTCTCCCTGACACTGCCTTGCTCTAAACATTTCCTGTTTCACCAAGTTTTAGTTGGAGAACAATCCACCAGGGGATCCCTTCCCTTCTTTCTGACATTTTTAAAAACATAGGTAAAGACTTGGGGCCGGCTCTGTGGCATAGCGGGTAAAGCCGCCGCCTGCAGTGCAGGCAGCCCATATGGGCACCGGTTCAAGTTCTGGCTGCTCCACTTCTGATCCAGCTCTCAGTCATGGCCTGGGAAAGCAGTAGAAGATGGCCCAAGTCCTTGGGCCCCTGCACCCACGTGGGACACCCAGAAGAAGCTGGCTCCTGGCTTTGGATCAGCACAACTCCGGCCGTTGCAGCCAATCGAGGTGTGAACCAGCAGATGGAAGACCTCTCTCTCTGTCTCCCTGTCTCTCTGTCTCTCCCTCTCCTTCTCTCTCTGTGTAACTCTGACTTTCAAATAAATAAATAAATCTCTAAAAAAATTTTAAAAATAGGTAAAGACAGTCTTAGGACACAGATCTTGTTTATGAGACTCTTCAAAAAGCTAAGTGCTGATTTAATTTGCCTTAGCAAAATTTTCTAACCAAACATTTAGAATTATATTTAAATAAGCAGAGTTTTAATTAGGGTGGTTCTGCTTTACATGTGGAAGCATAAGGATTTTTAAAGTCTCATATTTTTTCTTAACTTTAATTGCTGAATATTGTTTTCAATTTTCTTTGTGAGATTGGACCTTTATTTTTTTTAAAGATTTACTTATTTATTTGAAAGGCAAAGATACAGAGAGGAGTGAGAGACAGAAACAAAGATCTTCCTTCCTTTGGTTCACTCCCCAAATGGCTGCAACCGCCGGGGCTGGGCCAGACAGAAGCCAGGAGTCACAAGCTTTTTTTGTGTTTCCCACATGGGTGTAGGGGTGCAAGTACTTGGGCCATCTTCTGCTGCTTTCCCAGGCTCATTAGCAGGGAGCTAGATTGGAAATGGAGCAGCTGGGACTTGAACCAGTGCCCATGTTGGGTGCTAACACCGCAGCTGGAAGCTTCCATGCCACAGTAACAGCCCCTAGACTTTTACATTTATCTCTTTAAATACTCTGAAAATTATTTTGATATATGATTTATTGTGATATGACAAAAGTTTTATACTTTTGTTAAACTTTTAGTTATAAAAGTTATAAAAGCAATATGTGGGACATACACTGGTGAAGTGGTTAAGACGTTGCTTGAGACCCCTGTGTCCCATATCAGAGTTTCTGGCTCTACTCCCGATTTAAGTTCCCTGCCAATGTGCACCCTGGGAGGCAGCAGATGCTGCCTCAATTACTTGAGCCCTTGGCATCCACATGAGAGACCCAGATGGAGTTCCAGACTTCAGCCTGGCATAGCCCTGACTACTGTGGGCATGAGTGAACCAGCAGATGGAAGATATCACACTGTGTTCCTTTGCAAGTAAAAATAGATAAATACAATTTTAAAAAAGAAAAGCAGTTTTCCATAGAAAAAAAATCATACACATTCTTTCATTGTAAAATATAAAACATAAAGAAGTTTACACAGTAGAAAGGAAGAACACTCCTTTCACTGTCTCTCAAAACCCACAGCTGCAGAAAACAAATATCCAGCTTCTTAAGAAAAATAATCTTAAATACACACAGTTGTTTTACTATAACTTTTACCACCCATTTTCCCATGCATATAAAATTGTAGGTAAATGCTTATCTACACATTTATTAAACATATAAAATATTTATATATATAAAATATCTTAAACAAAAATGGAATTAGGCAACACCCCACATAATATTTCTTGAATATTTTTCTCATGGAGACTTTGAAATCTATCTCATTTTTCTCAGCTACAAGGTTTTTATTTTGTGTATTTATTATGATTTAATCAGTCACAAGTGTTTGCTAGATTGTCATTAACTTTGGGCTATTATAAATAAAGTTGCAATTACTATCCTCACATGTACTCCTTATTCATTTGCACAAATATTTCTGTTGTAGAAATTCCTAAGTATAGAATTATTAACCAAGGGGCATATATATTTTAGTCTTGATAGATGTTTCCAAAATTGCCCTCCTAAAATACGATTTCAATATATACTACCAGCAACTCTGTATTAAAATACCTAAATAATAAGATTTAAAAATCAAGTTTAAAAATAGTTTTGCCACAAAAAGATGCCTCAAGCCAACTCCTTATGAAGCATTCCTAATCTACTTAGAGAAAGAATACATAAGCATTAAAAAAAACAGAGGCTATTCAAATGCTACTTACAAAAAATATAAGATAATATAGTATAAACAAAGACAAATCCCATGGGTTAAAAATGCTACAATAAATGTATGTTTGAGTAAATATGTCTTTCTTTTAAAAATAACATAAATACTACAGATATATTTGATAGCAAGATGCATTTTTAGAAACTATTAAAGAGGCCGGCACTGTGGCTCACTTGGTTAATCATCTGCCTGCGGTGCCGGCATCCCATATGGGCACCAGGTCCTAGTCCTGGTTGCTACTCTTCCATTCCAGCTCTCTGCTGTGGCCCGGGAAGGCAGTGGAGGATGGCCCAAGTGCTTGGGCCCTGCACCCTCATGGGAGACCAGGAAGAAGCACCTGGCTCCTGGCTTTGGATCTGCACAGCGCCGGCCATAGCGGCCATTAGGGGAGTGAAACAACGGAAGGAAGACCTTTCTCTCTGTCTCTCTCTCTCTCACTGTCTATAACTCTACCTGTCAAATAAATTTTAAAAAAAGAAATTATTAAAAATAAATATTAAAACCATAAAAGTATTAGAAGAGGATATTGTTCCAAAGTTTAGAGGACTGAAGACTAATTACCACATTCAATTTATAAGCCTTGATTGGATCATGGTTAAAAAACCAGCTATGAAAGACATTTTCGGTGACAACTGAGAAAATTTCAATATGAACTAGATATTATATTATAATATGGGCTTAATATTAATTTTTAGGGATGCCAATGGCATGGTAAAAAATGTACATAATTTTCAGGAGGTACATGTTGAAATATTGATGAGTGAATGATCAAAATGTCTGAAACTTAATTTGAAATGTGACAAAATTTACCAAGTTTTGAATGCAAACAGAAGATATATAAAAACTGTATCAATGTTTCAATCTCAAAAATTTTCACAATAGAAGCTGGGGAAAAAGAATAAAACTGTGATGCTGCTGATCTTGTGTTGACTCTTATTTCATTACATTAGGTGTTCTGTGCAGAAAGATAGGTGCCTGTTTGAAATCCACATTGATTTAGATATCTGAAGTTATTTTCTTATATACTATTTCTGTGTACCCAGCATTAGACCAGCTATAATGAGGAAAGGAAGAAGTAAATAGAGAGAGAGAGAGAGAGAGAGAGAGATAAAGAGAGAGAGAGAGAGAAAAGAGAAAAGAAGAGAGAAGAAGAGAAAATGGATAGTTTTACTTCCTCCTTCCCAATTTGTATCCCTCTAATTTCTTTATCTTGGCTAATGGGTCTAGCTAATACTTCCAGAACTATGTTGAATAGCAATTGTGAGAGTGAGTATCCTTGTCTGGTTCTGGATCTCAGTGGGAAAGCTTTCAAATTTCCCCATTCAATAGGATTCTGGCCATGAGTTTGTCATAAATTGTCTTGACTGTGTTGAGGAATATTTGTTCTATACCTAATTTGCTTAAAGTTGTCATCATGAAAGGGTGTTGTATTTTATCAAATGCTTTCTCTGCATCTGTTGAGATAATCATGTGGTTTTTGTTCAGCAGTTAATTTGCTATATCACATTGACTGATTTGCAAATGTTGAACCATCTCTGCATATCTGAGATAAATTCCACTTGGTCCAGGTAAATGATCTTTCTTATATGTTGTAGGATTCGATTGGCTAGTATTTTATTCATTCGAGAAATTGATCTGTAGTTCTCTTTCTCTGTTGTATCTTTTTCAGGCTTAGAAATGAAGGTGATGCTGGCTTCATAGAAGGAGTCTGGGAGGATTCTCTTCCTTTCAATTGCTTTGAATAGCTTGAGAAGAATTGGAGTTAGTTCTTTAAATGTTTGGTAGAATTCAATAGTGAAGCATTCCAGTCCTGGGATTTTCTTTGTGGAAGGTTCTTTATTACTGATTCAATTTCTGTCATGGTGATCAGTCCGTTTAGGTTTTCTTATGTCTTCATAGCTCTTTTTAGGTAGGTTGTATGTGTCCATGAATCTATCCATTTCTTCTGGGTTCCCCAATTTGTTAGCATACAGCTCTTTGTAGTAATTTCTGATGATTTTTTTATATTTCTGTGTTGTCTGTTGTTACAGTTCCTTTTTCATCTCTAATTTCATTGATTTGGGTCTGCTCCCTCTTTTTTTTTTTATTTAGGTGGGCCAGTGGTACATCAATTTCATTTTATTTTTTTTAAAAATAGCTTTCGGTTTTGCTGATCTTTTGTATTTTTTGACTCAATTTTATGTGTTTCTTCTTTAATTTTATCTTTTTTTCTACTAGTTTGGGGTTTGGTTTGCTGTTGTTTCTTAGGTCCTTGAGGTGCACTGATAGCTCATTTACTTAGTGCCTTTCCAATTTTTTACATAGGTGTCAATTGATATAAACTTTCCTCAACACTGATTTTGCTGTTTCCCATAAATTTTATTCTGTTGTATTGCAGTCTTCATTCATTTCCAGAAATGTCTTGATTTTTCTTTTGATTCCTTCAATGACCCACTGTTCATTCAGTAGCATGTTGTTCAGTCTGTCTCCATGTGTTTACATATGTTCTAGAAACTCTTGAGTTGTTGATTTCCAGCTTTATCCCATTGTGTTCTGAGAAGATGCATCGCATGATTTAGGTTGTGTTTTTTTTTTTTTTTTATTTGCTGAGATTTGCTTTATGGCTTAGCATGGGGTCTATTCTATTGAAAGTTCCATGCACTGATGAGAAGAACGTGTATTCCACAACTGTGGGGTGCAAATTTCTGTAGCTATTCATTAGGTACATTTGGTCTGCAGTGTCAATTAATTCTGTTGTTTCCTTGCTGATTTTCTGTCTGGTTGATCTGTAAATTGCTAAAAGTGTTGTATTTAAGTCTTTCATTACTATTGTATTGGAGTCTATGTCTCTCTTCAAATTCATTAACATTTCTTTTAAATAGCCAGATACCCTGTAATTAGGTGTATATACATTTATAATAAGCACATATTCCTTTTGAATTTGATCCCTTAATCATTACATAATGCACTTCTTTTTCTCTTTTAACAGTTTTTGTGTTAAAATTTATTTTGTCTTGATATTAGGAGGGCTACACCAGCTCATTTTTGGTTTCTGTTAGCATGAAACATCTTTTTCCATCATTTCACTTTCAGTCTGCATGTATCTTCATTGTGTTTCTTGTAGCCAACAAATAGGTGGATTTTGTTTTTTAATCCATTCAGCCAGTGTCTTTTAACTAGTGAGTTGAGGTAATCTACCTTCAAGGTGATTAGGATAAGTATCAACTTGGCCCTGACATTTTTCCATAAACATTCATATTATTTGCTTTGGATTTCCTTTGTACTTTTACTGGGAGATTTTCTGCCTTCATCTTCTTTCATAGTGATGACAGTGTTTCTGTGTTTCTATGTGTAGCACATCCTTAAGCTTCTTTTGTAAAGCTGGATGAGTGGTGACAAATTCTTTCAATTTTCGTTTGTTATGGAAGGTCTTTATTTCACCTTCATTCATAAATGAGAGCTTTGCAGGGTATAATATTCTGGGTTGACATTTTTTTTCTCTTAAGATTTGGAATATATCTCACCATTCTCTCGCAGACTGTAGGGTTTCTGATGCAAAGTCAGCAGAGTCTAGTTGGAGAACCTCTGAAAGTAATCTGGTGCTTCTCTTGTGCACATTTTAGAATCTTTTCCTTATGTTTTACTGTGGTGAGTTTGACTACAACGTGTCATGGTGAAGATCTTCCCTGGTCATGTCTCCTAGGAGTTCTATGTGCTCCTGTTTTTGGACATTCCCTTCTTTCTCCAAATTAGGGAAGTTATCTGTAATTATTTCACCAGAAAGGCCTTCTAATCCATTCTCTCTTTTCACACCTTCAGGGCCTCCTAAGAACTATATGTTGGATAGTTTGATAGTATCATAAATCTTCAACAGTATCTTTTAGTTTTCCAATTTCTTCTTTTTTTATTTGACTAAAATTTCCAGATATTTGTCTTCTAACTCAGATATTCTTTATTCTGCATTGCTGAGCCTGTTGTTAAAGCTTTCCCCTACATTTTTATTTGTTCTATTGAATTCTTCATTTCCAATGTTTCATTTTGATGTCTCTTTATAGATTTCATGGGAAAAAGTTTCATTCATGTCATGTATGGATTTCTTTAGTTCATGAATTTCTTCTGGATACTTCTAAGTAATCCTATGATCAATTTTTTGAATTCTGTTTCTGTTATTTCTTCAATCTCTTCATCCTCACACTTTTTTAGAAAATGATTTATTTATTTAGTTGAGAGGCAGAGGCAGAGAGGTGGGGGTATCTTCCACTCACTGGTTCACTCCACAGATGGCTGCAACTGCTGGAGCTGTACCAATATGAAGCCAGGATCCAGGAGCTTCTTCCAGGTCTCCCACATGGGTGCAGTGGCCCAAGGACTTGGGCTATCTTCTACTGCTTTCCCAGGCCACACTGGGGAGCTGGATTGGAAGTGGAGCAGCCAGGACTCAAACTGGTGCCCATAAGGGATGCCGGCACTACAGGCAGCAGCTTTACCTGCTACACCACAGTGCGGGCCCCCATCTTCACATTCTAATATTGAAGTGTTGTGTCCTTATGTGGGTGTCATGCTGTCTTCCCTAATCCTATTTCTTGAATTGATGTGTTTATTATTAGGCACTTATGGAAATACTTGTTGGTTTTTCTTTTTCTCTGTGATGGCTTTTATCTTTGGACTATGCTTCTGTGGCTTAGTGGAGTGTCTACTCTTTCAGTCAATTCCCAGAGGTGTGTGCTGGGTGTGGTCAGGGAGCTCTGTTCAGTGCTCCAGGGTGATGGGAGTGTCAAAGGTGACACCCAAGTTGGACATGGTAAATCTCCTCATTTTTTTTTTTAATTAAAGGGGAGGTTTGTTTAGTTCTGTTAGTGTATTCTCATGCTCACTCCCTCTCCTCCAAGGAGACCAATGCCTGGGTTCTAGCCACACTGGGTACAATATTCATTTGTGCTGCCAGAAGAACCACACAATGGATCCATACAGTCCTCAGTGTGTGCACAGATCCCGCAGCAATGACCCTCACCAGGAAACCAGGGAGCCCCTAGCATGTGGACACACCACAGTGATTGCCCAAAGACCCAGCCACATCTTGCGCCCTCTCATGCAGCCACAGTGTTTTCATAGTCCCAGCACACAAGGCTCCCACAGTCACAAGCTTCCAGCCCCCTGTCAATTCTCCCAGCCAAACTCAGGCATCTCTTCTCAGGCTGGTTGCTGATTGCATGGACAGGAGTGGGCACGGCTGTTGCATATGTCCTAAATAGTGCCTGCCCTCTCTCGGCTAGTTACAAGATACCAGTGCCAGGTGGTTGGAGAGAGAGAAACATGCCCTTCTTTTTTCTCTAGGTTGGAAGATATACTGTCCCCAACAAGCCTCTAAGCCAGACAAATGCCAGGCTCTTCCCACAGTGGCGTGGGCTGCCACAGTCTGGTCTCACCTCACTCTCCAAAGCTGGTGCTGAGGCTCTCAGCTAGTGGCATCCTGAGTTGTGTGCATCCTCACCCTCCACATAGGTCTACAGTGTCCCTCTAATTTGTGTGGAGTTTTCTCTCTAACTCTTCCCTGAGATTGCACTCTTTCCATTTTCTCTCTTTTTTTTTTAACATTTATTTAATGAATATAAATTTCCAGTGTACAGCTTATGGATTACAATGGCTTCCCCCTCCCATAACTTCCCTCCCACCCGCAACCCTCCCCTCTCCCGCTCCCTCTCCCCTTCCATTTGCATCAAGATTCATTTTCAATTCTCTTTATATACAGAAGATCAATTTAGTATAAAGATTTCAACAGTTTGCACCCACATAGAAACACAAAGTGAAACATACTGTTTGAGTACTAGTTATAGCATTAAATCACAATGTACAGCACATTAAGGACAGAGATCCCACATGAGGAGCAACTGCACAGTGGCTCCTGTTGTTGACCCAACAAATTGACACTCTAGTTTATGGCGCCAGTAACCATCCTAGGCTGTCGTCATGAGTTGCCAAGGCTATGGAAGCCTTCCAAGTTTGCCGACTCTGATCATATTTAGACAAGGTCATAAAAGACAGAGTGAGGATAGTAACCAATGATCCTAAGAGTGGCATTTACCAGGTTTGAACAATTATACAGCATTAAGTGGGGAAGAGGACCATCAGTACACACAGGTTGGGAGTAGAGCCATTGGTGGTAGAGTAGAGGTTATGATTACAAAGGAATGAGGCCCAAGTGCACTAGACAGGGCCTAGAACAAAGGACAGAGTCATTATTAGAGGAGCTAAGAAAGGTGCTGTCTAAGCTACAAGTAATTTTTCTGATTGAGAGGCAAATAGAACCTGATAGAAGGGGCTTGATAATAATCTGGTGGGCTTTAGGCCTTGTAAATTCAGAGGCCCAGGCCTATCTATCTCTTCACATGGGGTATATCCTAAGGGAGGTGTGAACCTCCTAGGGGAAGGCACTCTGTTGACTTTCATTATTTGGCTGGCCTGGGAGGAGAGCTGGCCAGGTAAAGGCAGGGGGCATCTCTAACAAGAAATTTACAGTTCTGCCTGCAATGTTGCTGACCCTACTTGACCATCCCCTCAGCTGCAGTGGTCACTTTGGAAGTTGGGCTGAGTGAAGGGCTTTTCAGCTTAGAGCCAATAAGATCTGTGGCTCTGACCTGGGCATCCTTCGACTCCAGGGCAGGTCCATTTCCAGTGATCCAACTTTTGGCAGAGCTGCCAGGGCTCTTCACAAGCTGACTTCTGCTGAAGCCCAGGCTTACCACATTGAAAGCCACTGCAGTGGACTGGCCTTTTGGGTCTCTTTGAGGCAGATCACTGTACAGATCAGCCATTAATAGGCCTACCACCCATTGCTTCTGATGCCGAGCTTTCTTTTCCTCCTGGTTTTTGTTAAAGCAGACCAGAGGATGCAAGTCAAGGGAGTGCCCGTGTCCCATCTCTAATCTTCGGTGGCCTGAACTACAAGTCTATAGTCACAGGCATGTTCTGTAGTAGTTTTTCTAAGGTAGACAATGCCCATGAGGAAAATTATATTCTCACTTTAAAACTTTCTTTCCCTTTGGTCTGAAAGGGAGGTTTTTTCTACTTACTGTATACTTCGCTGATGGCGAAGTGAATCTAGCTATGAGATTATTATTTAAGTTCTTATTTTGGCTATGCTATTACAAAAAAATGTTAGCCATCTCTTTTATAAGGTCTAAAGATTAAATTGTGCATCCTACAGATTCCTTCATAATAGAATTAGTTTCCTACCTTGAAGAGAATAGAGAAATGAAAGAACAAGTTGTGCTTAGAATAGAGAAATGAGGGAGCAAGTCCTAGATCGCTTGCTGACAATAGCAATATCACATGAATACTTAGCAAACCGTTTCAACCTTTAGATAACAACTTAAGAAAACATTTACCAGAAGGTCCAATGCCTTCTATAAATTTTAAGAATCATGTATTTGAAAACACCTCTTAAATATCTAACATGGTGTAGTTTGTTTAGCCAGTAAACTTAAGCACAAACATATAAAATGTTTATGTTTATGTTTATGTTTATGTTTATGTTTTAAACGTGTTGGTAGAAAGAAACTAAAAACATTTTATATGTTTGTGCTTAAGCTTACTGGCTAAACAAACTACTCCATTTTCTCTTTTAAACTATCTTCCCCTAGACTAGAGCAGTAAGCTTCCTCCCTGTTGTGCCATCTTGGAAACCTCAGAAATATTCTGAACTGTTTTGTGGCCATTTTATTTAAGAATTTAGAAAAAATTATCTTCTTTTCCTTAATCCTCACAGCAATTTTAATAAGTAATAAAATTTTCCAGCATTATTTGCAGACCTGGTGATAACTAAGAACCTGGAGGGCTAAGAAGTAAAATGATATGTCAAACCAAATGTTCTGGGAGAAGACAAAACATTTCAAAGTTAAAATGAGATATTATTTGCCCACATAACCGAAAATGACCAGATATGTGGACAGAGTCAAATGAGTGGCTACATCCCACTTCATCCACCATCACATGGATTCTAGACTATTATAGATATAATTATTTCACCTGAAAGATGGAAGGACCTTAATTCTATTTGGAATTTATTTTTATTAAATTATATGAGAATAATTCCTTTGGATCTATGTCTTTGTTTTGTTTTGTCTTGTTTCCATAACTCTCTGCTATGAGCCTATGTTTCAAAGTAAATGGAAGTAATTAAAAAGGAGTCATGTTTATCTCTAAATGCACTAGAAGTATGAGTAGCATCATTAAATAATATAGTTCTCTCAGACTGTTCTCAAGAAGAAAGAGGAGCTGCTGTGTGGTAAGCAGCACAGAGCAAGACCCCTTGGGTCTTTGTTGCTCCCATTCACTACCTCCTTCAAAGCACGTGGCCTGACATTAGGGTAAACACTCACCAGGAGCATTCAGGGTGAGCACTCATCCTAGTTATGGTCGCCACATATCCATATGTGGAGCTCCCCGTATGCTTACTAATTAACTACATCTACAGAAACAGTGACATGTGAACTATTGAAAAACTTCCCTCCAGAACTGAGAGATTTTCACCATGGATTTGTACGTGACTAACTCTGAACCATCCATTCCCTCACATACACAAAAATGGACCTATAATAACCATGGTACCTGAGCATCCAGTAGAAGCAAAATCCCCAAACTCCCTGGATACATACATGTCACACCGAAGGTTCTGATGTGCAGTGATTGCATAATTCATTCATTCATTCATTTGTTGATTTGTATAGACAATAATTATTCACAATTTGTATGCTCTATTCAAGGAGATGGCTATGAAAATTACAGACAAGTCCTCTGCTCCTATAGTCTCTGTTCTCAGGGAGGTGGGGAATACAGATAGTAATGCCATGAAGAAAACTAAGATACCAAGAGGAGTGGTCATATTTTAATGGACAAATAGTAAAGAACTTCAAGCTAAGACCTGGAATAATGAGAAGAAATCTGCCATGCAAAGATCCCAAGGATGAGCCTTCTAAAGAGAGAAGTCCAACAGCAAGGACTCTGGGACAGAAACAAGCTTAGTGTGTTGATGGACAAAGCTACCACATGCCAGCAAAAGTGGTAGGAGGGGATGGTGGAGAAGTATATAGTAGCAATTGGATGAAGTTTTGCTTTTATGCTATGTGCGAGGGGGTACCATGGGTGGAGTTTAAGCAGACATATGACAGCTACCTTATTTATGTTTTCAAAAGATTTTTCCTGGTAATTTTTGGAGGCATGGATTACAGGAGTCCAGATAGAAGCAGGGGACAGGTTAGGAAGCTGTTTTATAGTATAAGCTTAGACCAAGTATTTACATTATAAATTTTAAATCATTTTGATTAATTATAATATATGTATATAAAAGACCACTTTGTTAGCACAATGGCTCAAATAAATTGCAGAATCAAACAAACAAACAAAAAAAACCTAGAAAAGAATGAGTAGGAAAGATGAAGGAAGAAATTGGAAGAGATCTGAAATCTATGATGGGACAATGTGTAACAACTAGATACAGAGGGCCCTCAATAGGATTTCCTTGAGCCTGGAACATTTTGTTGTAGAAACGTAAAACTGTGCCAGAAAGTAAGCTAGTTCTCAGGACTTCGGAGAGATCAAAAGATGCCAGGAGTGAACATGCGGGGGGCACCACTGTAGTTCGTACATTCACCAGAATGAACACTGTGTAAACAGAAAACAAAAGACCCATGGAACTCATGTTGATACTAATAAAAATGTTTTTATATAGTCATGGTGGCAACAGCTATTCTTTACAGAAAAAATGTCAACAAACAAACACAAAGTTGTGATGGAAATGAGGAAATAGCCATTTTACAATCACTACTGCAACACCTGATTCAGAAAAACCAAAAATGGATGCCAAAGCATTTGGAGGGGGACTATATTCACATAGTTCACATATATTAATTTTTTAGATTTATTTATCTGAAAGGCAGAGCAACACGGGGGTTGGGGGGAAGAGAGCAAAGTCTTATTTCCACTGGTTCACTCCAGTGATTGGGCCAGGACAAAGCCAAGTCTCCCACGTGGTGACAGGAATCCGAGTACTCAAGCCATCTGTTGCTGCCTTCCCAAGCGCACTAGCAGAAAGCTGGTTTGGAAGCAGGGTAGCTAGGACTTGAACTGTAACTCCAATAAGGGATGCTAGCAGCACAAGCAGCAGCTTTACCAGCTGCCCCACAATGCTGCCACGCCTCCCCATATTAATTATCAGTTTGAGAGGAAAAGCGTTTTCCCCATGGAGAAATCTGGCAGAAACTGCTTTACCCTAATGATCCAATTTAACATTACCAGTGGGACAAACTGACGCTGCATGTCCATGGTGTGATTCACCGAGGACTCCATCACCTGTGTAGTACTCCTGTCTAATTAGTTTTAGCTGAATCTAATTATGTAGAAGGAAGCAATCAAAGAATCAGAGGCACATTCAGCAAAAATGTCTGGCCTAGACACTAGGAAAAAGTCAATGTCACGAAAGTAAAAAGGAAGTGGGAAATTACTCTAGATCAGGAACAAAAGAAGTACAACTAAATGCAATTAGTCATCCTTCATTGCACTCCGGGTTTAAAAAAAAAGCTATAAAAATAATCAAATAACTACAGAAATTTGATAATAGGTTATGCATAAGACAAGTGATTCTTAGGAGATACAAGAAGACAAGTGATTCTTAGGAGATACAAGAAGAAATATCTAGGCTTGAGTTATTAAGATACCTGCAAATGGCTCAAAGAGAAAAAAAGAGAAACAAAAGATTTTAAAATCTAAATGAAGAATATATAGTGTTCATTATCTTCATCCTGCAAATTTTATGCAATTTTGCACCCTTTCCAAATAGAAGGTAGTGAAAGAAAAGAATGCAAGTGTTTTGTCTCCAGAAGTAGGGGACAGTTCTGTGCATCCACTTGTGCAGAACAGCACTGTGGGAGGCAGTGCAATCTCACATGAAAACATCAGCTCCAGGGCGTGCAGTTAGCTTAGTCACTAGGACTTGCATAGCCCATATTAGAGTACTTGGTTTCCATACCCAGCTCCTGACTCCAGAAGGGAGCAATATCCCTCTCTCGCTTGCTCTCTCACTCTCTATCTCTATCTCTATCTCTCTCTCTCAAATAAATTTTAAACAAAACAAAACATAGGCTCTGGAGCCAAACTTCTGGAATTCATATTTCAGTTTTTTCACATATTACCTGTGTAGCTTTGAACAAGTTATCTGACTTCCTTGTATTCCACTTTCAAACTACAAAGTGGAAATAAAAGCTGTGAGGATTAAAACACATAGAACTATGCTGGCAAATAGCAAACACTAAATGTCAGCTGTATTTCATTGCAATGATTACTGAAGACAAGACTAATTAGCCTCAAAAGGCCCAGTGAGAAAACAGCTCTTCCAAAATGTAATAACTGTGGATATCATTCAAAACAAATTATCAACTGCTAATATTTTTATCATTTCTTACTCCCTGGTGCTCTCAGAACTTCAATTTAGTGTTTTGTTCATCTTCATAAATAACTTTAATATGTCTGCTTTGTATAATTATTGTTTAATAGTTAATCTGAGGGGCCAGTGTAGTGGTATAGTGGATAAAGCCACCCCCTGCATCACCAGCACCTGATACGGTTTATGTCTTGACTGCTCCTCTTATGATACAGCTCCCTACTAATGTGCCTGGGAAAAGCAGTAGAAGATCATTCAAGTACCTGGGCTCCTGCCACCCATGTAGGAAATCTGGATGAAGTGCCTGGCTTTGGGGAGTGAATCAGCAGGTGGAAGATTTCTCTCTCTCTCTCTCTCTCTCTCTCTCTCTCTCTCTCTCTCTCTCTCTCTCTCTCTCTCTCCCATCCTCCCTTCCTCCTCCCCTCTCTCAATCTTTCAAATAAATAAAGGTTTTTAAAAAATGTTAGTCTGAGTAGGCTTAAATTACTTGATGTCCAGTGTTAAAGATCATAGGGAAATACTTCTAGAATGTTTAAAATTTTTAAATAGTTCAAATTTAATATCTAAACTCTCATCTAACAAATATCTAGAACAAAGATTGTACAAAATTATTCATTTCGTGAGAGTGGCATAGCTAGGAAATGGTACATTTTTGTTCTCAAGTTTTTAAAATTATTTCTTTGGGGACTGGTGCTGTGGCATGAAGGGCAGAAGACTCAAGAAAGGCACTGTGGTGGACGAGTGGAGATGGTGACCGACTTACACTGGGGGTGGAGGGCAGAGAGGAACACTGCCTGCTTCCCGCTTGTACAAAAATCTACTGTACGAAGGAAGGATCAATAAAAACTGTCCTCCTGGGGAATATCACTTGGGCTCAGACTCCTGCACAGATGCAAATCAGGGGTCTTAGGACAGTGGAGGAGTGGAAAAACCATTGAAAATATGGTGCAGAATCTCACTACGAAAGGTAGATATGGGCAGAAATGCCAAAAGGGCTTCACACTCCTGGTTCAAGTTCACATGCCTGCCTTAGGCTTATATTGAACCAGGATGACTGATAATTACTTCTTTCCTCCAACCATGAGCCTGCCATTAGTAATGATCCGCCACAGTGTACCCCTAAAGAAAAGAGACTCCCTTCATGGTGCACATGTAAAGCTAAGGGCAGAGCAGGACTCTTGCCAAGTCACACACTGAGTACAAGGTAGCAACTCACTGCTGGATGGATTTCAATCTTGTGGCGCACTGAAGGTAAGAGTAACAACAAAACCCAAATCTAGTTCTACCTGTGACTGGATTGCCTCAATACTCGATGCTAACAGTCCGACAGAAGAGGAGGCACACCCACTTCCAGGAGTACATTCTATTTGCCTCATTAGCTACAGTTCTTCAACCTGACATTCCATCCATCAGATAGTTGGGTCATCCAAAAAGACAAGAGAAAAAATACTGTCAAGAAATAAAGGAATCAGTAGAAATAGACTCAAACATGCCCCAGGTGTTAGAAGTACCAGTTAGAAACTTCAAACTAACAGGAAACAATATTTTAAAAGATATAGGTAAAAGCTAAAAGAAATGATAGATGACATGCATAAATATATGAGGAATTTAAGCCACAGTGGAAGGAAGACTCAGTAAACACTGTAACAAATGTACCACCTTGTAGGGATATTGACAATAACAGATGTGGGGGCAGGTGGCATATGAGAACTCTCTGGACCTTCCTCTCTATTTTGTTTGAATCTCAACTTTTTTAAAAAAAATTCTTTACTTAAAAAATAAAAGAAACAGAAGATAATTTAGGGACCGGCATTGTGGCATAGTAGGCTAAGCCTCCACCTGCGGCACTGGCATCCCATATAGGTGTCCCAGATGCTTCTCTTCCAATCCAGCTCTTTGCTACAGCCTGGGAAAGCAGTGGAACCTGCACCCACCTGGGAGATTCTAAAGAAGCTTCTGGTTCCTGGCTCCTGGCTCCTGGCTCCTGGTTCATGGCTTCAGATCAACCCAGCTCTTGCTGTTACAGCCATTTGGGGAGTGAACCAGCAGATGGAAATCCTTTCGCTCATCTCCGTCTCTCTGTAACTCTACCTCTCAAATAAATAAACAAATAAAATCTTTTTAAAAAAGAAGATAATTGTAAGAAAGAAATCATAATGTGAAGAGAATAGAATGAGAAGGACTAATATATAACTAATTACAGTCCCAAAAGGAGATATGGGAGATAATTTGGCAGAAAAAAAATTTGATAGTAGAATGCTTAAATTTTTCTCAAGTTGTTAAAATATAGCAACTCACAGATTCAATAATACTTGCAAAGTCTAAAGAAGATAAGCCAAAAGAAATACAACCAAATATTTCATAGTAAAATTGCAGAAAACTAAAGTTAAAGAAGTTAAAAGTGATCAGAGGAGTGAAAATTGATTAAAAAATAACTGCTCATCTAAAAAATAAAAAGAAAGCAAGGCAGAAGACAATGAGATAATAGTCATATCATCAATACAGTTAACAGTGAACTATTGAAAATATTCCCTTCAAAATCAGAGTTGAGATAAGGATGCCCAATTCCAATCACTGCTATAACATAAGAGAAATAATAAAAGTCCTACCTGGAGATTCAAAAGAGAGAAACAAAACTACCACTATTATAAGTGGCTTAGTTGTACCAGGAAATAAATTCACTACTACAATTACTAAAATTAATAAATGTTTAGCAGTGTAGCTGGATATAAAGTTAACATACAAAAATGAGTTGCATTTTATAGGCAACAGCAGCTAGGAAATAAAATATGCTTTTTGAAATGTCATTTCCAATAATAGAAATAAATATACCTGGGGTGGGCACTGTGACACAGCAGGTTAATTTGCTGCTTAGGATGCCTGCATCCCATATTGGAGTGCCTGGGATCAAATCCTGCCTCCACTTTCAATCCAGCTTCCTACTAGTGTACTCTCTGGCAGGCAGTAATGATTGCACAAGTACTTGTGTCCCTGCTACCAACACAGAAGACTCAGATGCAGTTCCTGACTCCTAGCTTTGGCCTTGCTTAGTTCTAGTTGTTGCAGGCATTTAGGGTGTCAGCCAGTGGATGAAGATCTCTCTCCTTCTCTCTCTCTGTCTTGCTCAATTTTTAAAATAAAAATAAATAAACATTTATAAAATATGTACAAAGTCCTCAGCAGAGCCAAAATTCCTGAAATATATATATATAGATATATAGATATATGATAAATCTAAAAAAGATGTGGAAACATCTATGGAGAAAGCCATAAAGCATTTTGAACAAACCATATTTAAGAAAGTCTAAAGAGAAGGACTTCTATATCATGTTTCTGGATTAGAGGACTTTTTACCATGAAAGTGTCAGTTCTCTTCAAAATGATCAATGGCTTAGTACAATGCAAATAAAAATTCCAGAGTTTTGTGGAACTTGACAATCCATTTATGAGACACAAATAAAAGGACAAGGGGCCAATAAGAACCAATGTGTTCTTGAGAAAGAAAAAGGTAGGAACTTGCTCTACCAGTTATCAAATCCATTGTAAAGTTATTGCAATTATCACGATGTGGTTTTGGCACAGGAAGAGACAGAAGAGCTAACAAGAGATGGGTATGCACATAGAGTTACTTGCTAACTAATAGAATTGGTATTGCAGCTCGGTGCAAAGTAATTGTGCAGTTCAGTGCACTACTAAATCAAATCCAAGTGGAGTGAAGACCTAAATGAGAAAAGCAAAAACTAAAGCTTTATTAATCATGGAGGAGAATTTCTCCTTAATAAAAATTTTAAGTAACATAGAAATTGTGCTTTTGAGGATATCGTGCAATGTTTTGAAACCTGAATACATTGTTTAATGTCCAAATCACATCTATTCCCTCAAAAGTTTATCACTTCTTTGTGGTGAAAATATTTTAAAAATCCTTTCTTGGGGTCGGTACTGTGGTGCAGTGGGTTAATGCCCTGGTCTGAAGCGCTGGCACCCCATATGGGTGCCAGTTCAAGACCCGGCTGCTCCACTTCCGATCCAGCTCTCTGCTATGGCCTGGGAAAGCAGTACAAGATGGCCCAAGTACTTGGGCCCCTGCACCCGTGTGGGAGACCCAGGGGAGGCACCTGGCTCCTGGCTTCAAATTGGCACAGCTCCAGCCGTTGCCGCCAATTGGGGAGTGAACCATTGGATGGAAGACCTCTCTCTCTCTCTCTCTCTCTCTCTCTCTCTCTGTCTCTGTCTCTCTCTGCCTCTCCTCCCTGTGTAACTCTGACTTTCAAATAAATAAATAAATCTTTTAAAAAAATCCTTTCTTTAATTTGTTTGGTTGTTTTGTTTAAAGTATGCAGTCATTCTCATTGTTTATAGTTTCTGTGCAGTGCAAGCAAACATTAAAACTTCTTACTGCTACGTGAGTACCCATTAATCAACCTTTCCTGGTTCCATCTCCCCACCCATTCTCCCCAGCATCTTCACAATCTTGAGACTAATGAAAAAAAATCTTTTAAAGTGTCTTCTTAAATGAAAATTTTCTTAAATGAAAAGTTTTTCAATTCAATTACCTTCAAATGAGGAATTCCTCAAAAGACATGAAAAAGAGTGAAAAGACAAACTACAAAACATGAAGAGATACTTCAACACATGAAAGTACAAAAAGCTAGCATTCAGTATGTAAAAAGAAAACTAAGTAAGAAATAAAAGATGTAATTTTTTTAAGAAAAGAGAAAACTGGGCAAATTACAAACACAGCAAACATCCTTAAATTCACTAGCAATTAGGAAAATGTAGTAACAACCAAAATAAGATACTGTCACATGCCCTTCAGCTTTGCAAAAATCAGTCTGGCAATATCCAGTGTATAAGAATAAGTGAGGGCTGGCGCCGCGGCTCAATAGGCTAATCCTCCGCCTTGCAGCGCTGGCACATCGGGTTCTAGTCCCGGTTGGGGCGCCAGATTCTGTCCCGGTTGCCCCTCTTCCAGGCCAGCTCTCTGCTGTGGCCCGGGAGTGCAGTGGAGGATGGCCCAAGTGCTTGGGCCCTGCACCCGCATGGGAGACCAGGAGAAGCACCTGGCTCCTGCCTTCGGATCAGCGCGGTGCACTGGCCATTGGAGGGTGAACCAACGGCAAAGGAAGACCTTTCTCTCTGTCTCTCTCTCTCTCTCTCACTGTCCACTCTGCCTGTCAAAAATAAAAAATAAAAAAATTTTTAAAAAAGAAAAAAAAAAAAAAAGAATAAGTGAATCTGGGGCCGGCACTGTGGCGTTCAGGTAAAGCCGCCGCCTGCAGTGCAGGCAGCCCATATGGGCTCCAGTTCGAGTCCTGGCTGTTCCACTTCTGATCCAGCTCTCTGCTATGGCCTGGGAAAGCAGTAGAAGATGGCCCAAGTCCTTGGGCCCCTACACACAAGTGGGAGACCTGAAAGAAGCTCCTGGCTCCTGGCTTCGGATCGGCACAGCTCCAGCTGTTGCAGCCAACTGGGGAGTGAACCAGTGGATGGAAGACCTCTCTCTCTCTCTCTGACTCTCCTTCTCTCTGTGTGTAACTTTCTGACTTTCAAGTAAATAAATAAATCTTTTTAAAAAAAATAAATGAATCAATGGGAAGTGACATGCACTTTGTGGGCAGCATAAAATGACTTGATCATTTTGAAAAACAATTGTTCATCATGAGAAAATTCCAAAGGCACACACCCAGTGTAATTTCAGTAATTTAGCTACAGTGTATTTACACTAGATCAATTTTGCACATGAGCACTTGGGACAAGTGTAATAATCAAAGCAGCATTGTTCACATCAGCTCCAAACTCAAAATATCCTGAAGGTGTATCTGCAGCAAAATGGAAAAACAAAATGTGGATTGTCATCAGCAATGAGAATGCAGGAACCACATGTATATGGGCAAACATCAGAAGTAGTGTAGAATAAAAAAGGCAATTCATAAAAGTATGTAAAAAACATGATTGCACTTACATAAAGTGAAAAAGCAGGCAAAACTAAAATGTACATTATTAAAGCATGAACATATTGGTGATAAAACTAAGAAAAAAGTGAATGACAAATGTGAATTTCAGAAAAACTATTTTTTTCTAGGGAGAAAAAAGGTAATAAAATTGGGGTGAGCTGCAGTGGGAAATTCTTAAATAATTTTCAAGGTTATAGTTTTTAACTTGGTTGATATGTAGAAGGGTGTTTGCTTCATTATTTAAAATGTACATATAGGGGGCCAGTGCCATGGCTCACTTGGTTAATCCTCCGCCTGCAGCACCGGCATCCCATATGGGCACTGGGTTCTAGTCCTGGTTGCTCCTCTTCCAGTCCAGCTCTCTGCTGTGGCCCGGGAAGGCAGTAGAGGATGGCCCAAGTGCTTGGGCCCTACCCCCACATGGCAGACCAGGAAGAGGCACCTGACTCCTGGCTTCGGATCAGAGTGGCTCCAGCTGTAGCGGCCATTTGGGGGGTTAACCATGGGATGGAAGACCTTTCTCTCTGTTTCTCACTGTCTAACTCTATCTGTCAAATAAATTTAAAAAAAAATAAAGAAAAAATGTGCATATATATTTTAAATGCTCTTATATATGTATGATTTATTTAACAGTATAAAATGCTTAAAAAAATAATGAATCTTCTGGAGTAACAGAGACCAGATTTATTTCACTGCTTGAAACCACCAAAAATAAATAAAAAATAAAATGGGACAAAATAAATGAAACAGTGGTTTCAAAACACTGAAAATCAGACAATGATGGATAGGGGTCTTGAGGAGATGTATAAAAATTCCACAGGACCCATGTGGCACAGTCCACAGAACAGAGTATCAGAGAGAAGAGCTAGGTGGAGAGAGAACTCCAAAGATCTCCAGAGACCCCTTTAACTGTTCAGCAGAGTTCTGATGAGCACATGTAAGTGAGGAAACCCCCCAAAGTCTGGGAATTGAACTGCCGGAAAATATCAAGGAAACAGTACCGAGCCATGGGAAAAATCATACCATAGGATGGTATCTATTGAGTAACTCCAGGCAAGTTAACATGTATATCTTATTTTCACAATTACCCATAAGATAAATAAAATCCTCATTTTCAGGAGAGGAAACCGGGGCTTCAGACTTCAGGATCACACAGCTAGTAAATGCCAATGCCCGAGTCAATCTCACGTCTTCTGACCAAAAAAGCACATACTTTGCACACCTCACTGTGCTTTATTTTCTTTATTTTTTGCTTGTTGAAGATCTGACATTACATAGTTGTAAATATTTGGGATTTTACTGGTGATTTTTTTCTTCAAAGGCTTTTCCAGGGGCCAGTGTTTTGGTGTGGTGGGTGGGGCTGCTGCCTGCAACTTCAGCGGCCCATATGGGCGCCAGTTTGAGTTCCGGCAGCTCCACTTCCAATCCAGCTCTCTGCTAATGCATCTAGGAAAGCAGCAGAAGGTGACCAGATGCTTGGGCCCCTGCACCCATGTGGGACACTCGAAAGAAGCTCCAGGCTCCTGGGTTTGGCCTGGCCTAGCCCTGGCTGTTGCAACCATTTGGGGAGTGAACCAGCAAATAGAAGATCTCTCTCTCTCTCCCTCTCTTCCTCTCTCCCTCTCTCCCTCTCCCTCTCTCTCCCCCTTTCAAATAAATAATCTTTAAAAAACATACCTTTCCCATCTTTAAGAATGTTAATAAAATTCAGGTGCCTTAATAAATCATACCTGAAGTTAGTATGACATAATATCTCATACACAAAAGACCCTGAGACTCCAGGTAAAAGCTATCAGAGCTACTAAATGAAGTTGGTTCAGTCACAGGACATAAAAACAATATACAAAAATCAGCTGTGCTTCTGTACCAGTAACCACGATATCTGAAAAATGAAGAAAATACTATTTACAACAGCATCAAAGAATAAAATATCTAGCAATAAACTTAACAAAGGAAATGAAAGACTTGCTTACCAAAATTATAAAACATTAATGAAAGAATTTGAATAAAAATAAAAATAAATGGAAAGACTTTCCATGTATATAGATTTAAAATGCTTAAGACTTTTAAAATGTTCATACTACCCAGAGCTGGTGTCATGGCACAGAAGGCTAAGCAGTGGCTTGTGATTCTGGCATCCTGTATCAGAAGGCTGGTTTGAGCCTTGGCTTTTCCACTTCTGGCCCAGCTTCTTGCTAATGTACCTAGGAGACAGTGGAGGATGGTCAAAGTACTTGGACCCTTGCTATCCATGTAGGAGACTCAGAGAGAAGGCATGGCTCAGCCTAGTCCATAGGGCCATTTGGGGAGTGAATCAGTAGATGGAAGCTATCTCCCCCTGTCTCTGTCTGTTTATGTCATTCTGCTTTTCAAACAAACAAATAAAATCTTTTTTTTAAAAATGTTCATGCTATCTCAATGAATCTAAAGAGTCAATGCAATGCTTAATAATATTGCAATGGTATTTTTTACAACAATAGAAAAAAAATCTAAAATTTATATGAAATTACAAAGGACCTTGAATAGCAAATCAATATTGAGAAAGTAAAACAAAAATGGAAGCTTTAAAATTTATGATTTAAAAGTGTATCACAAAGTTATAGCAATGAAAACTGTTGGCATAAAGGTATGTTTGGGAGCAAACATTTAGTGTAGCAGTCATGTGGCCTGCATCCCACACTGGAGTGTGGGATGACACATAAAGACACATAAAGGGGCCAGTGCTGTGGTGTAGCCAGTAAAAGCCACCACCTACAGAGCTAGTATCCCATATGGATACCAGTTCAAGTGACAGCTGCTCCACTTCCCATCCAGCTCCCTGCTGATGTGCCCAGGAAAGCAGTGGAAGATGGCCCAAGTCCTTGAGCCCCTGCACCCATGTTGGGGACTGGGAAGAGCTGCTCCTGGTTCCTGGCTTCAGCCTGGCCCAGCCCTGGCCATTGAGCCATTTGGGGAGTGAACCAATGGATGGAAGATTTCTCTCTCTCCTCCTCTTCCCTCTCCCTCTCCCTCTCTGTTACTCTGACTTTCAAATAAAATAAATAAATCTTAAAAAAAAAAAAAAGACACATATAGGACAACAGAACAGAGTCCAGAAATAAACACACATACAGGATCTCTAACAAGGGTACCAAAGATACACAATGGAAAAATTATACTCTCTTCAACAAATGATGTTGAGAACATGAGATAACCACATGCAGAATAAAATTGAACCCCTTTCTTATGTCATGCAAAAAGTTAACCTAAGCGCATTAAAGACTTAAATATTAGACCTGAAACTATAACAGTCCTAGAGAAAAATATAAAGGAAAAATTCTATGATGTATATCCTGGGCAATTATTTCTTAGATGTTATCCCAAAAGCACGGTAAAAAAAAAAAAAAAAAAAAAAAAAAGCAAAAACTAGACAAATGAGATTGCATTAGGCTAAAAAGCTTTTGCCCAGCAAAGGAACAGTTTAGCGAGTGAAAAGGCAATCTATGGGATAAGAGAAAATATCTATAAATCATATATCTTTTAAGGGGATAATGTTAAAAATATGTAAGGAACTCTTATAAGTGAATAGCAAAAACAAGCATTCACAAATAATCCTACTTAAAAATGGGCAAAATTTTGAATAGACATTTATTCAAAGAAGACATACAAATGGCGAACAGATATATAAGGAGATTCTCAATGTCACTAATTATCAGGGAAATGTGAATTAAAACCACAGTGAGTTATTACCTTACAACTGTTAGGATGATTATTATCAAAAAATAACAAATGTTGACTGAATGAGATGGTGAAATTGGAACCCTTGTACATTGCTGGTGGAAATATAAAGTGGTCCAGCTACTATGGAAACAGTATAGAGAGTCCTTAAAAAACTAAAAACAATGGCCGGCGCCATGGCTTAACAGGCTAATCCTCCGCCTTGTGGCACCAGCACACCGGGTTCTAGTCCCGGTTGGGGCACCAGATTCTGTCCCAGTTGCCCCTCTTCCGGGCCAGCTCTCTGCTATGGCCCGGGAAGGCAGTGGAGGATGGCCCAAGTGCTTGGGCCCTGCACCCGCATGGGAGACCAGGAGAAGCACCTGGCTCCTGGCTTCGGATCAGCGAGATGCACCGGCCGCAGCGGCCATTGGAGGGTGAACCAATGGCAAAAAGGAAGACCTTTCTCTCCACTCTGCCTGTAAAAAAAAAAAAAAACCTAAAAACAGAACTGTCATGTGATCCAGCAATCCTACTTCTGGGTATTTATCTAAAATAACTGAAATCAGGACATTGAAGGTATAGTTGTACTCTCACGTTTATCTCATCTTTGTTCATAATAGCCAATATGCAGAAACAACCCAAATGCCCATCAACAGATGAATGGGTCAAGAAAGTACGGTAAATATATACAAGGGAAATTATTCAGACTTTGAAAAAGAAGGAAAACCTGCAACAATGTGGATGAATCTTAAGCACATTGTTCTAAGTGAAATAAGCCAATCACAGGACAAATAGTACATAATTCCACTTAATATGTACCATCTGGAATAGTCACACTCATAGAAGCAGAGAATTGAATGCTTATCAAGAACTGGGGAAGAGGGAGCTGGTATTCAAGAATATACGGTTTCAGTTATGCAAACTGCAGCTCTAGAGACTTGCTCTACAGCTGGATGCCTATAGTTAACAATAATCTATAGCACTTTTAGCATGTTGTTAAAAAACAGAAGTCACACTAAATATTCTTACTACAACAAAGAAAATAATTAGAATGTTGGTAGTAAGATTAAACAAATACAACAACGTCATACAACTTTTCTGTGTATTTGAACATTTTCATTAAAATGTTAGAACTATAGATGGAGAAAAAATATCAGTGATTCGTAGACCAGCAACATGAACATCACCTGGGATCTTGTTAACAATGCAAATACTCAAGCTTCACCTTGACCTGCTGAGTCAGACTCTGGGGGATGGGGCCCAGCAAGGCGCAATTAAAGAAGCCGTGGGAGTGATCCCAATGCACACATAAGTCTGGAAACATTGCCCCATACTTACCTGAGATTTACCCTGACTTGCTTGAAAAAGTCTTCTCCTGATAGCCTCAGAGAACTCTCTTTTGTTGTAGAAGCCCATGCCTAATTTTACTTAACACGGGAAGCCTTAAAGCCTGGAGCAACTAACTTCAGTTTCTCCCGTCCTCTAAAAAGAAACACCTCCCCCAAATCGCAGCCCATCCCAGCACAGGATATTCACATTGTTTCTTAAAAGAAAAACAAATAAATACAGAAAACTGAAATGAAAACTTCAAACTAACCACAAAAGCACTTTGTGTGTCTGTTTAGACAACATGTGAATAAACATGTGATATGTTTATTTTATCATTTTAGAGCTTAAATTCTGCATTAAAGGAACTATAACACACATTTATCTACACACTCTGGCAACAAAGAAGCCAACACATTTTTAAACACTGAATAACAGTGAAAAGTTTCCCAAATCATGATCTACTTGATTATCTGCTTTGGAATCACAGGACTGGATTCAAACAATGTTAACATAATTACTTAAATTTAAAACTTGTTCATCAGAGGTTATGTTTCTGTTGTGTGCTATCCACTACATGGAATATATGACAGTTCTGACCCTATTCCCATGGTCGCTTCCCTGTGGCACTCTATGCTTCTGGCTTAGCTTTCCCTGGGAAGCAAAACTGAAAACTTTCTTGGTACTGAGCCATGTTCTCATCTGGGATAGAGATTAAGGAAGAGGAGGGGAGCTTTTGTTCACATTATAAATGCCAGATGCTACCACTTTAACAGCCCTTCAGATCCCCAGTGGTCCTTACTTCAAACTTTTCGTTTTCAAACGCTTACTCTAAAGAATGTACTGTAATAACTGTCAGCAGTCACAGAGGAGTGGCTTTCTACATTCATGAGCACTTACTCCAAGATTGCCACTGATAGATTAAAGAGAAATCCCTAGACCTTATTGTGGCTTATCAGCTTTCACACAGAGTGATGTTTCCCAGATTGGAGACTGCTATAGCCCAGGGAATCATGAGAATTGCTGAAGAGGTCATTATGTCGGCTTCAAGCCAAGAGGACATAAACCACTATCAACAAGGAGCATTTAGCCCCAGAGTTAGTGTTGACTTATAGAAAACCACTCAGTTATTATAAATAAAAGAGTTCTTTGATCACTTTCCTTGCAAAATCCGAGGAAAAGTAAATGGGCCAAAGCTGATATACAGAAAGAAAGTGGCAAAAAGAAATGTGACTGATAAGGAAATAAAAGGAAACAGAAGAACCCAAGAGAACATGGAAGGGCAAAGGGCAAACAACGAAGAGGGAGAAATACAGTCTCAGAACCACTCAACTCACTTTCTTCTTTTTTTCTTTCTTGTCTTTTCTTTCTTGTCTTTCAGAGACAGAGCTCTTCCATCTGCTGACTCACTCCCCGAATGTAACAGTCCAAACTGCCCCAGACTGGAATTTCACCCAGGTCTCCCACATGGGTGCATAGGACCCAAGTACTTGAGCCATCATCTGCTGCCTCCCAGGGTGCACACTAGCAAGAAGCTGGTCTGACACAGAGAAGCAGAACTTGAACCACACATGCCATACGGGATGCAGGCTTGTCCCAAGCGGCAACTGAACCACTGTGCCAACCGTCTGACCCCAACTCAGTTTCTAAGTCAATGTTCTTTACTTTAGTACTGATTTTAGGTACATTCACTAGGAGAGAAATAGCTAGGAGGGGTCTATAAAAGATCTATTGGATCAGTATTACTACTTTTTCATTTTGCCTTAGACTCCAATATGCCTTGGCTGGCACTGCTCTTTATCCTCCCTTTATGTAAAATTTTGAAATTTTCTTCATTGTGCATTTTCTTGCATTAATTTTTATTTTTAAAGTATCCTATTAAAATATGATTTATCTTATTATTGAGTTTTTGGTGCCCCTTATATTTTGCATCCATTGCAAGTGCCTCATTTCCCTCATCCTAATCCTGGTCCCATTGATCATACATTTCTTCAACGTTTGATTTGGTACTGTCATGATGGAAAAACAGGTATTTCTCATTTTTAATTTTTTAATAAATTTGTTTTTACTTATTTGAAAGGGAGAGAAGGAGACCGAGATCTTCTGTCTGTTGGTTCAGTCTCCCAATTCCCATAGCAACACTAGCTACGAGAGGCCAAAGCCAGGGTCACCCATGCGGGTGCTGCAGACCCAAGGCCTTGAGCCATCACCTGCTGTCTCTCAGGATGTGTATTAGCAGGAAGCTGGATTCAGAAGCAGAGCCAGGACTTAAATCCAGCTACTGGTACTGGAATTTGGGTGTCCCAAATGGCATCTTCACCACTGCTTCTTAACTCATCCCAGTATTTCTTTCGAATGGAAGATTTGTGTATCTAGATTCAAATGAATACAGACTTTTAGGCTGGCAGCTCTTTTGTAAGACTATTTTCACAAATTATGCAAAAAAAAATTATGGAGTTGAAGAAATGCTTGTACCTTGGAGAATCAGATGTGCAACTTATTCTGAGCAAAGTTTTTTCTGGGTGCTCATTTATATATCTGTGCAAAGGCAGGCAAACACTCTTCTCGTGACATCTCTTGCTCTGTCACAGATATAAGGCCCTGAAATGAAAACAAAGACTCTTGTCCTGCCAGCTCTGATGCAAAGGGCAAACCAGAGTACAGCCAACTCCCAGGTAGTAACTGTAATTCTAAACTGACAAGCTTCTCCCTGGAACAGTGTAAGAAGGTTAGGAGAAAAACATGTTTTGAATGTTACCCATGTGGGAACGGACATATAGATCTGAGTTCATTTTACTTCTGGATCTGTAAACTCTCACAGGAAATGACAGAAATACATTTGGATAAAGAAAATCCTTGCTAAATAAAACCAAAGAGACAAACCTGAAAAAATCTGGTTTACGTTGCTTTGAAATAAACGAATAGCAGTGGACCCCCATGACAAATGTAGATTCAAGTTAATAACAATGGTTTTTGTTATTTTGCACTCATGATAAGGAAGAAGAGAATTTTGCTTATGTTACAAGGGTACTTCAAAAAGTTCATAGGAGGGGCCAGAATTGTGATACAGTGGGTTAAGCTGCTGCTTGTGGCACCGGTATTGCATGAAAGTGTAGGTTCAGGTCCCATCTGCTCCACTTCTGATCCATCTCCCCGCCAACGTGCCTAGGAAAGCAGTGGAAGATGGTCCAAGTGCTTGGGCCCCTGCCACCCACATGGGAGACAAGATGGAGTTCCAGGCTTCTGGCTTTGGCCTGGCCTAACCCCAGCCATTATGGCCATTTGCAGAGTGAATCAGTAGGTGAAAAATTTCTTTTTGTCTCTTTCTCTGACTCTCCCTCTCTCTCTCTTTAATTGTTTCAGATAAATCTTTTTTTAAAAGTCCATGGAAAATGTAATTAAAAGATAAGTTTATTTTGATGCAAAGAAATTGACGTCTATGCATAGTATTTTCATAGTACACATTTCCCATCAATTTTTAAAAAATGTCTTGTATGTGGCCTGTGCTGTGGCATAATAGGCTAAGCCTCCATCTGCAGTGCTGGCATTCCACATGGGCACAATTTCATGTCCCGGCTGCTCCTCTTCTGATCCAGCTCTCTGCTACAGGCCTGGAAAAGCAGTAGAAGAAGGCAAAAGTGCTTGAGCCCCTGCACCCACATGATAGAGCTAGAGGAAGCTCCTGGCTCCTGGCTTCAGATAAGCCTAGCTCTGGCTATTGCAGCCATTTGGCGAGCAAACCAGTGGATTGAAGACTTTTCTGTCTCTCCCTCTCTCTGTTTGTAACTTTGCCTTTCAAATAGATAAATAAAAATCTTTAAAAAATCGTTTGTACGTATGGGTTTCAAAAAAATTATTGCCCCAGAATAAGCTTATCATGTATTTCTATTTTCCACAGACATTTTGAAGTACAGTCACATCTTTTTAACTCCCAAAATAAGCATGAATAGGAGATTTTACTATCCCCATTTTGCACATGAAGGAACTGGAGCTTAGAAAAATGATTTTCCCTCAGTCAAATCAAGCACCTTATTAATAGTGTCTGATTAATTTATTACTTATTAATAGTCCTGATTTTTAACCCAATGCTCTTCTCTACCAGGGATCAGGCCCCTACTGCCCACATGCCAAGTCTACTGTGCCACTTCACACTCTACAAGTAAAGGATGCTTTTCACATTTTAAAATGGTTGAAAAATATCAAAAGAAGAATGCTATTTGTGACATGTGAAAATTACATGAAAGTCAAATTTCACTATCCATAAATAAAGATTCATTGGAACACAGCCAAGCCCATTAGTACTGTCTGTGGCTGCTTTCATACTAACATGGCACAGTTGAGTAGTTGCAAACTGCAAGCCTAAAATATTTACTATTAGACCCTGTAAGATGAAATTTGCCAACCTCTACTCTAAATCACCTTGACTCTCAGCTTGAACAGGCATTATTTTCCTACTGTAGATATAACCAATACTAACGAACCACTTTGCTTCACCATAATAGTTAAATCTCCCTGCTTGTACCTCTGACCTGCAAAGGAAATCCTGATCCTACTTAATGATCTACCAATCACATCATGTTTGCTCTTATTTAACTTATTTCTAGTCCTCCACTTAATCTACATGGAAGAGAAAAATCTAAATAAGGACATAGTTGTGACTGTGACAAGCTACGGATTTCTGCAATAATTGATTCTAGAAACCATAAGAAGCCAAGAGAGAGGCCGGCGCCGCGGCTCAATAGGCTAATCCTCTGCCTTGCGGCGCCAGCACACCGGGTTCTAGTCCCGGTCGGGGCACCGATCCTGTCCCGGTTGCCCCTCTTCCAGTCCAGCTCTCTGCTGTGGCCAGGGAGTGCAGTGGAGGATGGCCCAAGTGTTTGGGCCCTGCACACCATGGGAGACCAGGAGAAGCACCTGGCTCCTGCCATCAGATCAGCGCGGTGCGCCGGCCGCAACGCGCTACCGTGGCGGCCATTGGAGGGTGGACCAGCGGCAAAAGGAAGACCTTTCTCTCTGTCTCTCTCTCACTGTCCACTCTGCCTGTCAAAAAAATAAAAATAAAAATAAAAAAAGTACTTGGGCCATCTTTTAAAAAAAAAAAAGAGAGAGTACACTGAATTAGCAGCAAAAGAATCGGTTATTCAAGCTGTAGAAGTCTATGAGTAAACATTATCAAAGTTATGGCAAAGTAAACATCACCACACCACCATTGCAAACAAAGTAAAGAAGCTATTGCAACATTCTGCTTAAATATCTGGTTTCTAACATCTACTTCCAATGGAGTTCTGCCGTCTGCATTTCCTTTGACAGTCACTCTGCTGACTTAGCATCCCAGACATCAAGATGTAAAGTGTTCTGGGAATCCAACAGTCAGTTCTCAGCATCCTAGGTCTAGCCCCTAGACATTATCCATAATGTCAGTGTCATCACTAGGAACCACTTGGATTCCCATAATCCCTTTCAGACAGTGAGAGGAAGAAAATTCTAGAGAAATGCCCATTCCTGTGACAGCAAAGTTAAAGCTAAGAGCAACATTGCTGTTCACAATTATGGGTAACTGGTTTCTCTAGATCTCGCTCCCTGACTCTCAGGGCAGACTTCTTGGATATTCCTCCAGAGAGTTCCAGGGGTGTCCTCCAGTTTGTGATATTTTTATGATTTGTACCATCATGAAAGAAATACCCTGGACTGATGTGAAGTGTTACGTACAGGACGGGCAGAATGCACTTCTGCATAATGAGGCAGAGGTTTCTAAGCCAAAACAAATTTTGTAAGTCGAAATTTTACTTTTTTGCCTGATCTTCAATACTTATATTTTGCTTTTTCCGATCTTTGGCCTTAGTCAAATCCTCTTTTCATTGAAAAACTTCCCAGCAACCTAAGTACACAATTGACTTTCTCTGAAAATAAACTATTTCTCCATTCTCCTGGCCTCCCAGGTTTCTAACACATTTGATATTTGCTAGAGTCTGCCAAAGTCAAAGGAATTTTTAAAATACATCATGCACCAATCTGGCTTTCAAACCAACTTCATGGGATGCAATTGAATTTTGACAGGTTAGCAGGAAGCAAATGACTTAAATCAGGAGCAGGCTTGTTTTAGAATTGTCTTGTCTGTGTGGTTGTTATTTTTTTTTCTAAATGGATGGTTCCAGAAAAAATAAATAATGATTCTTGAGAGTGTCTACTTTGGAAATCGTTTTTTCCCTTCTTTGTCAGTCTCTGTGTAATCCCAGGGGGCCACTGAAGAGCAAAAGGAAAAGACGACTCAGTGAAGACTGATTGCTCTTATGGACTTAACCCTTTCTCACATGTGAGCTGCCCCATGTGAGCGAGCTGCCCCATCAACCAGCAGTGGATTCCCTGTTAAAGGCTCACCTGGCTTCTTGACCTCCAAAAAATAAATGTCCTTTGGTCTAGAACCAAGACCAGTTTAAAAACTTCCCCTTAAGAATCTTAACAATATGTCAGAGATGACTTAGAAATCTCCTAGAGAACTAGGCAGTTCCAGACCAAATCTATAAAATGCAAAACCTATAGAAAGAAAAATAAGCCTTTAAACAAGACAAACCCCAATAAGAGCAGAGAGAACCCTTTAAATCGTGGGAAGGTGCTGAGTCAGATCCCATCAGCAAGCTTCACTGAGTCTTGGGGACTTGTAGCAGCACGATTTTTTTTTTTTTCAAACTTACACAGCAACTTTCATCCAAAGAGCTCAAAGTATTCTACAAAATAAAATGGTCTAATATTCCGTTCGAGGGGGTCAGGTTAAGGAGATTTCTTTACCACTGTCTCCATAATCAGGGTTTCTCAACCTCAGCACCATGGACATTTTGAGATAGATCATTCTTTGGTGTGGGGCTGACCTGTGCAATGTGGGATATTGAGTAGCATGCTTGCGTGCCTCCCACGAGATGCCAGTAGCAGTCACCTTCCCTTAATTCCAGTCCTTGTTGGGACAATCAAAAATGTTCCAAGGCATCACCAAGTATCCTCTGGGGAAAGGGGCAAAATAGCCCCCATTTGAGAAACACTGTCCTACATGAACAAAGAAAGGCACAAAGCTGTCTGTAGAGTTCTACAATAGCACCCAGCCAAAAAGGAGCTGCAGAACTGGAAGAAGAAAATGATGACTCCGGAGTCCCAAGCACATGACCCAGACCTCCAGTGCTGCCTACCTACCTCGGTGGAAGCTCATCTCTCAGACTACCTCTGAGCTGCAAATGTATTCCTGAGATTGATTAGTTCTGAAACCAATCCCCCAGGATTTAATTATCAGTATACATTTTCCCACACATTGCTCAGAACTATTGGCTACGTGGAGTATGTCTTATTGGTGTTATTCCCCTGGGGATCCCTCAGTGAATTCCAAGCCTAACTTCTGTCTCAAAGTTGGCAAGCCTGTATAGAATAAAATGAACAAAAAGCAACCCAGTAACTGTACATGCAGAATCATTTATAGCTTAACTCCTTTATCATGTGCAGAGTCCTGTGAGGCAGTAGGAGTGGGACAAGGACCCTATCAAATAACTTAGGCAAGCAGATGAACACTTAGATTTTATCTGGTGAGTCCTTCAACTACATTAATTTTTTGCAGAGCACTTCTTGGAAATGGTTGCAACATGTATGTTTTTTAAATTGATTTATTTAAACAGAACATTTCATTTGCATACAAATTTTTTGACATGTCAGTGCTTGTCTCAATAAATTATGAGACGCCTGTCCCCTCCCTGTTCTTTACTCACATCAGCATGTGAACTCGTTGATCCCTTCAAATGAGTCAGTGAAGGCAGTTACAGATTAACTTGAGCAATGAACCACCTCAAGTATTTGAGGAAGAGACAGGTGTAAAAAATTATTTGTAAAACTTGAGCTCCAGAAAATACAAAAGGGATGTGGAGTGCCTTGCTTTTACGACTTCTGCACACAGCTGGGTATGAACCTGTACCACTTGACTCTATACTTGTTGAACGTAGGCTCCGTACCTACTAATTCCAAGGCCCAGGGTTAATACTATAGAGAATCCAAGAAGGCTTGGAATCAGGTTCTGCTTTGATTTTTTTTTTTTGGGCATAGGCTAATAGAACAACTAATCCATATGCAAAAGTAATTATGCTATGAAGCAGAAGGTAATCAGTGCTTTAAAGGAAAATAGGTGAAGCATGTGTGTTTGGCATTCACAAGTTTTTGCTCCGGGAAACCACAAAGAATTAAGTTTTCATGATGAAAGAGCAGGTGATGGGTAGTAAATAGTGCCCTAAATTTAAGGTTAAAAAAAAAGGCCTAAACCCTGGTTCCTCCATTTTCTAGCTGTGTATCTCTGAGCGGTTACTTTTTTTTTTTTTAACTTTTATTTAATGAATATAAATTTCCAAAGTACAGCTTATGGATTACAATGGCTCCCCCCCCCATAACTTCCCTCCCACCACAACCCTCCCCTTTCCCGCTCCCTCGTCCCTTCCATTCACATCAAGATTCATTTTCAATTCTCTTTATATACAGAAGATCAGTTTAGTATATATTAAGTAAAGATTTCAACAGTTTGCACCCACATAGCAACACAAAGTGAAAAATACTGTTTGAGTACTAGTTATAGCATTAAATAAGAGTGTACAGCACATTAAGGACAGAGATCCTACATGATATTTTTTAAAAATTGATTAATTTCCTATGCAATTTCCAATTTAAAACCAAGGTTTTTTTTTTTCATTTTCAATTATCTTCATATACAGAAGATCGATTCAGTATATACTAAGTAAGGATTTCATCAGTTTGCACCCACACAGAAACACAAAGTGTAAAATACTGTTTCAGTATTAGTTATAGCATTACTTCACATTGGACAACACATTAAGGACAGATCCCACATGAGACATAAGTACACAGTGACTCCTGTTGTTGATTTAACAATTTGACACTCTTGTTTATGGCGTCAGTAATCTCCCTAGGCTCTAGTCATGAGTTGCCAAGGCTATGGAAGCCTTTAGGGTTCGCTGACTTCGATCTTATTCCGACAGGGTCATAGTCAAAGTGGGAGTTCTCTCCTCCTTTCAGAGAAAGGTACCTCCTACTTTGATGAGCAGGTTACTTCTCTGAGCTTCCATTGCCTCATCCTCAGAAAGAAAACAGGAGTGCCTCAGAGGATGAAGAGCCTAACTTTTGCTAAATGTTGAGATGAATATTACAGTATCTAGTGTTATGAATCAATAAGAGCTATACTGTTAGAGCTTACCTAACATAATAATCCTATGAGATAAGCATCATTATTCTCCTTTTATGGATAAGAAAATTGAAACCCAGTGAGCTTGAGTAAGTTGCTTGAAGCTACACAGCTACCATTTAATGTATCTGTTCTGCCTATTAGACTCAAAAGTACGTATGATTTCCACATCATGGTGCTTCCATTTCACAATGGCCTTTATTTTGCATAAAAGAACAAAAAGTATGAGTAAACAAGTTAGCATGGTACCCATTGACTTATGTGCATTGCTAACCAAGGAATATACTACTATTTATCATATTTCAAGAAAAAAAGAACAGAACAAATACAATACCTTCAACAGATTCCTATAGAAAAAGAGACAAAATTAACTTTGAATTTGAAGCTAAAAGCCAAGTGTGAGGATGTATACAGAGGGGCCTAACCTTTTTTTTGAACTGGTGAGTTCAATACTTAAGTAGATGAGAGCCTGAAAACCTCAGGAGTTTTTCCAAGTTCATGTTTGAGCTCAAAACCCACTAGCTCCTTTCTTATGAAGAGAAGAAAGAAAAGATCAGGCCAGAGCTATATTCTAGGGAATGAAGAAAAAGAAAAAATAACTAGTTCTTCTCAAGAAACAAAGATTATTTTCTTTCTGGTAAGTCAAAGTGTAATCTATTAAGTGAAAATAGCTTATTTCTGTATTTTAAAGGTTAAAAGTGTTGCTTTTTTGGGACAGAACATGAAGACAGAGTCGTGAAAAATATTCAAGACCAATAAGGATTTAAAGAAACACACACACATTAAAATACTCTATTTTGGGCTAGTTGCCTTAAGCTATGTCATTTAATCCTTAGGAGAATAATGTGAGGTAGATGCTATATCACTATTTTACAGATGATAAAACTGAGGTAAAATGACCTTATTTTCCCAAGCTATCACTAAAATAGTCACTTATGCTTTATGAGAACTGGCCACCTGCAACACTGGACATTGTTCTCTCTGGCCCTAACCAGGCCTGCCTGTCCCCTGCGCATGGCTTACTTCCCACTCAGCCTGCTCTACATGTCTCTGCACACTGTCCATCTGGCACAGAGAGGACAGCAGCTGACACATGAAGTAATCCTGAAGAGCCCTTCCAATGGCCTGTGACCTTTGAGTTGACCAATGTGTCATAGTCAACTCTCAATTATGTGTAGAAGTCTTGTGACTTCTTGGTGACAATCTCTTGCCAAACAGATGTATTCCCACAACACAAAGGAATAATTTCCACATGGAAGGGAAATTTTCATCCTGGCCTATGCCAAGTATTAAGAAGATAAATCTATAGAATAAAAGGAACCATAGGGTTCCCCAAAGCCAAGGAGAAATTCATGCTCTCTAGATTATATATTGCTCGCTTCCATTAAGGCAGACAATTGGGTTTACCTAAATCTCCACCCTTACAACACCGCTGGAAACTAGGTATTAATCTATTTTTATAGATGATGAAAATGAGTCCCAGAGGTTAAGCAACTTGCCCTGAGCCATAAGCTGTTAAGCCCATAACTGAGGCTCCTCGACCTCACTTACCTTTTGTAAGGCACTCCCCCAAGCCCTCCAATAAAACAGCAGAGTGAAATGAAGGGAAAACCCTCGTTCTCTTTAAAGGCATGATTACAAACAATTGAAGTTTTTGACTCAATTTTCTAGCATTATACTTTGTCAGCTACTTGTGAATGCTACAAATCCATTCTTGCCTTTTCCTTATATCCAATAACTTTCAACCCCCATCAGTGTATGTGGTCACTGATGAAGGGATATATTAATATTGACCCAAACAACATAGAATTGCAAGAACAAAAACAAGGTGGAAAAATAGCATCAAGATATGTGAATCATCCCAAGTGAAACAGATTTATCAATTGCAGATCTGAGCTTGAATCTATCAATATATTAATATGAACAATAAATTTATCATTAAACATTAGTGACGTTACCACTAATTTAGAGAGTAGCCATTATTATTCCTATATCAAGTTGAGGAAGTTAAAAAGAAGCAACTTGCTCAAGGCAATTGACCTAGTAAGTGCTAGAACCTGGGTGCAAACCTAGCCTTTTCTCATTTCCAAATCTGCAAACTTCCCACTGAACTAACATCCACAGCAAAGAGCTGTCTGTCTGTAGGAGGGGACTTCAAAAAGTTTGTGGGAAATGAATATGAAATTGTGGTGCAAAGTGTTTTTGAAATTAAATATATAAACCTTCATATTATGACTTTTCAGTCCTCATTAATATTAGATAGTGGAAAGCCTCCAGAGTGAGAAATCTGAGTGAGTCTGTTGCCCTAAATTCTCCAGTACGGTACTGACTCCAAATGTTGACACCGCCAGTCAGTCCTGCGACATGTTCAGTCAAAGGAAATCTCAGTGTCCCAGTGGCAACGTAAGGGAACCAGATACCCAGAAGTATGAAATGGCCTCGACCACAAAGACTAACCCAACTGGAGTAGTTAGTCTTGCCCTAGCTAAGGGCACTCCCCAGGTGATGCATGAAAAAGTGACTTGCATAAGATCTTTCAACAAAGTAATAGCTAATCCAGCAATAGGGTCCAGAGTACCTATATCCTATTCAGAAGACAGGGCTGGTGTCTATACTGTGCCTGCAAGAAACAAATTGAGTCAGAATCCTGATTCTGCAGCCAGATACTTACTACTGCTGCCAGTCCCAAAGGCAGATACATAGATTGATCCCATATCCACATACTTTGTTATCAGCTGAGCTCCTGATCCCAAATCTCTTCTCCTCGGTCAAGCCAGGTAAACATAAACCCTCCAGTGTCATTAACAGTAGGCCTAGAAGTAGGCAGGATTTTTCTAGGCTAGCAACTATCCAACTCCAGCCAGCATTAGAGCCACTTGGATGGCTTGTTAAAACTTGGGCTGGGCCTCACCCACAGACTTTGTGATTGAATCAACTTCAGGTGCAGCCTGAGAATTTGTGTCTATTAAAAGTTCTCTGGAGATGTTGGAGCAGCTGACCTATGGACCACTGTTATGGGTTGAGCACGCCTTGTCTCCCCAAAACTTGTGTAGATGTTTCAACTCTGTTGGCTTAATGTCAATGGTTGATGCAATAAGAGTGGAGGCTTTATCTAATGATGGTATCTGACAGATGTGTCTGGTGGGAGTTGTTTAGGGGGTTAGGGGTGTGCCCTCAGAGAGTGGTTCTAAAAGGAGGGTTGATTATTGGAGTCGAAGTTCTGCCTGGCTGTCTCTGCTCCCTAGTTCACCATGTGATTGTTCCCCTGCACCCACCATTGACCGGCCTTCACAGATGCCAGACTATGAGGCTGCCCAATCCTGAACTGCAACCTCCAGACTGTAAGCTAAAATAAACCTTATCTTTACTAAGAAGCTTCTCTTGTGTATTTTAAAGTAGCCAAAAGCAGACAAATACAAAAAAAAAATGGTGCCAAGAAGTAGCATCACTACAAAAACTATACCTAAAAATGTGGGAGACCCTTTGGAATTGCTCTGCTAGGAAAGCTTGGAAGAATTTGGCGGAGAAATTTAGAGAAAGCCTAGCATGATTTAAGCAGAGTGTAAAGAACAATTCTGATGAGGGGTCAGAAGACCAGAATGATGGTACAAATATGCACAGTAAAGGACATGCTGATGAGGTTTCACTGAGAAATAAGAATCTTATTGGGAACTGGACTGAAGATCACCACGTTTCAAGGTGGCAAAGAACCTGACTGTATTGTGTTCACATCCTGAGATCTGGTGCAAAGTTGAATTTAAAGATAGTGGATTCAGTTGTTTGTTAGAAGAAAATTTCAGGGAAGCCAAGTGTTCCAGCTGCAGCATGAGTGTTAGTGGCTTCTCCTAGTAAGTTTTTCAGTGAGAGTCAGGAGCAAAAGGGAACAACGTATCTTCAGATGGAAGATTTGGAAAATATGCAGATTATCCAGAAGAGAAATGAAGACAAAGTCATGTTTTATGGACAGGAAAATACCATAGAGAAACTGTTTACTAAAGGGAGAAGTTTAGGCAAAAGAGAGCTACATATTAATGAATAAGACAGTAGAAGAAAGACCCTGAAGACATTTTAGAGATCTTTGGGGCTTTCCTATCACAGGTCCATCAGACGATCACAGATCTTCTAAGGCGGACTCCTTTCAGGAAGGAATCCTAGGGCAGGCACTCTTCTCCCAGAGGCCAGCTCCAGATTCTGGCTTGCTATGTCCCAGCCAGGCTCCTGTAGCTGGAAGATACTGTTATTGTCCACATGGTGCTGTTTTTGCAAGTATGAAGAATCCAAGAGTTGTGGCGTCCTGGCAACTGCCACTGAAATTTCAAAGGAAAGCCTGGGAGGCCCAGCAGAGGGATGCTGCAGGGCTGGAGTCCATGCATGGAACAATGTGTAGTGGAGCTGTGAGAGTGGAGCTGCAGAGGAAACCGCCCCCCTCCCAAAAAAATAGAGGTACCATCAAATGTGAGACATGGACAGCTACAAGCAGTGGGGCAGAACAGCCTGGGAATGCCAGAAGTATTAGAGTGTCACTTCAGAGAGCAGCCATGTGGGCAAAGACCAATAAGGCTGTGGAGGTATGGCAGCTTACACCTAGATTTCAAAAGGTGCTTCAGAAAAACAGGGAATCTAAACAGAGTTCAGTTCCAAGGGAAGAGTCATTACAAGGAGCCCCTGCTAGGGCAATGCCTCATGGAGCTGCAAATATGAGACTTCCATCTGCAAGGACTGAAACACTGGCTGTGACCAGCAAAGCTATAGGGGCAAGGCTGCCCAAGTCTCTGGGATCCCAGCCCTCAACAAAGCGTGAGGATGCCAGACAGAGAACACCTTGATGAGATTATGGAAAAAGGACTTTTAAATTAATATCCGTCAGAGTTAAGCATTTGGGACTTTTGGGATGGAATTGATTGTGTCTCGTATGCAAGAAGGATACAAGCTCTGGGGAGCAAGGGGCAGAATTGTGTGGGTTGAGTAGCTCTTGTCTCCCCAAATTTCATGTAGACATTTAAACTCTGGTCTCTTAACATCAATGGTTAGTGGTTTAAGGGTGGACAATTGTAAAGCGTGTGAGAAGTGAGTCTGGTGGGAGGTGTTTAAGTCATTGGGGGCATTTCCTTGCAGGCTAGTTCTCATGAGAGGGTTCATGATTTGACTTCTAGTTCTGCTCAGCTCTCTCTGCTTCCTAGCTTACTATATGACTGTTCCTCTGTCTGTGCCATGTCCAGCCACCACACACACCAACTATGGGGTTGCCCAATCCGGAACTATAACCTCAAAATTATAAGTTGAAATAAGCCTTTTCTTTACCAAGAATTGCTGTCGTAGCTTTTTCTTTCCACGGAATCTTTAGAAGTGTCACAGCTTTTTTGTGTTACACTACTTACTCTCTGCTGTGTTCTCTGTCTCATGACCATGAAGGATGAGGCACATGGACAAGGAAGGGTAAGCAATGTGAAGGAAGTTTATTAAGTATAAGAATAAGTCCCCAGCAGCACCAGGAGGGGTTCTGAGAACAAGATAGCTGTTAGGAGAACCTGCCTAGAGCTCCTTTAGGACTAGAAAGGGGAAGTGCTCATGGTTGGTCTGGGAAAGATGCAAATGAGTCACTATGTCATGACTGTTCTAATTGGTTCTTGGCTATGGTAATTGGGTGAAAGTTCTGTCACCAATCATAGAAGTCAATAACTTGATTTTCCCTCATTGTTTCCGGGGCTGAGAGAGCAGGAAGGACCCACTCTGGTCCCTGTCTACCCTGTGGAGTATCTCTCCCTATCAGCTCCACTTGGGTACTCTAGTTAAAGTAATAGACAGACAAATACAGCCACACTTTGAGAATCTCTGTTAACCTATACTCAGGCGTTGCTTGCAGCTTTTTTTTTTTTTTTTTTTTTGACAGGCAGAGTGGACAGTGAGAGAGAGACAGAGAGAAAGGTCTTCCTTTTGCCGTTGGTTCACCCTCCAATGGCCGCCGCGGTAGCGGGCTGCGGCCGGCGCACCGCGCTGTTCCGATGGCAGGAGCCAGGTGCTTCTCCTGGTCTCCCACACGGGTGCAGGGCCCAAGCACTTGGGCCATCCTCCACTGCACTCCCAGGCCACAGCAGAGAGCTGGCCTAGAAGAGGGGCAACCGGGACAGGATCGGTGCCCCGACCGGGACTAGAACCCGGTGTGCCGGCGCCGCAAGGCGGAGGATTAGCCTGTTGAGCCATGGCGCCGGCCGTTGCTTGCAGCTTTGACATAGCCCTTCCACATAAGGGCAAAAACATTCACTCAACCTCTCCCTTTCGCAAAGATCTGGGTTTCTTTTCTAATTGACAGGCTATTTCAACCCATCTTTCATTGCACCAGCCACATGGCTAGAAAAGAAAAGCAAAAGCAAATTAACTATCTGAAAAGCAAAATAAGTGTCACTTGCCTCCAACGGCTGTTCCAAGTAGTAGGGAAAAAAAATGTTAATCTTCTCCTCCCCAAGAAACTCCAGCCTCTGTTATGCTGACCCAGTTTTTGATCTTCATTTCTGTAGAAGGTTTAACCTTAAGCTTAGATGTGCCATTCACGGGTTGCTAGTCACATGCTTTCCAGGTGAATGACATTTTGCAAAAATATTTACAATCAAATAAAGAAATTAACACATCTACTAAAAATATCATTGTAGAAATGTTTGACCATCCCAGAGAAACAGACACAAATATGATCAACACACTGACACACAATAACTCTTGGATTCCTTTTCTTCTTTAGACCCATGGTTTCTGAAAGTGATTTTAACCATGCAAATTAGATAGGCTAAAGTTAATTCTATAATGCACTAGATGGTTGCTAGGATAACTATTGATTTTTTCTAACCTCAAATGACATTCATTTAGAAACACAAGTTGTCACTGCTTCTAGCTTGAATGATAATTTATAAAGTTTTAGGGGTTAGGACATTTAAAATATTTTTTTTCTTGGAAGCTATATTCCAGTCTGGAATGTTTGTGGGAAATATCCTCTACTGGAAGAAGTCCTATTCCAAAACGTCTTGATTAATTAACATAACTGCTTTGAGGAAGAGGGGAATGGCATCTCACCTCTGGCAGGGCTCTGGAAGGACCCTGGCAGGATTCTGTGGAAACTCCAAAGCCAGCCAAACACAGAGAAGCCAGGTCTCTTCCATCCACGGCTGGGCTCGTTCCAGAAAAACGCCTTGGGCTTGGGGCAGCTCTGGAAAGGCTCTGCTCCAGTTGGCAGCCAACCGAAAGCCATTTCTTCTTCTGCTCCCTGGTCCCCTGAGAGAGTGAGTCAGCCTTGGAGCCCGGGAGGTGCTGGCTGCTGCTGAGCTCGGGAGGACCCTGTCAAGAACAGCCCTGTTGTCCTGCTTTGCACTCTGAGCCTGTCCATGCAAAATTCCAAGATGAAATGAGGCATTGTGGGAAAGAAATACAGTATTTTCTGAAAATTTCCTGCTGAGCTTCTTAAACTTACTTTCAAACAATTATTTAGATCTCACATCAATCCTGCGAGATGGGGAATATTGCAGGGTCTTCTATAAAACATGAGGGAAAATGTGGTCAGGGAGAGTAAGTCCTATACCCAACATCACATAGCACATTAGTGGTAGAGCCAGAATAAAGACCAGAGCCCATTTCACTTCAAAGTCGCCGTGTTCTCCACCAGATCCCTCTAATTACCTACAGAAAAGGGGAAAATTCAAAACAGCTCTACACTAATTTATTTTCAACCACTCAGACACTGAGAAATAAATAGTTTCTAGGTTTTTCTCAACGTCAAGAAGTGATTCCTATCACCAGGTCCTTGGATAACATTATAAGGTAGGTGATGCGGGGTTTACACGATCCTGTCTCCCAGTTTCCCTTTCCTGCTCAACTTCTACCATCCAAAGCCTATATTATCTCCTTTATCAGAGCTCCCCTCCAGCTCCTGAGTTTTCCAGAAGCCTGATGTGATTTCCCATCCAAGGAAATTGTACCAGTGTCCTCTGTTCTGTACAAGAAGAAATCCATCTAATAAAAGTCTTGGAGGTAAACAGTCCTAGCCAAGAAATTAACCCCTTCTTACCAATAAGAGGGGTGTTCCATAAGTTCATGAAAAATATGCACTGCCTATCAAATCTATTTTGCTATGAACTTTTTCATGTACCCTGTACTTCCAATACTTCCATGTACCTCGGTTCAACTTGTGAAATGAGAGTAAAATGTTACCTGAGAAATTTGTAGCACTTGAATGACAAGTTCAACTGTTCAAATATATATCTGTATTTTATAGGAAGGACTTTGAGTGAATTTTGAACCTGGAACAAGTTTTTTTTTTTTTTTTTCTGAGAAATAAAACATTATTCATTACAGTAACTGCAAAACAAACATTGCAATATATATCCTAAATCAATTTTTTAAAAATCCGCTAAAGCAGTCACTTTATACTTTTCCCAAGAATAACTGGTTAAGTTTGATGCATCTAGAACAAAACAAAAATGTACAGAAAGAGTTTCAGCATACATTGAAGTTAGTAAGTATGAAAGATGTAGATCAAAAAAGAGAATAAAAAAATAACATGTAGGTTTGGGGCAAAGTCTAGTCTTCTTTTTAAACAGATGTTTCCAAGAGACCAAGTCTGGGCTTTTGGATGTAGCTGTGATGAATTGTGATATGTGGAGGATTTTATGAGCTGGGCAGGTTTCCTAGATGTATTCCTTCCTGACCCTTATCACTTCTCAGTGATATCACGGTCAGGAATGTGGTGTCCTCCTTAAGAAAATTTGTCAAAATCAGATCAGAATACTGTCAGTTTTTGACTTGGGAAGACTTCCTCCTACTGCAGTTTCTCCTGAGTAAGATTTGATACTTTCATGAATCATCTTCTACCTTGGAATGGAATAATGCCAAGAAAACCCATCAGAGTTCAAAAATCCATGTGACTTCAACTGGTATAGTCTCCCCCAAATATAGTATTCTACAGTATATATCAGAAAACATTGTTTCCTGTTTTTGGTAAAGTAAAGTAGCCTAAATGTTCTTTGTTCAGACATGCTACTTGCTTAGGATTGTTGATAATAGTTGTAAGTCCTGTCTTGTTTAGCATTGGAATGCAAATAGCTATAGCCGTAGCCATTTTGAGAAGCAAAAATGTTAAGCTTATTGTTTAATTTCAAAGCAAAAGCTAGACACAGTATTTTTTGTTTAATATTAGGGGAAAATGCCTGTGTGTTTTAAAATATGGTGCTGTGGCTTCCAAAGCAGAATGGATGGAGAATCCCTTGTCAGTGCAAAAGACCAAGCTTGCTTCCTGCAATAACTAAAGATAGAAGGAAGAGGAAATGTGAGTACTGGGAAGAAAAAAAAGTATGTGAGGACTTAAAAAACCCTGCCACCTGCTCTTTCTCACTTAATCTGTATTCTGCCCAACCACTAGCTCTTAGGACATCAGCTGTAGAGGACAAGCTACAGTGGTGTGCCACAATAGCCAGTTTTTACAGAAAACTGCTCCAGAGGCCCTATTCTAGACACACCGTCCCTTCAGCCCCACTTGCCACCTGGTTGTTTCTCAGTCATACAGCTCCAGCATTTTCCTCCTCCAGACACGGGCTAACCAATGCTCAATCCTCTCTGTGATTAGATGTGATTCATTATTTAAAGGTTCATTTTAAATGTTACTTTCTTCATGTTGTCTTTCATGATCCTTCCCAAAGGAGTGTCTTTCTCCTTGCCTTCACTGCCTTCGTATTTACCCAATGTGTTATAGTTATTTGTTTTCTGGACTTCTCGTATCCCCCACCAGAACTCCTACCAGAAGAGGCACCAGGGATTGTCTATGCTTGTACTTTCAGTGAGATCTGACACAGGGTTTTGAGTACAGAAAATGTTTAGTAAATGCATTTTCCAATGGAAGAGAGAGGAAGATTGTAGAGGGGTAGAAAAGAGAGATATTCCCAGGCCTAGTGCTGTGGTGTAGCAGGTAAAGCTGCCACCTGTAAAGCCAGCATTCCATAAGGGTGCCAGGTTTGAGTTCCCTGATAATGTCTGGGAAAGCAGTAGAACATGGTCCAAGTCCTTGGGCCCCAGAACCCATGTAGGAGACCCAGAAGAAGTTCCTGGCTCCTGGCTTCAGATCAGCCTAGCTCCAGCTGTTGCGGCCATTTGGGGAGTGAACCAGCAGATGGAAGACTTCTCTCTCTCTCTCTCTCTCTCTCTCTGTGCCTCTGCCTCCCTGTAACTCTGCCTTTCAAATAAATAAATCTTAAAAAAAAAAAGAAAAGAAAAATATCCCCAGTATATTTCCTTCTTCCTCCCTTGGAAAAGGAAAAGAGAAGTAGTTCTTAAACTCTCCTCATCTCCCAGGACACTTGCTCTGCCTTACTTGAATATGAAGTTCACTTTCTTGTTCTTAGGTTTTGCCTTCCATCAAAGAAGAAAATATTCATCTGGGAGTTGACAACAGACCTGATCTATTCTTCATCATGGACAAAGAGAAGTAAGGGGACTAGATTTTAAATAACCAGGAATTTTGTCACACACACAGTGATTTATAGGTTAATCTTTTAATTAATTATTAATTAAGACTTTATATCTAGTCTGACAAAATTATAGGTAATCTGTAATTTTATTCACATTAGGAGACTTTCAACAATAGGATCTAAGTGATGGTATTTATTTATTAATTTGAATGGCAGAAAGAGAGAGAAAGAAAGAAAGGAGAGAGAGAGAGCTCATATTTGCCAGTTAACTCCCCAAATGCCTGTAAGAGCTAGGTCTAGACTGAGCTGAAGCTGGGAGCAAGAAACTCAATCATGAATGGCAGAGACCCAAGTAATTGAGCTGTCATTTGCTGCCTCCCAGGGTCTACACAGGCAGGAAATTGGAATTGATATGGGGAAGGCAAGCAGCTAGGTTGGTCTGCTGAGCTGGAAGTCACAAGCCCCCCTGTGTAATTCTATCCTCCTAGTTGTCAGTCAAAGCGCCCCCTTTGCCGGGATGCCTCTGCTGCCTCAGAGACCTAAAGGGAATGCCATGAAAATACGAAAGTGAAGCTCCACGCGGAACTTGTGGAGGTGCCTTATGATTTCCAGGTAGCTTCACACCTGGAGACACCACTCCCCCACCTTGTAAAAGAGACCAACAACTGGGAGAGACTTTCTCTGTCCACCACTGCAGACCATGGCTAGAGGGGCCGCTGGGAGCTCTCTCTCTGTCTTCCCTCCCCCACCCTTCTCCTTTCCCACAATCTTCTGGCCCACTGCCCACTACTGACTGGTAACCCATGCTCACATGTGTGTGTGTTGTGGGGGGAGGGGGGAGCATTGTGTGTGTTTTCTCTCATTTTAGATAAATTTTATCATTTTGTGTACCTTATATGTGTCATTTCTTAGCATGTTTGTCTCTGCAAGACAAGAGCCTGAAGGAAAAAAATTCATACCCCTTGCCCACATCAGAATCAGGAGCAGAACTGGGACTCGAACATGGGCAGTACAATATGGGAAGTTGACATCCCAAGTAATAACTTAACAGCTGTGCCAAATGCCTGTCCTAGCCTTTCTTGTTTCTGTTTTTGTTTTTGTTTTTATTTTTTAACAGCAATCAAAGCATTTGAGTTTAGGCAAAATACAGAAAAGATTCTTCAGGCTGTTTTTAATCTTTACTTCTTACCCTTGGGCATTTTACCTTTACTGACTTAGTGGCTTGCATTATAGCAAGGGTTTCTAGCTTCCCACACCCATTGCCGCCAAGATTTTTCTGTGCCTGTCACTACTGCCCTCCAGGGCCAGGGGCCAGGGGCCCAGCCTGCTTTACGCAGGCCTGGACTGTCGACAAGGAGGAGACGTCTGTTTGGGCAGCTTGCACAGTTTCCGAGTGACTTTGGCTCCTCTCCTGGGGTGATACGAGGTTAACGAAAGGCTTGCCCCAGGCTCCCATGTGTCTGTTCTGGACACTGCCAGGCAATGTGTTCCAAGACAGTCTCCCTCTTCCTTCTTTCCCACCATCCTGTGTACCCTGGCAATCATGGCTCCAGCCAGGGAACTCTCTTGTAGACTCCCTTTGTTAGGGCAGAAGCTCCAGGGTAAACTCAGGAACCTGCTTTCACTATTTAAAGTCTAGCTAGGAAGTATAAAACTGGATAGAACCTGTTTTTTCTTTTCTAACTTCTTCCATCTCTGAGTTTTCCCAGGGAACAGGCCAGTTAGAGACTCAAGGGGCAGAGCTGGGAAATCCAGATGATAGTGTTGGTTCTCTTAGCTTAGAGCAATGAAGCCTTCTACCAGGAGTACCTGGGCACCTCCTGGATGAATAAGATCTAAGAAAAGAGAAGTTTATTTGTTAGTTTGCACCTGCGCCTCTCCTGCACCCTTCTCCTACTCTAACACACGCACACACACATACTCCCCTGTATCAGCTTCCAAACTTCCCAGTCTCAGTATTCTTTCGGACACATCCCTTCCTTTGTCATGCGGCTGTGAAAGCCCATAGAGCAAGCTGCTTCCTCCTGGATACAGACCAGTAGGAACATACACGAACTCCCCAAACAGTGCATTTCCACCTATGAATAGTGGCTCTGTTGCTGACATTTGACATACCAATTAAGGTCCTACTTGGGACTCCAGCATCCCATGTCAGAGTGCCTGGGTTTGAGTCCCAGTTCCAATCCTGAGTTCACCTACCTGCTAATGCACACCTTGGGAGGTAGCAGATGATAGTTCAAATACTTGGGTTCCTGCCACCCATGTGGGAAACCTGGATTGAGTTCCTAGCTTCCAACTTTGCCTTGGCCCAACCCCAGCTGTTGCAGGCATTTGGGGAGTGAACTAGTGGATGGGACATTTATCTCTCTCTCTCTCCCCCCCCCCTTCCTCTCCTTGTCCTCACCTTTCAAACAGCTAAAGTTTAAAAGAAAAGATTGGTGTTACTTAGCTGTGAGAAGGATGAAATATAAGGCGGAGGGACCCGACATCAGTTTTTTCCTGGAGCTGTCTAGATCCTCCTTGGCAGTTTGTCTTCAACTCTCTTGCAGCAATAGAAGCTGTGCACAGAGGTGCCATTACATTCACCACAGTGGGAACACCGGCTACCAGGTATGCCATGACAGCTCCAGCATGCTCCTCACCCATGTCTCCTGGGAAATTTTCCCTGGTGTAGAGGGGAAGATGTTAATCTTGTTTCTGTTCATGTCCCTGAAATGACAATTTTTTTTATTTAACAAATTTTAAAATCCAAAGTTGAGGGGTAACATTGCAGCTAAGTGCAGGGTTTTGTTTGCATGTATTTTTTTTCTAACTTGAAGGGCAGAGACGGACACATACACAGAGGCAGCTCCCATTGGCTAGTTCACTCTTCAAATGCCTGCAATGGCTGGGGCTGTGCCAGGCCAAAGCCAGGAGCCAGGAATGCAGGAATGCAACCCAGGTCTCCCACAAGGGTACCAGAAGCCCAGTTTCTTAAACCATCACCTGCTGCCTCCTAGAGTGTACATTCTCAGGAATCTGGAATCAGGAATCAAGAGGGCAACCAGGACTTAAATCCAGGCAATGAAATATGGGATGTGGGCAACCCAACTGATGTGGCCCAAACACCTATCCCAGTGCAGAGTTTTAAAGTCAGAAAAGTTTGCATTCAAATTGTGACTCTATAATTTACTGTTTCTTTTCATCTTTTTTAGTTTTTTTTACTAACTTACAGGTTTTATGATGGTGAGCCTGTTATTCTAACTCTCTTGGCCTCATGTCCTCAAGTGATTAACAGAGATAAGATTCAACTTGCTAGGTACTGTGTAGATAGCACAAGTTGCTAGCACAGTAAAGACTCAATGGGAGTTATTCCCAACACTGGATGAAGGTTCAGTTCACCTGGTCTGATGGGTGAATGTGCTCCCTGGAACTGCTCAGTGGAACACCTGCAGGGCCCTTTTACCCTGTAGTTCTGGAAAGATGTCCGTAAAGGTGAGGACTTTCGAAAGTACACATGAAGCAGAACTTACATAACCAGCGAGCAATTTCCAGTAGTGGCAATTACGTTTCCAATTCTGCCAAAGTACAAATTTGGTTTAGAGCAATTCTTGGGTTAGAGAGGAGGAAACATTTTATTATTATTTTTTCCTACATCAAGGGAACATAATGATATGTTGTAGAACTGATTTAAAGACCTGCATTCGTGATCAAATGAACACCTTGGACTATTTAAAAGAACACTACAAAAATAGAAGAGAACTTTATAGCCACAAATTCCTGTTAGGAAACTGGAGAATTTCTGAGTAGGGGACAGGGATCGCCATGCAAAGTAGACATAGACAGGATGATCAGACATAACTGCTGCCATAAAGGAATTTCTGGTATAAAGAGAAGGCGTTCTTAACTTAAGGGTTATGAATGAGTCTCAAGGGACACACAACAGTCATGCACACAACTACATTTATATTTGTGAGCAACTCCTGCACAGAATGTCTAGAACTTTCTTCAGATTCTCAAAGGGATTCAAGAGATGAAGATTAATAACCACAGGTCAAGATAAAAAACCATTTAATTGTAGTAATTTTCTATGGAAAACTACAAAAAAAGATTATTCGTATTCATCTAATGCTGGTTCTCGCACTGGGTTAGAGAATAAAACCTGCTTACTTCTTGGTCTGCTGAATTTGAAGATAGACTTAGTCTTCCATTCTTCTATAAGCATAGGATTTTTCAATATATTTGGATTTCTCAGAAATTGTTCACAAAATTTGTTCCAAGATCCACGTTTCCCTTGGTGTTACATTTGGGCTGCTCCGCGCTATGCCGTGGTAATTTATGATCAGCCCACTGTGTTGAGCCCTTCTCCCTGTATGACTAACAGGAAGGGAAGTTTGGCAGCAACACTGCCTTAATGAATGAAAAATGCAAACCTTGCAAATCCCTCTGCATTTAAATCCCCCAGAGTTCTGATGCAGACACATTTCCAAAAAGCCTGCATTTCCAAGATGCAATTTACTGCCTTTGGAGGTTCACTGTGGGCCACCCGAAGTACATAGGCCATAATAAAACAGATTTTATCAGACAAGCAGATACAGTGATCTTTATTATAAAACAGGAAATTTGGTGAAATGAGAAGCTTTGATGAGAAAGGACAATCATACATTACTGTTGTGTATTTCATTTGTGCAGTCAGAACAGTGAACTGATCTCTCTCCCCACGTTGCTTCCCTGCATCCCATTACAGTATCTTGAAGAAGGAAGGTATCTACAGGCTACTTGTCCCCTTGTATGGGGTGCTCTTCATAAAAACTTTCCAAGAGAAAGCTACACTCATTTCTCATTGGCAGAATAACATTCAATAATGGCTTTTCATGTGTAGACTTGAACCCAGTGAGGCAGAGACTCTGGGGGAGTGCTGAACTCAGGAAGACTTCTTTGTTAGAGTGTAGAGAATATGTCTTCTTGAATGCATTGGAGCACAACGTGCCCTAGAAATGGAATTTTATTATCCAATACAGGACACAAATTATAGTACAAGTCCAAGACCCATTATCCAAAGCCCTTGAGGCCAGATGTGTTTCGGAATTTGGAATCTTTGAGATTTTTGAAAGGCTAATCTGAAGCATATACTGTAGATGTAAGAGGAGGCTTAGGCTCTTCATTTTTCCCTTCTGCCAATAATAAAGTGTCCATTGTGTCTCCCCTCAGGGTCTTACAATAGGGATGGGTACAGCAAGAATGAGAACATCATTCTCCTCCAGTGACAGTCAACAGCAGAGAGTGGGGAGGGGGAGTCATGGTTTCTCTTCATGTATCTCTTTGTAATCACAGAGGAAAAACTCTTTCCTAGAAGCTCCAGGAATAGTCCCCTGAATACCCGTGCCCAGAACTGGGTCCCAGACATAATCCAGTACAAATGCAAAGAGAATATTCACTCCCTTTTTTGGGACGCACTTATCTTTCCTGTGCATACTGCTGGTAGAGCGGAACAAAGCCAGGGTTTGTAGTCAAAGAACGGGGAAGGAATTGCATTGGATAAGGCACCAGATGGTGATTAACACATCACAGAGTCAAGGAAAGGTGATAGTTCCTAGGGAAGGAACAGAAAAAAACTGTCTAAATGGCATCTTGTTAAAGAATTTACCATCTGGAGCCCTAATCTGCGTGCCTCTTCCAAGAAGTCTTCATGTATACTAGGACTTAAAATTGTTACTCAGGTGCACAGACTAGCTTATATGACTTTATCCATCAGTGATTAGTGTCCAATCTTGGGATTTTATTTTATGGCACAGCACTTTACTCTCAGCAGTAGAAGATAAAGGGATGAAAATAGAGAAATTGAGAGTAAGAAAGTAGAAACTGAGGCAATAAAGAGAAAAGTTATAGACTATGATGGGGACAAGCAAACCATGGTATTTGGAACACATCTAGGCTGTTGCCTCTTTTTATAAATGAAGATCTGTTGGTATACAGTGATGCTCATTGATTTATGCATTGTCTGTGGTTACTTGTTGAACAGAATAATTTCAGCAGAGACCATGTTTGCCAAAAGGTTTGCCATCTAATCCTTCACAGAAAAGTTTTGCTAATTCCAAGCTGGGACAACCATCCAATGCAAGGTGACAAGTAAACAAATGTAAGGAGATGACAATCTCCATTCTCAGATCAAGGGAAAACCCCATAGTAACTAACAGAGATCATAGTAGATGGGCTAGTTCAAAAACACAGAACCTAGGATTAGTGCCATAAAACCTAAATAAAGACCATCAGCTTCTGAGAACTCACATGGCCATCACCACTGGAAGAAGGGAATTACTATAGTAAGGTTTTATCCCAGAGCTCACAACTGGACTAGAGGATTAAACAGATATCTTGGATAAGAATTCAAAATGAAGGTGAAGATAAATGCATGGTCTTTCTACACAAGCTTCTGAACAAGATAATAGTAAAGGATGAGTGTGTGTGTGTATGTGTGTGTGTGTAAACTCACAATAGGGGAAGTGGGATACACAGCAGACTCATAGAATGGCAGATGTCCTAAACAGCACTCTGGCCTCAGAATCAGCCCTTAAGGCATTTGGATCTGGCTGAAGAGCCCATGAGAGTATTTTAGGCATGGAAAGCCAAGACACTCTGGAAAAAAAAGACCTAAATGAAAGATCTCTGTGAGTGAGATGCCAGTAGAAAGAATGGGGCCATCAAAGGAGGAGGTACCTTTCTCTGAAGGGAGGAGAGAACTTCACCTTTGACTATGACCTTGTCTAAATAAGATCGAAGTCAGCAAACTCAAGAGGTTTCCATAGCCTTGGCAACTCATGACTAGAGCCTAGGGAGATTTCTGACGCCATAAACGAGAGTGTCAAATTGTTAAGTCAACAACAGGAGTCATTGTGTACTTACTCCTATTGTGGGATCTCTGTCCTTAATGTGTTGTCCAATGTGAATTAATGCTATAACTAGTACTCAAACAGTATTTTACACTTTATGGGTGCAAACTGATGAAATCTTTACTTAATATATGCTAAATCGATCTTCTGTATATAAAGATAATTGAGAATGAATCTTGATGTGAATGGAATGGGAGAGGGAGCGGGAGATGGGAGGGGTACAAGTGGGAGGGAAGTTATGGGAGGGAAAAAGCCATTGTAATCCATAAACTGCACTTTGGAAAATTATATTTACTATATAAAAGTGTTTATGATAAAAAAAAAAACTCACAAACTGAAGGCAAAATTTGCATACAGTAAAAGCCCTACAAATTGAGGGAACATTGTCATCAACACAGATTTGTAGTACAGAGCCAGATTTTGGATATTCTATTTGGAACAAACCTGAAGAGAGTTATATAGTAATTTTTCATTAGCATGAGGGGAACCTGCAGCAACTGAAATGATTCCTGCTTCATGCTTTAATTGTTTTGCCAAGTGACATGGACTGAGCCACATTGGAAGAGGTAAGTAGTTCAACTGAGAGTCGCCAGGTACAGTAGAGGTAGGGAATGAACACCAGAATGTTGAATATATCTAAGCATTTCTCTTTGGGGATAATTGACTTGTAATTGTTAGTGTAAAATCACCATCTGCTACTTTTAGTAGTACTAAAGAAAACCCAATTATATTTCAACTCTCTTGTTTTAAGGTACCCTTCTATTTGTGTAAGTACAAATACATCAGCTACATCCTCCTCCTCCACTTTGGACTTCAATGATGTTGTTGGAACATGATTATATTTTAGGTAAACGTTTCCTAGAGATAGCTGGAAAGATACCTTAATATCAATATTAGAAGTACTTAGAAGTTGTATTGTGAGATGGGCTTCCTGGGGACGGTGAATCTACCCCCCACAGCATGAGGATTCTTACAGCCCCATCCAAGAGGCAGTGTTCTTCGTTCGTACTATCCTTCTGTAGCCCAGATTTCACATGAAAGCTCTGGACCTTGGAGATTTAGGTAACTTTGATTTGAACTTGAGTGGCACCTTGTCTGAGTTCATGGTCCCTTAACGTCTTTCCAAGAATTCCTGGCCTTTTAACTGCATGGTCCCCTCTTCATTCTCTTCCACAAATGCTTCTGTAAGCTGGGTTTCATCTTTATATGAGTTGATTGGTATCCGCCAAGAACGATGGGTCGAAGTTCTTACCCTCAGCACTTCAGAATGTGATTTTGGCAGTAGTCAAGCTAAGGTGTTGTCATTGTGCTGGATACGAGTCCAATATGACTGATATCCTTATAAAAAGGCGAAACTTTGACACAGAGACAGGAACACACCAAGGGAAGCTGAAGTGAAGAGATGGGCAGGTGGGGGTGGGGAGGTGTTTCCTATCTATAAAGAAAAGAATCCAGAGGCTATCAGAAGTAAGGATCCCTAGAGTCTTTAGAGAGAGAATGGCTCTGCTAACACCTTGAGCCCTCAGAATTCTGACATCCAGAACTGAGAAAATACATTTTTGCTGTTCTAAGCCATTGAGCATCTGACACTCTGTTACAGTGCCAATTCATATTCACAGTCTACTGGCTCTGGCTCAAAGCTCTGCCCCTCGCCTGGAGGACCCAACAGATCTGCTCAAACCAGGCCTCTCCTGAGTTTGCTGCTCAGGGTTATCAAGAACAGCAACTCTACAACTCCGCACTGCAGCCTCTGCCCAACCCTCTGATTAAGGAACAACTCCTAGCGCAGGAGTGGGAGATGTTCTGGCCTGTGGGCCATGACATTGTTTGGTCTGGACCTTCCAATGTAACTATAGGAGGGCTCATATTCAATAGATCAATACAGGCTAATTTTTGTGTTGATAATTTTGTATAGCCTGTGAATGATGCTATAAATAGCCAAGTGGTCCTTGGCAGAAAAATGTTCCCCACTCCTGCTAGAGGAAGCATCCTGGAAAGTATGGGCTGGGATACTGGCCAGGCCTGTCTGCTTTCTTAAAAGCTCCCTAAGTTCTGAAGAAAAAAAATTCCCCATTTCTGTTCAACAATTGTAATGTTTAATCTTGGAGTTTAGGTTGCCACTTAGATTTGCACTTACAGGCTCTATCTGTTGGCATACAACCAGGATCCAGGTGTTGCAGTTAAGAGGTAGATGGAGAAGAAGGGCTGGGGCTTTCTCAAGGACTCAGGACTTCTGAGACATACTGTAGTGGCTTGATCACAACAGATGCAGGATCTGGACCTCAGCTATTCACACAGTGAATACTTGGCATGATCAAGTAAGCATAATCTTGATATCAAATGGCTGATTCAAGGGATTTACTTATTTGCGATATGAAATACAACTGTGGAGCATGTTGAAATACTCAGGTCATTGTGACCAGCATGACTTATAAATACAAAATCAGGATAATTGTGGGCAGCATCCTTTGATGATGGCAATTGAAAATATGAAATTTAAAGTCAGGCAGAATTGAGTTTGAATCATAGTTCTGCTACTTAATTCCTGTACAGTCTCATGCAAATTCCATAGCCTCTGCATAAGCTGCAAAATTAAGATAATAACATTAAACTTATTTTTCTTGTAATGAGTTATAAGAATCACATGAGGTGCCAGGGTTGTGGTGCACTGGAGTAAGCTGCCACTCGCAACACCACCATCTAATATAGGAGTGTGGGTTTGAGTCTCAGCTGTCCAGCTTCTTAGTCACCTTTTTGCTAATGTGCCTGGAAGGCAGCAGAAGATGGTCCAACTACTTAGGCTCCTACCATCCATGTGGGAGGCCCAGATGGAATTCCTGGATCCTGGCTTCTATCTGGTCCAGACCTAGTTGTTGTGGCCATTTGAGGAGTGAACCAACAGATGGAAACATCCCTTTCTCTCTTCCTCTCCCTCTCTTTGTCACTCTGCCTTTCAAATGAGAGGAAAGAAAAGGTATTACATGATCCGATAATGCTTACTAAGTGTTTAGTATTGTGCTGATGGGAGGTAGGGCTGTGGCTGCCAGATGGTGTCAGAAGTTGTGTTTGATTGCTGCTAATGGAGACTTGAAATAATAGCAGGTTATGGAGATACCTCAGAAATCTGAATACAGACCTACCATATGACCCAGCCATCCCTCTCCTGAGAATTTACCAAATTTACCCAAATGAGATGAAATCGGCATATGAAATAATTATCTGTATCCCCATGTGTATTGCAGCTCAATTCACAATAGATAAGATAAGGAATCAACCCAGATGTTCATTATCTGAAAACTGGATGAAGAAATTATGGTGGGGCCCACACTGTGGCACAGTAGGTTAAGCCTCTGCCTGAGGTACCAGCACCCTATATGGGCACCAGTTCCAGTCCTGTATGCTCCACTTCCAATCCAGCTCCCTGCTAATGGCCTGAGAAAGCAGTGGAAGATGGCCCAAGTGCTCGGGCCCTTGCACCCACATGGGAGATCCTAGCTCCTGGCTTCAGATTGGCCCAGCTTCAGCCAGTGCAGCCATTTGGGAAGAGAACCAGCTGACGAAAGACTTTCTCTCTCTCTCTCTCTCTCTCTCTCTCTCTCTCTCTCTCTCTCCCCGTAATTTTGCCTCTTAAATAAATACATAAATCGTTTAACAAAAAGAAAGTATGGTATACATGCACTATGAAATACTACTCAGAGGTTTTAAAAAATGAAATCCTGTCTTTTGCAATAAAATGAATGCAATGGGAAACCATTATGTTTAGTGAAATAAATCAGTCCCAAAAAGACAAATACTGTATGTTTTCTCTGATCTGTGATAACTAATTGGGTACCTTTTAAGTAATGTATGGGGCAAAATTGATATTTTGAGCTTCAATGATTTTTTAACAGCCCTTGTCTTGACTGTTGAAGAATAGTGTTTTCTTCTTCATACTATTTGTTGAACTCTTTAGTTGGTATAGTGTTAACCTTATGATTATAAAATTAACTGAAAATAAATCTTTGTAAAAATAAAAGTGGGAATAGGAAAGGGAAAAGAAAGAAGGGTGGGAGCATGGGCAGGAAGGAGGGTAGTGTGGGAAGTATCACTATGTTTCTGAACCTGTTTAGGGAATACATGAAATTTGTATACCTTAAATAAAATTTTAAAAAACTATGATGGGAAAGATATCTCTGTCACTCTACATTTCAAATAAATCAATATTTTTGCAAAAAGAAAGAACAGAAATCCCTCTGTCATCAGCAGTGGGCAGATCAAGGTAGGTATAGTGTCTCACAACCATCAGAGACCCATATTATTATTTGATTTTGCTCAGTTCTTTTTTTTTTAAAGATTTTTTTATTTATTTATTTGAGAAGTAGAGTTACAGACAGTGAAAGAGAGAGAGACAGAAAGGTCTTCCATCCCATGGTTCGCCCCCAAAATGGCCGCAATGGCCGGAGCTATGCCAATCCAAAGCCAGGAGCCAGGTGCCTCTTCCCGGTCTCCCATGCAGGTATAGGGGCCCAAGCACTTGGGCCATCCTCCACTGCCCTCCTGGGCCACAGCAGAGAGTTAGATTGGAAGAGGAGCAACCTGGACTAGAACCTGGTGCCCATATGGGATGTCGGCTCCGCAGGAGGAGGATTAACCTAGTGTGCCATGGTGCCAGCCCTTCGGTTCTTCTTATTATGTAGCTCCCTTCCTCGAAGTCACTTCATAATACAAGTCAGAGCCTCAGTTCTTCCATTTCTATCACAGCACAGCACCTGTCCCTTCCAGGAACCCTCCCAGGGCCTCAACTAAAAGCTTCTATTTGCATTTCATGAACCAGGATGCAGACACATGGCCACACCACACCTCACCGCAACTAGACTGACAAAGCTGGTCGTTCAGTTGGGCACTACACTCTTCTTTTTGAGGAAGAAGGGGAGAATGGATGTTCAGAGGCAGCTCTGATCATGGGAACAAGAGCCTTTCTCTTTTCCCAACGTAATTTTCACGCAGCTTGGAGCTATGAAGGACCTGGAGGCTGAGACTTCAGGACTTCCAATCACGAGGTCATTTGTAGAAACAGAGGAAGAAGAGCACCAGCAGGAAAAAAAGTGATTTGACAGATGTTCCATAAGTTTAGAGAAGAGTTTGAACAAGTCTCCATATCACTCTCCCCTAGGAGGTGATGCGTTTTTAATGCCAGAAGCCACTGTAAAACAAACACTGGGCCAGGAAACCTGGGTCTGATCTGGCTTCATTGCTCTCTCATAGGGCGGGGTGGTGCTTGGAATGGTTACTCTCCTCCTGAACAGAAGAGGGGAAAGGAAATAACTTTGAGTGCCTATTGTAGCAAAGAGAGGTGCTTGTAGCTTTATATTCTTTACATCATTCTATCCTATTGCTGTGGTTTTGTTGTCAGCTGGAATGTTGAATGGCTCCCAAAGTCCCATGTGTTAAAGGCTTGATCCCCAGGGTGGTACTGATATGGTGTAACTAGGCAGTTAGTTAAAGTGTAGGCAAGCTGGAATTATCCTAACCCCTGCAATTTAACCCTGTCTCTTCAACTGTGTGTTTGATGTGCCCACCTTGCGAGGTTGCACCTCTCACATCCGGGACCAGGATACAAGCTAAGACTCCATCCTATTTGTATATCCAATTGTGGTACCACCCCATTTTTTGTATAAAAGAGGTGGAAAGAGGAAAAGAGCTCTCGTTCAGCCATAGGCCTTAGAGTCTGTTTCTCTCCACCACGGAATGCTCTCGGAAATACAGCTCTCATTTATACTGGTTCCTGCCACAGAGAGGCCTCAACTGGACCTCTCCTGCTCTCCCACTCTTCTGCTCTCCCGCTTGGACAGACCTTCTCAATTATAGATATTGTTTAATTTTTTCCTTCTCTTCAGTTTTCAGGTGACTCTGTGCCACTCATGTTGGAGTATTTCTTCTTGTGCTACTGCCCACACTTAACCAGGAATGTGTATTTATTTTCTTACTGAGAAATAAATTCTGTTCCTCTTTGCACATAGTACCAGTCTCCACTTAGTAATTCTATATCTGTAAAAGGCAAGAACCTGGATTAAAATTGATATACGCATTGCCCACTTCACAAAATTTTTAGGTGAGGCCTAGTGGGAGGTCCTTAGGTCATTGGGGGCTTTCCCTGGAAGGTGGTTCTCACAAGATGGTTGTTACAAAAGCCTGAGTCTGGGCTCATCCACTCTGTCTACTCCCTTGCTTGCCATCTTGTCCTTCTGCACACACTTCACCATTGTCATTCATAACCTTCGAAGAGGGCAAACAAATGGGGCCATCCCATCTTGGACTTCAACCTCCAAAACTATGAGCTAAATAGACCTTTTTCTCTTTATAAAGTTATTTGTCTCAAGTATTTCATTATAGTAACAAAAAGTTAACTAATAAACATTTCAACAATAAGGTAGATGTTGTTGTTTTTTTTTAAGAAAGAATGTATATTTAATTTACTTGAAAGGCAGACTGATAGAGATCTTCTATCTGCTGGCTCACTGTCCAAATGTCTGAAATATCCAGGGCTGGGCCAGGCTGAAGCCAGGAGCCCAGCACTCCATCCAAATCTCCAACTTGGGTGGTAGGGACCCAAGCACTTGAGTCATTATCTGTAGTCTCCTGGGATGCATTAGCAGAGAGCTCAATGAGAAATGGAGGAATCAGACTTGAACCAACACTTCTTTATAGGATGCAGGTGTCTCAAGCAGCAGCCTAGCCTGTTCCACCATGATGCCCATCCCAAGGTAGATATGCCTAACCTTCAGGATATAGGTAAATAATCTGAGAATCACAGAAGTTAGATAACTTCCCCAGGGCCACTCAGCAAGGAAGTAGCAGAGCCATGCCTGAAGCTAAGATCTGACTCATTCTGCATCCCAGCTCTTATCCACTAACACAGACAGGCTGCCATCCTCTTTAACTCAGTCTCTGGATTTGGGGAAAAAAAAAAAAAAACACCCTCTCCAATGGAAATGAGTGAACTGAGCCCCAGGAAGGTATTTTAACCTGATGAAGAACTGGGACTTCTTCCTGCATCTCCTTTGCTCAGCATCCTCTCTCAATTTTCTTATAGATCTGCTGTCTCAGGCCCCATGTCAGTTGATATTGATAATGTCGACAATGATACGATGATGGTACCTTGTGTCCTTCCTCTTGAGAAAACAACAAAAGGTTTTGTGCTGCCTTAGGAAATGTACCGTGTTGCCATTGCTGTGGCTCAATAGGCTAATCCTCCGCCTTGCGGCGCCGGCACACCGAGTTCTAGTCCTGGTCGGGGCACCGGATTCTGTCCTGGTTGCCCCTCTTCCAGGCCAGTTCTCTGCTGTGGCCCAGGAGTGCAGAGGAGGATGGCCCAAGTCCTTGGGCCCTGCACCCACATGGGAGACAAGGAGAAGCACCTGGCTCCTGGCTTTGGATCAGCAAGGTGCACTGGCTGCAGTGGCCATTGGAAGGTGAACCAACGGTAAAAGGAAGACCTTTCTCTCTGTCTCTCTCTTTCACTGTCCACTCTGCCTGTCAAAAAAAAAATGTACTGTGTTACAGCCCTTTCCTTGATACTCTTAGTACATAAACTGTCACAGTAAATAATTTTGTTTAATTTAGTTTAATATATCATGTATGTATATATACATATATATCTATATCTATCTATCTATCTATCTCTCTCTCTATATATATATATATATACATCTGCTTGTCTCTAACATTCTCAACTGCCACCAGCCCGGTTTAAATAACTCTAATGTTTCTGTAGCAGCTACCTAATTGGATTTACCTGCTTCCAGTCTTATTCCTCTTCTAATCTACCCACTCCCTGCCCGCCACATGATAGCAAGGGTCAAATTAAGATAGATAAATCATCTCACTATGCAAACCCTTAAAAACAGGGGCAGAATCCCTCAATTGGTCCAGACTCTTTCTCTGGCTTAAAAGCCTTGCTAATGCTCCAGTCACACAGAAATATTTCCAGGTCTTCAAATGTCTTACACCATCTCCATTCCATGCCTTTGGATAACCATTGCCTGTGCCTAGCCCAGTCTTCCTCCACCTCTCCATCTGCTCAACTTTCATGTATCCTTCAGGTCTCAACTGAAGGATCCCTTCCCTCAACCTTGAACTGGAAACAGGTTTTGTTCCTGGCACTGGATTCCCATACTTGTTATGTCAAAGTATGTATTGTGACAAATGTCTTATTTAATATCTGCCTCCCTCATGAGAGCAGAAATAGTGTCCCTTGTTTACTGCTGGAGTGCCCACCTTCAACAGAAAGCCCAGCATACTCCAGGCTCTTGGGAAACACTGGTGAAAATTCCTGAATTATTTAAAATTAATTTAGCTATGAATGTATTTGTTGGTTCATATTCACCTAGCCTGTATGAGAAAATATTGTTTCATGTATCAGAACAGCCAAGGGGTCTAAGGTGCCAAACTCAAGAAAATATTGTTCCAAATGTTCAGATCAACTTCTTAGGATTCCAGGCTCTCCAGAATCTTCCCAGCCTTCTTGATCCATAGTCCCAGAGCTCACCTTCATTCATATAGGTCTTGAGAATATTATTCTCTCCTTCTGCAATTTAAGCTTCTGGCCTTTTACCAGATCAAAGTGTAACCGTTCACCAAAGTCCAGCTCAGATTCAACCTCCTCTACAGAGCCTACCCTTTCTCCACAACAAACAATAATGTCTCTGTTTTCTGAATAGTTTGTAAACCACTGGAAGTTCATGCCAGTAATATTGCGTTGAGTATTGATAGTCTTCCTATATGGACTATAAGATTATGTGGCAATAGGTAGGTTGGAAGTTTTTTTCATAATTTCTAGTGCTCTATTCTAACTCCAGTCCTTACACGTCCACCCAGTACACCCACTTTTTCATAATAAATGTGTGTCTCATCTTGGACCAGGAAGGAGGAGACACCATATGGCCAAGCGGAAGTTAAGCTGCACAAGGAGATACCATGAAACTCCCAGAAAGCCCCATGTACACTAAACCCCACTATACTCCACTTCTTTATTCAGTTAGGGTACCACCACATAGAGGAGGACTGTTACCACAAGAGTGAACCAGCAGACGGAAGATTCTCTACCCTCCCCCCACCGTGTGTGTGTGTATCTTTCTCTACCTATCTCTCTGTATCTCTTTCAAATTAACAAACTTTTTTTTTAATTAGACTAAAGAGGTCTGACAATGTGTCATCCGCATCCCATATCCTAGTGCCAGTTCAAGACCCTGCTGCTCTGCTCCCAATCCAACTCCTTGCTAATGCACCTGGGAAAGCAGTGGAAGATGAACCAAGTACTTGGGCCTCTGCCACCCATGCGGGAGACCCGCATGAAGTTCCTGGATTCTAGCCTTGGCCTGGACCAGCCCTGGCAGTTGTGGCCATTTGGGGAGTGAGCCAGAAAATGGAAGATCTCTTTCTCTCTCTGTCTCTCCCTCTCTCTCTCTGTCACTCTGCCTTTCAAATAAATAAAATAAACCTTTTAAAAAGTTAGGCCAAAGACATAGGAAGAGGCTAACAACATTCCAGCAGACTGGATGAAGAAAGAAGTGGGAAGGAGAGATCCTGAGCCAAGGGCTAGCGGTAGATCCCAGATAGAGTGTTTCTCAATCTGTTCCAGGAACAGAATCCAAGGGAGGGGGCTGACCTCTGCGAAGTGTGAGGATGGAAAACAACAGATGTCTCCAGGGAGACAGTCAGATCCCAGAGAAACTGGCTTCAAGATGTCCCAACAGATAGGGACATTCATGGACATCACAAATACTCTTTACCTCAGCCAGAGAAGTAGGAAGCAAAGTAATTTCTGGGCCTCCTAAGCATAGCATGAGTGTGTTTAGGAGATTTGCAAGACTTAAAGGGACCACGGAGATAAGCTGGCATGGATAAGGTAGTCCCCTCTGTTTTAATATTTAGAAGAAAAGTAGGAATGCAGGACGTCTTAGTGGCAATCTCTGTGCACAAACACGGGAACAGTGAGTACCCCATGGACTAATCATTCAAGGAAAAATAGGACCTCCCCCAACATTTGGGAGCTGAAACTTAGACAACCTGAAGATCAATCCCACTAGAAAATATGCACTTTGTAGGGATTTCATAACCTTTCCTCCTAGAATTCCTTCACATAGTACCTAGAGTGGGGTCTCTTACAAGAAAAACAAATAAATAACTGAATTAGTCATGATCTCTGCAAGGACATTTCAGGTTGCAAACTGGAATCTCTGAGAGGAAAATGAGTGTACTTCAAAAAGGTCATGGAAAATGGAATTAAGTTTACTTTTGTGAAAAAGAAAAAAATTGAGGGAGCGGCGCTGTGGTGCAGTGGGTTAACGCCCTGGCCTAAAGCACTGGCATCCCGTATGGGTACTGGTTCGAGACTTCACTTCCCATCCAGCTCTCTGTTACGGCCTGGGAAAGCAGTAGAAGATGGCTCAATTCCTTGGGCCCCTGTACCTGTGTGGGAGGCCCGGAAGAAGCTTCTGGCTCCTGGCATCGGATCGGCGCAGCTCTAGCCATTGTGGCCAACTGGGGAGTAAACCAGCAGATGCTAGTTTTTTCATAAAATGCCTTTCCCATAAACCTTCTGAAGACTCTTAGCATATTCCACTAAACCAATCACTAATGCCTCAAAGTCTAGGCTACTGCATGTTGAATCTCGGAACTTAGGAAAAAATAAACTACTTCATCTGATTCTGGAGAGAAATGCATATGGTAACATAGAAAATGCCTACTGGTGCTCCATGGAGCAGGATGATAGATGGGTGTCTGGTGGCCATGTCTCACCTCATTGAGATTATGCCTCTGTACAGGAATATATATATCTCGATTTGTATCCCAAGTTCTTGCCCCCACAGAGATAAGAATTCAAAGAAAAGGTATAAATAAGGTACACAAGTGAGCGTAGAATTTATTTAAAAGTGAAAGAGGAAATACACATTCACAGGTGAGTGGGTAAACCCACAGGGAGAGAGATCCATCATGAGTGGGCAGAGAGTTGCCTATGAGGAGAGAGTGTGTGAGGAGGCCAGAAAGGGACCAGTTGAAAGCACAAGAAGCCAAAGGGAAAAAGACCTGCTCCCATGGTAATAGTCCTTTTTATAGGGTGGGGTGTGGCCCCTAATTAAATATACAAACGAGGTGGAGTTTGCGCAGGGTTCTGTATGTGTGAGGCTTTCTGGGAATTTCAAGGTGCCTTCACACAGATTTTAATTTCATACTCATTATGTTGTCTTCTCCTTCCTGGTTTAGGAGAAGCAGGTGCATCATGGGAAAATGGGAGTACTGGATTGACGGGTTAGTGTTTGGGGTTACTATGCAGGGCTAGAGACAGAAATGGTTAAAAAAAAAAAAAAAAAACAACTTCCCAGTTCAACTATTCCTACTTAATGATCCTGCCAATTTCCCCCATATCCCCCTTTTCATGGGTAGGAAATCATGCCACTCTTTGCAGAGACCAGCATTTCAGGTGCACCTCAGAGTTCCAACTTTTCTTGCATGCACCAGGAGAGGTAAACCAAATGTCTTCACTGAACTTTTGCTGGGTTTTTACTCTACTGATAATAGATGAGTTTCCATGAACTTACTGAACATTTTTATTTAGGTCTCTAAGTGCAGGAATGAAAGAAAAGTAAAGAGGCTGGCTCTGTGGCATAGCGGTAAAGCCTGCTGCCTGCAGTGCCGGCATCCCGTTTTGTCTTTGGTTCGAGTCCTGGCTACTCCACTTTCAATCCAGCTCTCTGCTGTGGCCTGGGAAAGCAGTAGAAGATGTCCTTGGGCCCCTGCACCCACATGGGAGACCCAGAAGAAGCTCCTGGCTCCTGCCTTTGTATTGGCGCAACTCCAGCCATTGCAGTCAATTGGGAAGTGAACCAGCAGATGGAAGACGTCTCTCTCTATCTGTCTCTCCTTCTTTCTCTGTGTAACTCTGACTTTCAAATAATTAAATAAATCTTTTTTCTTTTCTTTTTTTTTTTTTTTTTTTTTGACAGGCAGAGTTAGATAGTGAGAGAGAGACAGAGAGAAAGGTCTTCCTTCCTTTGGTTCACCCCCAAAATGGCCTCCACGGCAGGCATGCTGCGCCCATCTGAAGCCAGGAGCCAGGTGCTTCTCCTGGTCTCCCATGCGGGTGCAGGGCCCAAGGACTTGGGCCATCCTCCACTGTACTCCCAGGCCACAGCAGAGAGCTGGACTGGAAGAGGAGCAACCGGGACTAGAACCCGGAATGCCAGCGCCGCAGGCAGAGGATTAGCCTAGTGAGCCGCAGCGCTGGCCAACTAGGCTAATCTAGTCCCGGTTGGGGCGCTGGATTCTGTCCTTAACAAGTAGATAAGAAGTTTTTTTTTTTTTTTTAAAAAAAAGATTTATTTATTTATTTGAAAGGCACAGTTAAACAGAGATAGAGAGAGATCTTCCATCTGATGGTTCACTCCCTAGATGGCCACAATGGCCAGAGCTATGCCGATCTGAAGCCAGGAGCCAAGACCTCCTGAAGCCAGGAGCTTCTTCCAGGTCTCCCACACAGGTGCAGGAACCCAAGGACTTGGGCCAACTTCTTCTTCTTCTTCTTCTTCTTCTTCTTCTTCTTCTTCTTCTTCTTCTTCTTCTTCTTCTTCTTCTTCTTCTTCTTCTTTGACAGGTAGAGTTACAGATAGTGGAGAGAGAGAGAGAGAGAGAGAGAGAGAGAGAGAGAGAGAGAAAGGTCTTCCTTCCGTTGGTTCACTCCCCAAATGGCTGCCACGGCCGGCGCTGCACTGATCTGAAGCCAGGAGCCAGGTGCTTCTCCTGGTCTGCCATGCGGGTGCAGGGCCCAAGCACTTGGGTCATCCTCCACTGCCCTCCCGGGCCACAGCAGAGAGCTGGACTGGAAGAGGAGCAACCGGGACTACACCCCAGCTCCCATATGGGATACCGTTGCTTCAGGCAGAGGATTAACCAAGTGAGCCACGGCACCGGCCCCTTGGGCCATCTTCTACTGCTTGCCCAGGCCATAGCTGAGAGCTGGATTGGAAGAGGAGCAGCTGGCGCCCATATGGGATGTGGCTGCTTCAGGCCAAGGCATTAACCCGCTGCACCACAGTGCCGGCCCCAGATGACAGTTTTTAGACAAGTCCTATATCCAGATAAGTGGATTTCCCATCCCCGCCTACTGGGCTACTGAACTTTATATCTGCAATTGTCCCCAAGCTAATTATTTCACTTGATTTGAAATTCAACTTTGCTCCTGGCTACAGATTTCTGACACCTCCTAAAACGTTCCTCAGTGCCTCTTGCAAGAATACCTGTTGCGAGTTTGGCCACCTGACCAGAGTCCAGCCTTCCAGATATTGGGCAAGATCTGATACCCAAGTGGAACTCCAGTCACTCACTGAGTTAAAATCTTGACTAGGTTTTAAACAAGTCTTATTGTGTGAGAGTAAAAGAGAGCAGTTTTCAAATCTGTGGATGACACAAAGCTCGAAGAGATGGCTAATATGATGGAGACTGTTAAAACTTTTGGGAGCTTGGAAGACTGGTTCAAGAGCCCCAGAATGAAATTTGATAGTCTTGAGTTAGATTCAAATACCACCTCATGAATACAGATGGTGGGGGAAAAAAATGGCTTGTTTATTTTATGTGAAAAGACCTGGGTGCTTTTGCTGATCAGAAATTCAGTGTGATGTGACTTAGTTGCTCTAAAAGTTAATCTTCTTGTGGGCTGCATTAATAGGATTGTGTCCAAATCACGCAAGGCAATAATCTCCGTGTACTCACCTTCAACTGCTCAGGCAACAGCTGACTGCTCAGTTTTGACCTCCATTCTGCAAGAGGGTCATTAACAACCAAACAGCTAGAGGGAAAAGGTCAGGACAGAGAGGCCTAGGCTCTTCATTGCACAAGGAATGGTTGGGACAACTGTTTGGCCAGAGCAGAGGCTCTATATCCACTAAAATTCTTTTGGCTCCACAGATAACTTGGTTGGTTTCGGCAAAGGGAAGATGTGACTCTGAATGATATAGACAGGGCTATCATTCAGATAAGATGCATAAGTATGGCTGAACTGGTTGTTTATCTCTGGCATCTGCTCTGATTCTTCGGTTCCCATAGAGTATGGCTTTAAATATTTTGAATATCACCCCTGGAAACAGGAGTGTCTCATAAAATCCAAGGGTAGGAATACAGCTGAGCTTTAGTAAGAGCTACAGCCAGGAAATGGAATGTCACTGGGAATGCTGGCAGCATTGGCTCTCCGCTCCTCCCCTCTGCTTCATTCTCTTTTGTCTGTGTGAGACAGCTTTCTCCAGACCCTAGTCTACTTGCCAGAAACTGACTGCCTTTCCGTCCCAGTTCCAAGTTCCCAACAGAAGGGATTTGCTTGGCATAGCATGGGTCAAGTACCTACCCTGTATCTATCATCAGTGGCCAAGTGGCTGCAGCACCTTAAACAAACATGGCTGCTAGAAACCTGCCGTGGTGAATTGAAATGGGGTGATTAATGAGACCATTCTGTGGGAGACAAATATCCCAAAACTTATTGCACCGTTTTCTTAACCTTCTCCAATAGTATGGGCCCCCTTGAGAAATGAAAAACACAGACACACAATTTTGTTTATGCTTCGAAGAGGTTTCAAGAAACTTGGAATGTATCCATTGATCCCAAAACATGAAACCTTGACCTAGAGAATGAAATACTTATGGGATAAAACAACTGTCAAATAGCTGAAGAATTGTTGGGGAAGAAAATTCAGATATGTTATTGTATGCATAATAAAACATTATAATACTATGTGAAAACAAGAATATGGTTCTCTCTGAAGGTAGTATAATGAATGATTCTTACTTTTTTGTGTGTTTTTCAGTTGTTTACTAAGGACATCAAAGCTACTTATATAATCGAATAAAACATAAAAGAAAAATAATTAAATTTTCAACTGCTACAGCGTCTAGAATTGTAGATGAAATTGACAGGAGCTCAGATTTTTAACTCAGTGTTACTGATTGCCTTAGAATTAATCACTCTCTCTGTATCTACCATTGCCTTCCTATAATCTGTCCTGAAAACAGAAGCCAGTTGCATTAAAACTTGAGTTAAAACCTGAGTGTGTGTCCCTGCTCAGCATCCTGCGAAGGCTCCCCCTGACTCAGAGTAACAGCTGAAGTGCTGCCACTGCCAATGACACCAACATCCCATACAGGAGTGACGGTTCAAGTCCCAACCACTCTACTTCCCATCCACAGTAGATGGGATTGCCTGGGTGATTGTTACCCATGCGGAAGACAAAGATGAAGCTCCTGGCTCCTGCGTTTGGCCTGGTGAGTCAATGCAAGATCAGTCTTGCTCTATCTCTCCCCCAATTCCCTGCCCCTTCCCCTGTCTCTCCCTTTTGTTCTATCTTTCAAATGCAATTAAATATTTGTTAAAAAAAAAAAAAAGAACTAAAGGGGCTGCTGTTGTGGCATTAGCAGGGAGCTGGATGGGAAGCAGAGCAGTGGGGACTTGAACCATGTTCTTATGGGATGCTGGCTTTGTACACAGCAGTTTAACTCACTATGCCACAATGCTGGCCTCAGGATTTATCACCTTCTAATACACTAATATAAATTACTTTCTTATGCTCCTTTTTTAAAAATTTTGTGTTTATATAATTTTTTGTTTGTTTGAAAGACAAAGAGACAGATTGCCATTTGCTAGTTCATTCTCCAAAAGCCCACAACTTCCAAGGATGGGCTGGGCCGGAGCTAGGAGCCATCAGAGTCTCCCATGTGAATAGCTTGGCCAGGACCCACATACTTGAGCCATCACCTGCAGGAAGCTGGAATCAGGAGCAGAGCTGGACTCAAGCCCAGGCACTGTGATATGACAGTGAGTGTTCCAAGCAGCATCTGAACCACTGTGCCAAATGCCTGCCACCAGCTTTCTTATATTCTTATATATTATGTTCCTCCTCATTTGGATGTCATCAGAGAATTTGCCTTTTTTTAAAATTTTTTGCCTAATTTGCCTAATTCTAAGCACGTAAGTTCACATCCACTGGACATTTGTTGGAGGGAGGGAGGAACAAAGGGAAGATGAGAGGAAAAATAGAGAAAAGGAAAGGGTGTAGGCAGGCACTTAACAAAGTTGAACAGAGCAGGAGACACTTCCCCGGTGAAGAGACTCCTGAAATGGGGGAGAAGTTTGACTCAGATAACTTGGAAGTTTTATTGCAAATCTAAGAGTCTATGATAGGATTCTTCCCCTTTGCCACAATAATGCAGGCTTTTAGCTACTTAGATTTATTACTTGCCAAGTGTCTGAGACAGGAAGAATTTGGATGCAAGCAAAAGAAACTAGTCATGTTTCATTAAATAAAGAGAGAGATACTCATTTAGCCCATGAAATCCCATGGACTGAAAGGGCAAGGCCCCCAACATAGCCCCTTGAGAGGCTGAAGTCTTTGTGGTGCTTCATGAACATTCGTTGCCTTCCCTCAGTAGACATCTCATTTCTACTTAATGAAGAGCTACAAGACCCCCCAAGTTCCAGGGCCCATCATCAACTAACCTGATGGCCTGTTCCAATCCCATCTGATTGGCTTAGCACAGCTTGTCAATTGTTTCCCCATAGTTCAAACGGTACCATCAGCCGGCACGAGAAGTCACAGTGTCAGACAGTGGAACCATGACCAGAGTCCACCCTGGTGGGCTGGGGCAGGGAGGCAGTTCCCAGAGAAGAAGCTTAAAAGCTGAACAGGCAAATTGGCTAGTGTGCCAAGGCACCACCCTACTGGAATCCCTCTGCATTAACATTCTGAACAATCTAATTGCGTTTCCCAAGCAATTTCCTGTCTGGAAGAGGTTGCTGATTTCTTTGAAGCTAAAATAGGCACATCCCTCACTTATAAAAATAATAAACAGCTTTCTGAGAAACTTTTGAGAAAATATTTTACCACCTGGAAAAGCACAGTGAGAGGATTCATCTCCCAGAATAGGCATGGCAGAGATTACCCTGAACAGAGCTGACAACTTGTTGCAAAATTCTGGACCATGGTCACACATGTGTATATAATTTTAATTACAAATAATCTTTTAAATTGCAGTATAGCACAAATACAGAACTGCACACAAATCCCAAGTGATCAGCTGAATGAATTTCCAAAATAAATCTTCTCATGTCATCAGCTCCAAGATCAAGGTCTCAACATTACCACCCTCTAGAAACAGCCCCCTCTCCCTCACAGCACCTGCATACACCCAATCCACCCCCCCCCTACTTACACATCCAAGGAAACCATTCTCTTGGCTCCCACAGATTAGTCTTGCCTAAAGTTCTTATTTAAGTCTTTTCCCCTTTTTGCCTTATTGCGTCAACCATTTTTTTAATATTAAGGTATGAGTGACATGCAATAAAATACACATTCTAAAATGGAGAATTTAATAAATTTTGGCACCTGGTACACACCATGAAACCATCATCACCACCAATATAGCGAGCCCAGGGGCCAGCATTGTGGTGCAGCAGGTTAAGCCACAATCTGCAGCATCAGCATCCCACACGGTTCCTGTCCACAATACTCCACTTGTTGTTTTGTTTTGTTTTGTTTTGTTACAGGCAGAGTGGACAGTGAGAGAGAGAGAGACAGAGAGAAAGGTCTTCCTTTACCATTGGTTCACCCTCCAATGGCCGCTGCAGCTGGCGCACTGATCTGAAGCCAGGAGCCAGGTGCTTCTCCTGGTCTCCCATGCAGGTGCAGGGCCCAAGCACTTGGGCCATCCTCCACTGCCATCCCGGGCCACAGCAGAGAGCTGGCCTGGAAGAGGGGCAACTGGGATAGAATCCGGCACCCCAACCGGGACTAGAACCCGGTGTGCCGGCGCCGCAGGTGGAGGATTAGCCTAGTGAGCCGCAGCACCGGCCTCCCAATACTCCACTTGTGATCCAGCTCCCTGCTGATGTGCCTGGGAAGGCAGAGAAAGATGGTTCAAGTCCTTGGGCCCCTGGACCCACATAGGAAACCCAGAGGAAGCTTCTGGATCCTGGCTTCAGACTAACCTAGCTCCAGGCATTGTGGCCCTTTGGAGAGTGAACCAACAGATGGAAGCTCGCTCTCTTTCTCTCTCTTGCTCTCTCTATCTTTCTGTCTCTGCTTCTTTCCCTGTAACTCTGACTTTCAATTCAATCAACCAAAATGATAATAATAATAATAATAATAATAATAATAATAAAATGGGGCCCTGCATTGCGGTACAGGGTGTTAAACCACCACTTATGTTGCTGGCACCCTAGCTATTCTCCTTCCAATCCAGCTTCCTGCTAATGTGCCTAAGATGACAGTAAAGGATGACCAGACTACTTGGGCCCCTGCCACCCTTGTGGGAGACCTGGATGAGGTTCCTGACTCCTAGCTTTGGCCTGGCTGAGCCCTGGTAGCTGTGGCTATTTGGCAAATGAACCAGTGATGAAAGATCTTTCTCTGTCTCTCCCTCTCTCTGTTATTCTTCCTTTCAAAGAAATGAATTTTTTTTTAAAACAAAGAACATATTCATTCCTCCTAACTCTGCTACCATTACTCTACTCTCTGCCATTATAAAGGAATTTGTATTTTCTAGAATTTTATATGAATAGAAGCATATGCTAAGTCCTTATTTTTGTCTGGCTTCTTTCACAGGCATGATGAGCCTGAAATTCCTCCATGCCATTATTGGTATCTTAGTTCATTCCTTTTTATTACTGAAAAGTAGACCACTGCACGAATATACCATACTTTGTTTATCCCTTAACCAACTGATGGCCATTTGGGTTATCTCCAGTTTGGAGCCATTTGAAATAAGGCTGCTATGAACATTTGTGCACAAGTGCCTTTATGGTCATATGCTTTCATTTATCTTGAGCAAATATTTGGGAGTGGATAATTTAGATCATATGGTAGATGTATGTTTAACTTTATATGAAACTGCAAAAATGTCTTCCATTTTAAAGTCCCAAAAGTAGGGTATGATTTGCACAGTCTTCTCACAAATATTTGATGTGACCAATCTTTCTAATTTTAGACATTTTAATAAATGTATAATGGTATCTCATTGTGATTTTACTATGTACTTTCCTAATGAATAGTGATTTTTTTTTACTTATTTTTTTGACAGGCAGAGTGGACAGTGAGAGAGAGAGAGACAGAGAGAAAGGTCTTCCTTTGCCGTTGGTTCACCCTCCAATGGCCGCCGTGGCCAGCGCCCTGCAGCCGGTGCACTGTACTGATCCGAAAGCAGGAGCCAGGTGCTTCTCCTGGTCTCCCATGGGGTGCAGGGCCCAAACACTTGGGCCATCCTCCACTGCACTCCTGGGCCACAGCAGAGAGCTGGTCTGGAAGAGGGGCAACCGGGACAAAATCCGGTGCCCCGACCAGGACTAGAACCCGGTGTGCTGTCACCACAAGGCGGAGGATTAGCCTTTTGAGCCGCAGCACCGGCGAATAGTGATTTTTTTTTTAACTTTTTTTTTTTTTTAACTTTTATTTAATGAATATAAACTACCAAAGTACAGCTTATGGATTACAATGGCTCCCCCAACCCCATAACTTCCCTCCCACCCGCAACCCTCCCCTTTCCCGCTCTCTCTCCCCTTCCATTCACATCAAGATTCATTTTCAATTCTCTTTATATACAGAAGATCAGCTTAGTATATATTAAGTAAAGATTTCAACAGTTTGCCCCTACATAGCAACACAAAGTGAAAAAATACTGTTGGAGTACTAGTTATAGCATTAAATAACAGTGTACAGCACATTAAGGACAGAGATCCTACATGATATATTTTTTAAAAATTAATTAATTTTCTATGCAATTTCCAATTTAACACCAGGTTTTTTTTTTTCATTTTCAATTATCTTTATATACAGAAGATCGATTCAGTATATACTAAGTAAAGATTTCATCAGTTTGCACCCACACAGAAACACAAAGTGTAAAAATACTGTTTCAGTACTAGTTATAGCATTACTTCACTTTGGACAACACATTAAGGACAGATCCCACATGAGACATAAGTACACAGTGACTCCTGTTGTTGACTTAACAATTTGACACTCTTGTTTATGGCGTCAGTAATCTCCCTAGGCTCTAGGGAGCCAAGACTATGGAAGCCTTTAGGGTTCGCCGACTTTGATCTTAGCACACATTTTGATGTGCTTATCTGTCATCTGCATGTCCTTTTCTGTCAAATGTCTGTACAAATATTCTGCCTATTTTTAAACAGATTGTTTTTTTACTATTAGATTTTTATAGCTCTCTTTATAGTCTGGATATAGTCCTTCATCAGATGTGGTTTGCAAATATTTTCTCTCCATTTGTAGTTTGTCTTTTCATTCCAATAGTGTCTCAAAAAGCACAAGTTCTTGATTTTGAGAAAGTCCAATGTATCACTTTTTATTTTATGAGTCATGCTTTGGAAATTATATCTAAGATATCTTTGCCTAATTCAATATCACACAGAGGGGTGAGCATTTGGCACAGTGGTTAAGTCATTGCTTGGGATGTCCCATCCTGTATCAGAGTACCTAGTACAAATTCTAGCTCCTCTGCTTCTGATCCAGCTTCTTGCTAATATGCACTCTGGGAGGCAGCAGGTAATGGCTGAAGTACTGGGCCCTTGCAAACCACATGGGAAAACCAAACTGAGTTCCCATTTCCTAGCTTGAGCCTGGTCCAGCCCACCTGTTGCAGGCATTTGAGGAGTGAACCAGCAGCTGAAAGGTATCTCTTGGCTATATTTCTATCTGCCTCTCAAATAAAACCAAATTCAATACATTTTTAAAATATCACACAGATTTCCTCCTGTATCTTCTTCTATAAGTTTTATTTTTATCAGATCTTATACTTAGATCTGGGCTCTGTTGTGAGTATGTGTGCATATGCTGCAAAGTATGGATCAAAGTTTTAGTTTATCTGTTTGCGCTTACATTTGTATACCCAATAGTTTCAGCTTGAATTTTTTAAAAATATGTATTTATTTATTTGAAAGTTAGAGTTACACAAAGAGAAGGAGAGGCAGAGAGAGAGAGAGAGTCTTCCATCCATCCGCTGGTTCACTCCCCAGATGGCTGCAACAGTTGGAGATGCACCGATCTGAAGCCAGGAGCCTGCAACTTCTTCTTCTTTTTTTTTTTTTTAATTTTTTTTTTTTGACAGGCAGAGTGGATAGTGAGAGAGAGAGAGACAGAGAGAAAGGTCTTCCTTTTTGCCGTTGGTTCACCCTCCAATGGCCGCTGTGGCCGGCGCATCATGCTGATCCGAAGCCAGGAGCCAGGTGCTTTTCCTGGTCTCCCCATGCGGGTGCAGGGCCTAAGGACTTGGGCCATCCTCCACTGCCTTCCTGGGCCATAGCAGAGAACTGGCCTGGAAGAGGGGCAACCGGGACAGAATCCAGCACCCCAACCGGGACTAGAACCCGGTGTGCCGGCGCTGCAAGGCGAAGGATTAGCCTGTTAAGCTACGGCGCCGGCTAAAGGAGCCTGCAACTTCTTTCGGGTCTCCTACATGAGTGCAGGGGCTCAAGACTTGGGCCATCTTCTACTGCTTTCCCAGGCCACAGCAGAGAGCTGGATCGGAAGTGGAGCATCTGGGACTTGAACTGGTGCCCATATGGGATGCCAGCACTGCAGGAGGCAGATTTTACCCACTACAGCACCACAGTGCAGGCCTCTCAGCATGAATTTTTAAAAAACTCGTTTGTTTATTTTAAAGGCAGAGTCAGAGAGAGAGAGGGAGAGAGGAAGAGAGAGAGAGGTATCTTCCATCTTCTGTCTGCTACTTTATTTCTCAAATGGCTACAACAGCCAGGAGCAGGACAGGCCAAAGCCAGAAGTCCGGAATTCCATCTGGGTCTCCCATGTGGGTGTTAGGAACTTGAGCCTTCATCCTCTGCCTCCCAGGTACATTGGCAGGAAGTTGGATTGGAAGCAGAGCAGCCACGACTCAAACTCAAGTGATTGCTTAATCTGCAGTGCCATGAATACCAGCTCCAGCATCAATTATTAAGGAGACTATCTTCTTTCCTTTGATTTCCTGTGTACCTTTGTCAAAAATCAATTGACTATATATATATATATATGTGTGTGTGTGTGTGTGTGTGTATCTATTTCTTAACTCTATTCTGTCCTATCAACCCACTTTTCTATCTTAATGTCAATACTAAACTATCTTCATTATTGTGGCTTTGTAAGACACCTTGAAGTCAGGTTGTATAAGTATTTTTTTTCAAAGTTAAATTAACTATTCTAATCTCTTTTCATTTGCACATGAATTTCAGGCTCAGCTTGTCAATTATTCCAAGAAATACATGGGTACTTGCTGGTGGGGCTCCTAGAGGACCGATTGGGATGGTCCTGATTTATAGATTTATCTGAGGAAATATTGACAACAATAATAATGGCAGATGTCCTAAATAGCACTCTGGCCTCAGAATCAGCCCTTAAGGCATTCGGATCTGGCTGAAGAGCTCATGAGAGTATTTTAGGCATGGAAAGCCAAGACACTCTGGGAAAAAAAAAGAAGAAGAAGACCTAAATGAAAGATCTCTGCAAGTGAGATCCCAGTGGAAAGAACGGGGCCATCAAAGAAGGAGGTACCTTTCTCTGAAGGGAGGAGAGAACTTCCACTTTGACTATGAGCCTGTCAGAATAAGATCGAAGTCGGCGAACCCTAAAGGCTTCCATAGCCTTGGCTCCCTAGAGCCTAGGGAGATTACTGACGCCATAAACAAGAGTGTCAAATTGTTAAGTCAACAACAGGAGTCACTGTGTACTTACGTCCCATGTGGGATCTGTCCTTAATGTGTTGTCCAATGTGAAGTAATGCTATAACTAGTACTGAAACAGTATTTTTACACTTTGTGTTTCTGTGTGGGTGCAAACTGATGAAATCTTTACTTAGTATATACTGAATCGATCTTCTGTATATAAAGATAATTGAAAATGAAAAAAAAAACCTGGTGTTAAATTGGAAATTGCATAGAAAATTAATTAATTTTTTAAAAATATATCATGTAGGATCTCTGTCCTTAATGTGCTGTACATTGTGATTTAATGCTATAACTAGTACTCTGACAGTATTTTTCACTTTATGTTGCTATGTGGGTGCAAACTTTTGAAATCTTTACTTAATATATACTAAACTGATCTTCTGTATATAAAGAGAATTGAAAATGAATCTTGATGTGAATGGAAGGGGAGAGGGAGCGGGAAAGGGGAGGGTTGTGGGTGGGAGGGAAGTTATGGGGGGTGGGAAGCCATTGCTGTACTTTGGAAATTTATATTCATTAAATAAAAGTTAAAAAAAAAGTATTCCCCCCCCCAAAAAAAATAATGTGTTTTGACTCATGAACTCATGATTTTAGGTCTTTAATTTCTCTCACCAGTGTTGTCTCTCAGATCTACAGGCTTATAGCTGTGAATAAATTTAGATAATTTTTTGGCCATTTTCTCTTGAAATTTTTTCAACATGCACCCTACCATGCTTTGGGGATTCCATTTACATATGCATTAGGTTGCTGTAAGTGGTCCTATATTCATTAATACTCTGCATCTTTCCAATCTTTTTTCCTCTTATGTTTCATATTTTCTGTATTCAAATTCAACTATCATCCGTGAGTCTAATCTACTATTGTGTACAATATATTTTTCATGCCAATCACTGTGTTTTCATATTTAGATATCTGATTTAGTTCTTTTTTTTTTAATTTTTTTTTTTAATTTTTGACAGGCAGCGTGGACAGTGAGAGAGAGAGAGAGAGACAGACAGACAGAGAAAAAGGTTTTCCTTTGCCGTTGGTTCTCCCTCCAATGGCTGCTGCGGCCGGCACACCATGCTGATCCGAAGGCAGGAGCCAGGTGCTTCTCCTGGTCTCTCATGGGGTGCAGGGCCCAAGAACTTGGGCCATCCTCCACTGCACTCCCGGGCCATAGCAGAGAGCTGGCCTGGAAGAGGGGCAACCGGGACAGAATCCGGCGCCCTGACCGGGACTAGAATCTGGTGTGCCGGCGCCGCTAGGCGGAGGATTAGCCTGTTGAGCCACGGTGCTGGCCTGATTTAGTTCATGATATCTTCCATGTGTCTACATAGCAGGTTAGGTCATCCTCTGGCTTCTTGAATAACTGCTCTAGTGTTTCTGGCCATTAATTTTATCATATGAGCCATATCTAGATTGGCTTCAAGGCTTCAATCTGTTGACTTTTCCCCTCATTTTGGATTTTAACTTCCTGCTTCCTTGTAATTTCTGATCCTATTTCAGACATGGTACAGTTTATCTTGTTGAATCTTCCTGTTCTCCTGTAAATGCATTCAGTTTTGTTCTTGGACATGGGTAAGCTACTTAGGTTGATCCTATAGAGTTTTGCGACAGGTTTTCTTAGGCAAAACCACAGTGACATTTAGTCTAGAGCTAATTTTGTACCACCACTGAGACAACATCCTCCAGAGATCTCTTCAGTGCCCTGTGAATGACAATGTTTTCCAAGCTGGCTAGGGAGAAGAGGAACTCTTCTCATCATGTGTGGCTCCTGCTGATCTTTTCCCTCCTAATCCTTTTCATGTTTTTTTTTTTTTCTTCTAGCATCAGATAGTTTCTTCATGTGCATCTGCTAAATAGTATTCACCTGAAGACTCGAGGGATTTCCACTTGCGTGGGGATCTCCAGGGTCCCCCTCTGCATCCCTTTCCTGCCTATAATCCATCCTGCAACCATCCTGCATGGGCCCACATGCCCAGACCACCAAGCTCCCTGTGCTGTGGTCTAGAAAGTCTCTTGGGGCAGCAGGCTGAGAGAAGTGATCAGCTTGTTTATTTCCTGTCTCCTGCATGACTGCTTTTCATTATCTGATGTCCAGTGTCAAAAAAGTTGTTGTTTCATATATTTTAACCTTTTTTTTTTTAAGTGTTTCCATAGAGCAGGTAAATCTAGTTTTTTTAACTCTGCTTTGATTGGAGCCTTAAGTCTTTTTTTTTTTAATTTATTTTATTCATTTGAAAGGCAGAGTTACAGAGAGAGAGAGAGGGAAAGACAGAGAGAGAGAGATCTTCCATCCACTAGTTCACTCTCCCAAATAGTTGCAATGGCTGGGGATGGGCCAGACCAAAGCCAAGAACCAGGAGCTTCTTCCCGGTCTCCCATGAGGGTGATAGAGGCCCAAGCACTTGGGGCATCTTCCTCTGTTTTCCCAGGTGCATTGTTAACAGGGAGCTGGATTGGAAGTGGAGCAACCAGGACATGAACCAGAGCCCATACAGAACGCTGGCATTGTAAGCTATGGGCACTGGTTCAAGTCCTGGCTGCTCCACTTCCAATCCAGCTCTCTGCCATGGCCTGGGAAAGCAGTACAAGATGGCCCAAGTCCTTGGGCCCCTGTACCCATGTGGGAGGAGCCAGAGGAAGCACCTGGATCCTGGCTTTAGATCATTTCAGCTCTAGCGGTTGCGGCCAGTTGGGGCTTGAAACAGCGGATGAAAGACTCTCTCTCTCTCTCTCTCTCTCTCTCATTCTGCCTCTGCCTCTCTGTTACTCTGACTTTCAAATACATAAATACATCTTTAAAAAAGTCTTCATCTACTCCATGATCTGTTTTTCTACTCTTGGTTTTTGATGGAGAGATGTCAGTTTTAATGTTGCTCAATGCATGATTTTGTAATTTTAGAGTTACCATTTTCTGTGTCTGTTTACTTTTCACATTCCAAATTGTTGTTTAGAAATATTCTAATTTTTGCACTTTAATTTTCAATGTATAGTCTATCTGTAATTACTTTTTGTGTATGTTATGAGATAGGGGACAGGATTGATTTTTTTCCACATGAATATCCAGTTGACCCAGCACCATTTATTGAAAAGTCTGTCATTTCCCCACTACACTTCAATGTTAACTCTGTCATATGGAGTCAATTTCTTGGCTACTTGTATTGATGCTTTTAAATATAACTTAATAATTAGCAGTGATCTTAGGTCCTCATTTCACAATTTTAAATTCAATAGAAAACTAAGTAGATATAAGCTTGTACTTAGTGGTATATATTGCTTATCTAAAATAAAGATAATACATTTTGAACTAAAGAAGTATGAAAAGGTAATGATTAAAGCAGTTATCTCTATACTATTATATATGATATTTTCATTTTATAACCACAAAGGAATTTTATTTACATTTTGAGATAAAAACTCAGGCCCAGCGCTGTGACATAGTAGGTAAAGCTGCCACCTGCATTGCCAGCATCCCATATGGGCACTGATTCGAGTCCCAGCTGCTCCACTTCCAATCCAGCTCTCTGCTATGGCTGGGAAAGCAGTGGAAGATGGATTGAGTCCTTGGGCCCCTGCACTCACGTGGGAGACCCAGAAGAAGCTCCTGGCCCCTGGCTTCGGATCAGCTCATTTCCAGCCATTGTGATCATTTGGGGAGTGAAACAGAGGGTGGAAGATTTCTCTCTCTCTGCCTTTACCTCTCTATAACTCTGCCTTTCAAATAAATTTAAAAAAAAGATAAAAACTCTTTCAGTCTAGTTAGCAATCTAAGTTTTGAAATATTAGGTTAGAAAATAATATTATACAACTCAGGCAGTGATACTATAATGTGTTTAAATTTATCATACCAGGGTAGGCGTTTGGCACAGGCAGTTAAGAAATTGCTTGGGACATCTGCATCCTAAATCTGAGTGCCTGGGTTTGAGTCTCAGCTCCAGCTCCTGGTTCCAGCTTCCCACCAGTGTGGACCCTGGGACTCAGCAGATGATGGCTCAAGTAATTGGATCCCTGTCATCCATGTAGGAGACCTGGATAGAGTTCCTGGCTTCAGCCTGGCCCATGCCCACCTGTTGCAGCATTTGAAGAATGAACTAGGGGATGGAAGTTCTCATTCTGTCTGTCGGTCTATCCCCTCTTTCTGTCTTTGTTTTTCTTTTTTCCTTTTTCTTTTTTTTAAAGATATTTATTTTATTTATTTGAAAGAGTTACAGAGAGAGGTAGAGCCAGAGAGAAAGAGAGGTCTTCCATCTGCTGGTTCACTCCCCAAATGACCGTAACAGCCAGAGCTGAGTGGATCCAAAGCCAGGAGCAAGGAGCTTATTCTGGGTCTCCCATGCAGATGCAGGAGCCTAAGGACTTGGGCCATCATCTACTACTTTTCCAGGCCATAGCAGAGAGCTGGATTGGAAGAGGAGCAGCTGGGACATGAAGCAGCACCCATATGGGATGCTGTTGCTGCAGACCAGGGCTTTACCCGGCTGTGCCACAACGCCAGCTGCTCCTTTTTCTTTTTTTAAAAGACTGATAAGTCAGAGCTAGACAGAGATAGAGAGGGAGAGAGAGAGAGAGAGAGAGAGAGAGAGAGATTTTCCATCTGTTGGTTCACTCCCCCATATAGTTTCAAGGCCAGGACTGGGCCATGCCAAAACCAGGAGCCAGCTACTTCATCTGAGCCTCCCACGGGGTGACAGGGGCCCAAACACTTCCATTTTCCACTGTTTTCCCCAGGCCATTAGCAGGGAGCTGGATCAGAAGTACAGCAGCCAGGACCTGAACCAGTGCCCATATGGGATGCAGGTGTTGCAGGTAGCAGCTTTGCCTTTGATGCCACCACGCTGGCCTCCTCTTTTTAAAGAATTATTTTTTATTCAAAAGGCAGAGTTATAGAAAAATGGGGGAGAGAAAGAGAGAGAGAGAGAGAGAGAGAGAGAAACTTCCATCCACTGGTTCACTCCCCAAATGGCCACAATAGCCAGGGGTAGGCCAGGCAGAATCCAGGAACTTGGAGCTCCATCCAGGTCTCCCATGTAGGTGGGAGGGTCTCAAGTACTTGGGTCTTTTTCTGCTGCTTTCCCAGGTGCATTAGCAGGGAGCTGGATTGGAAGAAGAACAGCTGGCACTTGAAACAGTGCTCTGATATAGTACGCTGGCATCCCAGATGGCAGCTTAACCGACTACACTGCAACTCCAGTCCCAACTTTGCCTTCTGATATGAATAAAAATAAATAAATAAATAAAGTTGGAGTCTCCTTCTCCTTTATCACAAAAGCATATATCTTTGTAGTAAAACGATTTTTAGGGGCCAGTATTGTGATATAGTAGATAAAGTCACCACATTTGGTATGGCATCCCATATAGGTACCAGTTTGGGTCTCATTTGGGGAGTGAATCAGAGGATGAAAGATTTCTCTTTCTCTCTCCCTCCCACTCTATGTAACTCTGACTTTCAAGATAAATAAATAATCTTTTTAAAAAAGACATTTTACTGCTGGCACTGTGGTGCAGTGGGTTAGTGCCCTGGCCTGGAGCACCAGCATCCCATATGGGCACCGGTTTGAGACCTGGCTGCTCCACTTCCGATCCAGCTCTCTGCTGTGGCCTGGGAAAGCAGTAGAAGATGGCCCAAGTCCTTGGGCCCTTTCACCCACGTGGAGACCCAGAAGAAGCTCCTGGCTCCTGGCTTCGGCAGCACAGCTCCAGCCGTTGTGGCTAATTGGGGAGTGAAGCATCAGATGGAAGACTTCTCTCTCTCTCTCTCTCTCTCTGCGTAACTCTGACTTTCAAATCAATAAATAAATCTTAAAAAAAAAAGACATTTTACATAAAGAAATAAATTTATCGTAACCCCTGATTATAGTAATTGAAATGTTCTAAACACAATCTATTTTTATATCTGCTTCAAGACTATTTTATTATGTATAAATCTTATTCCAAGGATATTTTCACTCTGAGATCTAAACACTAGTTCCTTAGAAACATTAGATGTGTGAAAATTTCAACTTTTGAAGTTTAGGCTTAAAAATCTATTAGTGAAGCCGGCGCCGCGGCTCACTAGGCTAATCCTCCGCCTTGCGGCGCTGGCACACCGGGTTCTAGTCCCGGTTGGGGCACCGATCCTGTCCCGGTTGCCCCTCTTCCAGGCCAGCTCTCTGCTGTGGCCAGAGAGTGCAGTGGAGGATGGCCCAAGTGCTTGGGCCCTGCACCCCATGGGAGACCAGGAGAAGCACCTGGCTCCTGCCATCGGATCAGCGCGGTGCGCCAGCCGCAGCGCGCCTACCGCGGCGGCCATTGGAGGGTGAACCAATGGCAAAAGGAAGACCTTTCTCTCTGTCTCTCTCTCACTGTCCACTCTGCCTGTCAAAAAAAAAAAAAAATCTATCAGTGAAAAGATATTCAATGACTTTCATTTTTATGGATTTAAGTAAAAATTTCCTTTTACAAAGTAATGTATGTCTGTTATAAATAAATCATCAAATAGACATAAGTTAAAAATTTATCAAGAAAAATAATTGCATCTTTAGGTAATAGTAAGACCCATGGTTTGTTACATTTTGGTGTCTGGTTACTCAGGAGCTACTTCCTGTCCAAGTCCCTGGGCTCCAGCATCCTCTCTTGTTGCCATGACAGTAACAAACAAATTAAATCAGCCACTGGGTCAAAGCCCTTCATTCATTCACTCATTCATTTGCTCATTCAGCTCATTCAGCAAATAAATATTAAGCACGTTATATTTACATATATGTACTTAGCATACTTATATATATACATATACATGTACCAGACACTTCACTCTGTGTTAGAGGTATAGGTAAACTAAATAAACAAAATAGACGTGGTCTTTTTCCTCTATAGAGTCCATCCTCTAGTAAGAGAAGTAAGTGTCAATAAAAGAGACTCATGAACAGATGAAAAAAGTGGAAACCCTGATGCATCTTCTGAGGGACAGGTGCACAGGATGGTAAGAGGATTGGAAATATGACTCAACCTAGGGTATGAGAAAAAGATTTCCCGTGGGAGAGAGAGTTGTCCTGGGAGCTGGAGGGTGGGCAGGAATTAACCAGTCTCAATAAAATCAAGGGGATGGCAGCATGCCCAGCACTGCAACAGCAAGAATAGAAGCCTTGTGGTGGGAAGAGAGAACAGTGTGTTTGAGGAATCAGTAGGTCTGAGCAGTTCGGCATGCAAGGTGATAGGAGAGTAGTACAAGAGACCTGCACGTGCCGGAGGAGAGAGTTCATGCACTCATTCATAGACCATGATAAGGATTTGAGTCTTCATCTTATACTCCATGGGCAGTGATTGAGGTGATCAATGATTCATTCATATGATCATTGAAGTGATCAGATCTATGTTTTATAAAGATTACTCTGGCTAAGAGGTTGAGAGTCTATTGATTAGAAAAAGAGCATGTGGGTACACTAAGTCTATGACCAGAAATCCAGATGAAAGATGAAGGAGCTTGAAAAAGATTAGCAAAGGGAAATGGGTAAATAGAAAAATACTCCATAGGTAGGCCAATATTTGCTAATGGACGGGTGAGGGAAGATGAGAGAGGAGCATGCAAAGGATGATTCCACAGAGCTATTTAAAGAGACGAACTGGGGGCCAGTGCTGTGCATAGTAGATTAAGACTCTGCCTGCAGTACTAGCATCCCATATGGGCATTGGTTCAGGTCCCAGCTATTCCACTTGCAATCTAGCTCCCTACTAATGGTCTGGGAACACAGTGGAAGATGGCTCAAGTGCTTAAGACTCTTTACCCATGTGACAGACCCAGATTCAGAAGCTCCTGGCTCCTGGCTTCAGATTGGCCCAACTCCAGCCATTGCATCCATTTGGGAAGTGAACCAGCGGACAGATGGAAGTCTTCTCTCTCTCTCTCCCTCTCTCCTTCTCTCCCTCTCTCCCTCTCTCCCTCTCTCCCTCTCTCCCTCTCTCTCTCCTCCCCCTCTCTTTCAGCAACTCTACCACTCAAATAAATAAATTTTAAAAAAGAGACAAACTGGAAAAGAACAAGAGAGTTGGTGAGGTCTGGGGAAGAGATCGGGATTCTGATGTTGATTTTCTGAAGCCAAGTGGAAACAGAAGGAGGATTCACAGGCTGGTTATTCAGAAGAGAGAGCTGGGTGGGGGAGAGAAACTTGTGAAGTGTCTGTGTATAGACAGTAACTGGTATCACCATACACAAGAAAGTATAGAATGAGAGAAGAGGTCCTAGGGTCAGTACAGGGAGAGCCTGCACAGAAATCTGAGACAGAGTGAGCAGAAAGGAAGGTTCAAAACTGAGGTGTCTCGACACCAAAGGTACCAAGAGTCTTTGGAAGGAATGATCAAGAAAAAGTCATGCTTGGGGTAATGGTGTGTGTGTGTGTGGGGGGGGGTGTCATTGGTAACTTTGGCAAGAATCAAAGAAATTGAGTTGGTGACCAGAATGCAGCACATAGAGAAATGAGTGAAAGTTAGAGACTATAGCAACATTACTAGAAGTCTGACTGTGAAAGAAGAGAAAAAGCTGGTAGCTAATAAGGAATATAGAATAGAGAGGGTTTTTCACACTTTTGTTTTAGAAGGGAAATTCCTATGTTTACAGCGTGAGGGGTACTTCATTTTCAATTAAAACTTAATAAACTATAATCTATTATTGTCTATAATCCTTTTCTTAAGTATAATATAACCAAATTTCATTTTCATTATCCAGTAGGTTATTCAGAAGGAAAATGCTAATATTCTGCAAGAATTAAATAATCTGAAACTGCATATTATCAGTAGTTTCATATAAGATTAGTCTTACAATGGCTAAATTGTGTGTTTTTAAAAAACACCATAGTAATGTGTATTTGTGTGTAGGTATGAGAGTGTGTGTGTGTATGTGTGTGAATGTATATCCAATCAGATCACAGCAATACAAAGCAAAATTTGGAAAGTATGGATTTTTGACAAAATATGGTTTATCACTTATTTTTGGAAATAAAATTTTATTGCAACACACACAAAAGGTTATAAAAAGATTACAATAGAGTACTTAGGTATAGAGAGGTCATTCATAGGGTAATGTTTGTTCTTTTCAGTTTATATTTTTGAGAGGCAGAGAGAGCAAGCTCCTGTCTATTGGTTCCCTCCCCCAAATGCTTGCAGTAGCTTGGGCTGGTTGGGCTGAAGCCAGAAGCCAGGAGCTAGGAACTCAATCCTGGTCTCCCACAAGACCACTTGAGTCATCACTCCTGCCTCCCAGGCTCTGCATTAGCAGGGAGCTGGAATCAGAAGCTGGAGCCAGGGATCAAACCCAGGTACTCAGATGTGGGACACAAGCATCTCAATCAGCCTCTTAATTGCTAGGCCAAACGCCTGTCCCTAGGACGAAGTTCCTGAGAGATTGCAATGGGAATGAAATCCAAAGCATGAGTGGAGGCGGTGACTTTTAATGGGAAGAAGGAAGCATCTTCTGTTTGCCCTAGGAAGGAGAGGATGTACAAGGAGTATAGATGGTGGTAGGCTTGCATGTTTAATGGCCAGAGGTTGAAGGAGACTCCATCTGAGCCTTTTGGTTTTTCCGGTGCAGCAATAGGGAAAACCTTCAGTTGATGGGAAAGATGAAGGGTTTGGAAATTTGACAAGCCTGAAGAAGCTTTGAGAGTTATTGAAAGCATATTCATAATATCAAACCGGTAGAAACAATCCAAATTTCCATCCATTAATGAATGGACAAACAAAATATATCATAGGCTACAATGGAATATTATTTAGAAATTAAAAGGAATGATGTAGGGACCAGCACTGTAGTGTAGTAGGTTAAGCCTCTGCTATGGCTTCGGCATCTCTTATGGGCACTGGTTCTAGTCCTGGCTGCTCTTCTTCCAATCCAGCTCTCTACTTATGGCCTGGGAAAGCAGTGCAACATGGCCCAAGTGCTTGGGCCCCTGTACCTATGTAAGAGACCCAGAAGAAGTTTCTGGCTCTTGGTTTCTAGCTTCGGATAGGCTCAGCTCCAGCCGTTGTGGCCATTTGGGGAATAAACAAGCAGATGGAAGACCTGTCTCTCTCTCTCTATCTGTAATTCGACCTCTTAAATAAATAGTAAATTTTTTAAAAATCATGGAAAATGGTATTAAAAGATAAATTTTGAAGTCTATGCATAGTTCTTTCAAAATATGCACTTTCCATGAACATTCTGAAAACCATTTACATGCATGGATTTCATTGGGGGGGCAAAATAAACAGATCTTTTAAATATAATTTTGTTAAAAGATTTTATTTATGTATTTGATAAGCGGAGAGATAGAGAAAAGTATCTTCTATCCAGTAATTCACTTCCCAAATGGCCACAATGCCAGAGCTAGGCCAGGAAGAAGTCCAGAGCCCAAAATTCCATTCTGGTTTCCCAAGTGGGTGGCAGGGGCCCAAATACTTGGGCCATCTTCAGTTTCCTCCCATTAGCAAAAATATGGATCAGAAATGGAGCAGCCGAGGCTCAAGCTGGTACTCCATTATGGGATGCTGGTATTGCAGGCAGTGGGTTAACATGCTGCATCCCAACATTGGCCCCTAAAACTGTTGCTTTCTTTCTGCTTTCTCCAAACTTTCTGAAGTACTTTCTTAATGTAAAAGTAATGAAAATTTCCTTTCCAAAATACTGTACATACATGGAGACATATCTTAAACCTCTGGAAACACAACATAGCAGAAGACAGGGAAATGACTTAAAAGGCATCTTACCGGAAAACAAGATAATTGGATGTCTCATTTAAAATATACTGGGGCTGGCATTTGGCACAGTGGTTAAGACACTGATGCTTGGGATGCCTGTATTAATGGCTGGATTTGAGTCTTGGCTCTGCTCACTCCCCAGTCCAGCTTCCTGAAAATGTGCACCCTGGGTGTCAGCAGGTGATGGCTTAAGTGGTCGGGTCTTTTCCACTCACATGGGAGACCTAGAATGAATACCAGCTCTGTGAATGAATACTGGCTCCCGGCTTCAGCTCAGTCTGGTCCATCCCTGGTTACCGTGGGCATTTGGAGAGTGGGCCAGTGGATAGGAGATCTGTCTATTCCTCTGTATTTTAGATAAATGATTTTTTAAATAATAAAAATGTTGGAAATCCCAAAAGCCAAATACTACAAGCTACATTACATTGTTTTTCCAATTAAAAAAGGACAAATATGTAACAAGAATGGAGAGAGTAGTAAATTTGCTAAAGCCAACAGTTAACTGTCCAACAGAGGACTGGTCTTACCAATGCTAATGCTAACTCTAATGACTTTTAATTCAGTGTACACACTGCCTGTGGGAGTACTTGATGATTTATTTTCATTTGGAGGACTTTTGTGGGATGACCTATGTTCACATACATTAAAAGAATTGCTTTGGTTTATTAACTTCCATAAAAATTACACTTACTGGTGTCCTAACATGCAGCAAAACCCTCCAACATCTGCACGCCCAGCATTTAAAATTCTATGATGTCTAATTTTCATTGAAATTCTGTAAAGTCAGTATTGCCAGGTCCATTTCACCTACCAGGAAACTGAAACTCAATGTGTACTTTGCCCAAGGTCACGGCTACTACAAGGGTGACTGGAGAACTGAAACCAGGTCTGGAAGAAGCTTAGTCCTGGCCGTACTCTGAAGTACCTGCCAAAAGATGAAAGCCCCTAAATGCCAACAGAACCAGCTCTCTTCAGATGTGTTTTCTAGTAATGAGGCTCTCTCTATAAGTGGAAGATAGCATTAGAACGCCAGCCTTATTTTCTGATAACTTACGGGGTTACTTTACCATCCGTATTATCTGGGTGTTCTCGGACATTGCTGGACAGTGTTGGGGATATTAATCTAATGAGAGTTAGGGAAGGAGGAAGCCCACTTAAACAGTGCAATGGGGGCGTCTCTTATCAGCTTAGGGGGCGACAGCTGGCACAATTCAGTTGCTTCCCTCCCACACCACTGCCACTTGGGCTCACTATGAAGTAACCCTCTTGTTGCTTCCTTCTCTTTCAAGACCTGCTTGGTTTTTCCCTTTACTTATCCACAAAACAGAAGCTGAGCCCCCCTTTCATCTTTCAAGTCTCGGGTAAAATACTTCCTGGAAGAAGACAACCCTCTCATCCCATCCCAGTGCCACCACCACCGCTGTTTCTGCTTGCCCTGTGTGTTTCCATCAGAGCACACGTTTATTCCAAACTGTGGATTTGCTGACCTTTGTTTACCGTCCTATGCCACCACTTCCATGTAGGCAGGATCTATGTCTTGTCACCCCATTTCTTACCCCAGTGTATAACATTTCAAACTCAGTGGGACTCTTGAATCCGAAAGTGATGTCAACAAAAAGCTATTTTTCCCAGACATGTTCCTTTATCTCCTCGTGTTTTTAGCGCTGTGATTACATTATCTCCTAAAGTGTGTATGGGAGCTTTGCTTTTCATAAATAATCGGAAAGGATTTCTGTTACAGGATCATTATTAAACTCACGCCCAGAAATAACCGTAAAAGACACACACACACACGGGGAGGCAAACAGAACCTGGACACCCAGGAAGGCTCCGTCTTCTTAGGCAACATCCCGAGGGTCGACTTTTGAGGCACGGAGGCAAGTGGAGGACACAGGCACCGAACGGAGGGAGTCTAGGATGTCCCAGAGTCAGACCCACTCACGTCCTGTGGCCCCGCTCGGCGCCCCCAGCCCTCCAACAGAACTCCACCGCGGCCACCCCGCGCCAGCCCCGGTGGGTCCCCCCGGTCCTCCGCCTGCAGGTTGGTCGCCATGGCGCGCTCCCCCGCGCCTCGCCCTGCGGTCCCAGCCCGTCAGTCCCGAGCGGCTACGGTGGGCGGGATCGCTGCCTCCCTCCAGGCCGGTTTTCTTTTCAGGCTGTCAAGTAGAGCAACCCCCCACCCCCACCCCACCCCGCAACCTCCAAAAGGAAAAAAAAAAAAAACAACTTCTGCTCGCTGGCACCAGTTGGATCCCCAACGGACACCTGGACTCAGTCAAGATGGCAAACCCAGGACTGGCCATTCGGACGTGCCCCCGCGGCGTCGCCCTCGGCCCAGGCCTCCGCCGCCTTCCCGGGCTGGGAGCCGGCTGGGGGCCGCGGGGCGGCCGGGGACCCTGCTCCGGCTTCCCCGAACTACAGATCCCAGGGTGCCTCTCGGACTCCCGCGCCCTCCCTCCCTCCGTCGGTCTCCTCCTCCCCGGCCCTTGTTGTTGTGGCTGGAAGCGCTCCGGCGGAGTTTAAGAGAAAAGTCTGGGCACACCACGGAGCCGGGCCCGACCGTGGGAAGGGGCGGAGGAGGAGGAGGGAGCTCGCGGGCCGGAGAGGGAGGGAGCGGCAGCGGGCGCCGAGCCGCGCGCCCCGGGGTGGGGGAGGAGCGCGAGGGGACGGGACAGTGGGAGCCTCCCCTCCCCGGAGCCGCGCCGCCGAGCGCCCAGTTCCTCCGCCGCTCCCCGCCCTCCGCGGCGGCCGCCAGAGTGGACCCACCCTCCGCCCGGACCCGCGACCTCCCCAGCGCCCGCCCGCCCGCCCGCTCTTGGCCGCAGACTCGGCGCGGGACCTGCCCTGCGCCCGCTGCCCGCGGGAGCCTCGCGCCTTGTTCGTTCCTTTTCCTCTCGGCTGCCCGGGCGCCGCGGAGCAGCGACCCGCCCTCCTCCGGGGAAGAGGGAAGGAGGAGATCGCGCCGGGCGCACCGAGCCCGAGAGCGGACGCGCGGGACTGGGCATTGTGTGTGTGCCTGTGCGCTGCTGTCTCGTTTCGGAAAGCTGCTGGCGGAGGTCCTGTTCCCCGGGGGCGGAGCGCAGGGGGCCCGAGGCTCCGGCTCCGTGTCCGGGCAGAGTCCCGCGGAGCCCAAACGCTGCTCGGCGGGACCCCGAGGTGGGCGCGCTGCAAGGAGGCCGGCGCGCCTTCGGCCCCGCGGAGACCGCGGCTCGCGTTGCGCTCCCGCCTGCTGACCTCAGGAGCAGAGGGGCTCGATCGCGCCGGGCCAGCGAGCCGCGGAGCCGGCCAGCCCCGACGGCCCGGGGTGCGTGTGGGCTGTGTCGGGAGCGCGCCCACCGGGCTCTCGATCGGGCACCATGAGCGGCGGCGAAGTGGTCTGCTCGGGATGGCTCCGCAAGTCCCCGCCGGAGAAAAAGTTGAAGCGTTATGTAAGTAGAGCCCCGGCCGCCGCGCCCACACCCCTCCTCGGGGCCGCCCATCTCGGCCTCTTTCCCCCCCGGCCCCTGGCAGCCTCGGGACCGGGTGCTGTTCACGCTCGCCCTGGTTCCACTTGGCCAGCAACTTTGCTGCTTTGGATCGCAGCCGGCCCTGCTTCGCGGGCCTCGGCGTCCCCTTCGGAGGGCCCGGCGTCTCCAGCTGAGCGCCGCTGCCTGCTTTCCTTCTTGCTTTTAGCCTGGGTAGGGGGCCACGACGAGAGGGGCGGCCGCCTTTCTTGGTAGCCGCCGCTGTGCCCCCGCATTTCGCGCACTAGGAAAACCGCCCTCAGCCCTCCTCCCTTTAGTCCACGCTCCCGGCTCCTGCCCCTCCAGGAGAACCCGAGACATTGATAGGAGAGACCTGCGAAAGGCGTAGAAAGGAAAGTTCTTAGGCGCCCTGGCGTTGGCCGAGCAGGGTTCGCATTTTCGCGGTTTGGAATTGAGAGACACTGGGGTTTGGCCCGAGAGCCTTGGCGGCTGCGTGCGCTGGGGGGAGCCTAGTGGCTGGTGTTTGGGCGCCTTGGACGCGCTGTCATGCCCCGCCGAAGCCACGAGGGATTTCTGTGTGTTGCGGTCCTTTCCCAGGGCACCGGCGTGGCTTACAGGGTATTTGTGTAATAGATGCGAGACGCACACTGTGTGTCAAGTCGTCGTAGCTATTGGGAGAAATATTCCTTGAAAGACTCCGCCTCACTGTAGTGGGAATCCGTGTCCTCTGAAGGGCTCTGGTATTCCTCCTCCCCATTGGTTCTTTGGTCGCTGGCCCTTGCAAAGGGAAGAAATGACACTTTTGTCCTGGCATCTGGAGAAACATGACTTTCTGTAAGTTGTGTTTTCAAAAGCAAAACAAATGCTCCCGTAAGTATGAGGCACTACCTGCGTGGATGGAACCTGCTTTTTTTTTTTTTTTTTTTTTTTTTTTTTTAAGGACATCTACACTCGGTATGGAGCTCCGGTTAATCCTGTTAGTCACTGTTTACTTGCATAGCAGAGAGTGAAGTGTGATATTTAACTTCACTGACAGCTCCCCAGTGAGTTTCTGGTTTACTTTCCGTTTGTTATGGATAGCTAATTTTGCGGATCATGAGAGAGCTCTGCTTCTAAATCCTGTCTCTCTGTCTATCATAGTTTGCCCGAATATTTTGGTAAAGATGCACACTTGATGCTAAAAATGTGAGAGAGGCAGGGGCAGGGTTGTTTGTTTTAGCTTTCAGTTCTGAAGAGAAGCTTCCATGGGTGAGAGCGAGGAGGAGTTGGAAGGTAGATATGTTTGTTTTGAGAAGGCACAGTTTAGGAAAGACATGGACCTAAGAGATGGGGTTCATGGGAGAACTAAAGAGTAACACGTAACTCGCCAGTAGTAGTGGAGTGTAATGCTTTCTTTTGCATGGTTGCTTCATGACTCACTCAAAAGACATCAAGACTGTCCTAGGCACCAACCATAAGGTTAGGAAATCCTATAGGAAAAAGCCTTGCCTCTTACGCTTGCAGTTTAAGATAATAGTAACCAGGAAGAAAATCAACCGAAAAGATTGTATCTTTAAAAGGACCAAAAAAAGTAAATATATATATATTTATATTTATATACATTTGGTGGAACAGTTAAGGTGCTGTTTGAGGTTCCCTCCCATATCTGAGTACCCAGCTTGAGTCCCTGCTATTCCACTTCTGATCCAGCATCCTGCTGTTGTGCACTGTGGGAGGCAGTCAATAGTGGCTCAGGTCTCGGGTCCCAGCCACCCGCATGGGAGACTTGGATTGCATTCTGGGCTCCTGGCTTCAGCTTGACCCAGCGCTGGCTGTCGCAGGCATTTTGGGCACGAACCAGTGGATGGAAAAATCTATGTGCCTCTCATTGTTTCTCTGCCTTTCGAATACAATAAAAAATGTATTTGATCTTATTTGATGATTAAACCATTTTTCTGAAATAGGTTTTTATCTCTGTTGTACACAAAACAGCTATATAACCAGAGTGTGCCAGAGGTAGGATTTGGAGCCCAAATCTGCCTGCCTGACAGAGGTTTAAAGGTTGGTGACTTCATCTGGCTCATTCAGATGTGGAGCTCAGACTAGGTCATCTCTGAAGGTCCACTCAAGTCATAGTCTGTGATTCCGTGAATGTGAGTTGAGAATGCAAAGAGCATGCAGGCTGTAGATGAGGGACACAGTGCTGACGTCTTTGCCTTCAAGTAGCTTTCCGAGTCTTTGGGGTGATGAGATAAGCAAATGTGAAAAAGTCAGCCAGCAGTACCCAAGTTGAGTGGTATGGATATTTTATAGATTATTTTTTAAACATTTATTTATTTCTTTGAAAGACAGGTTAGAGAGAGAGAGGAGAGACAGGGATCTTCTATCTGCTAGTTCACTCCCCAAATGGCTGTAATGGCCAGGACTGGGCCAGGTTGAAGCTAGGAACTCCATCCGGGTCTCCCATGTGGGTGGCAGGGGTCCAAATATCAAATATCATCAAATATATTTGGCCATCTTCCTCTGTTTTCTCAGGCACATTAGCAGGGAGCTGTTTGGGAAGTAGAACAGCTGGGACTCAAACCTTTGCCAATATGGGATGCCAGTGTTGCAGGCATTAGCTTTACTTGCTGTAGCACAACACTGGCCTTTTGATAGATATTTTGAGAAACAAGCTCAATGTAGATTGAAATCCTAGAAATAGTTGAGGCAATGAGTTCCTAAATTGTATTTGCAGCAGTGGAGAGTGTTGCCTGCTATGGCAGTAGGTTTTTGGTTTGTTTCTACACTGGTAATGGAGATGGAGATGGCCCAGGAAGACAATGGGCAAGTAGCCTTACAACTGAGGGGCCAGGAGGACCATGTTACAAGTTCAGGCTTTGCCTTAAGCTTTTTATCTGTTAAGGTGGTTGCCCAGAATATTTTGATATTCTCAAATTATTGATCTTTTGGTCTTAATATCCATTTAGAATGTTTTCTGCTAAAGCAGTTTTGGTCCTGGAAGATACAGGCATGCATATGCATTTTCTATGTTTGTTTTCTTTTCATGTAGACCATTTTCTGCATAAAAGGGAGCATTGTTGGCCACCTAGTCAGCAAAATATTGCTTGATAATGGATTTTAATGAACAGGTTTGCTGTGAAAAAATATGTTGGATGCTTGGAACTATAATTATTAAATGAGACTTCTGGCATTTATGAACATCCTGATTTGGTTGAGAAATATTTCACCTGTGGGGGTTTGACAGTTGTCTCACCATTTACAGTGTTTATAGGGTAGTCCGAACACTGATTACTATGATATTGAAGGGTGTTTAAGATGAAAAATTGTTTTAGTTCTTTTTTTTTAAATATTTATTTATTTGAAAGTCACAGTTACACAAAGAGAGAAGGCGGGGCAGAGAGAGAGAGAGAGGTAGAAAGAGAGAAAGAAAAGGGTCTTCCATCCACTGGTTCACTTCCCAGTTGGCCACAACAGCTGGAGCTGTGCTCATCTGAAGCCAGGAGCAGGTGCAGGGGCCCAAGGACTTGGTCATTTTCTACTCTTTTCCAGACCATAGCAGAGAGCTGGATCAGAAATACGGCAACCGGGTCTTGAACTGGTGCCCATATGGGATGCCGGCACTGCAGGTGGTGGCTTTACCCACTACGCCACAGATGTCTTTAAAGACATCTCAAATTATGGCCGCCAGTAGTGCATTACAAATCCATAGTATGTTTGCCATTTCCTAGTCAACTTAAGTAGCATTGTTTTCTTGCACACTGTGTGTTCAACTAATGTGGAAGCCTTTCTCTAATTTTGTTAACTTTTTACATTTATTTATTCATATATTTGAGCAGCAGAGAGGCAAAGAGAGAGTGTCTGAGCATGTGCGAGCTCCCTTCTGCTGGTTCACTTCCTTATGCCCAGGCTGGCCCCAAGGCTGATGCCTAGAACAAGAACACAACCCAGATCTCCCATGAAGGTGGCAGGAGCCCAATCACTTGGACCATCACCCTCGCCTTCCAGGGTCTATCTGTATTAGCAGGAAACTGGAATTGAGAACTGGGGCCAGGAATTGAACAGAAGTCCAACCAACTGGTAGCTGAACTACCAGGACAGACTCCTACCATTGGAGTTTCCTAAAGAGAGTGACAATGATGAAATAAAACAAATTGAGAAAGACTAGAGTGATGAGCAGATTCCCCTGCTTTCTCTTATCTTTCTAATTTTTTCTTTATTTGCAAAACAGTAAGAATCTTTTAAAAAAATTTTTTTTTTATTTTGATTTAAAAGGCAGAGTTATAGAGAGAAGGAGGGAAATCTTCCTATCTGCTGATTCACTCTCCAAATGGCCACCAACGGTTGAGGCTGGGCCAGGTTGAAACCAGGAACCTGGAACTCCATCTGAGTCTCCCATGTGAGTGCAGGGGCCCAAGCACTTGGGCCATCTTCTGCTGCTTTCCCAGGTGTGTTAGCAGGGAGCTGAATGAGAAGGGGAGTTGCCAGGACTGGAATTGGCTCTTTCATGGAGTGCTGGCATTAACCTGCTTAACAGCTTAACCTGCTGCACCACAACACCAGCCCCAGTGAGGATCTTTTGTATGTGCTTATAAATTTTTTAAAGTCTACTTAAAATGGAGGTGTGGGGCTGGTGTTGTGGTGTAGTGGGTTAAGCTGCTACCTGCAATGCCAGCATTGGTGCCAGTTTGAGTCCTGGCTGCTCCACTTCCAGTCCAGCTCCCTGCTAATATACCTGGGAAAGCAGCGGATGATGACTCAAGTGCTTCTGTCCCTGTACCCCCATGGAAGAACCAGATGAAGCTCCAAGCTTCTGGCTTTGGCTGGGGCCAGCCCCAGCCATTGCAGCCATTTGGAGAGTAAACCAGCAGATGGAAGATCTCTCTCTCTCTTCCTCTCTCTCTCTATAACCCTCCCTTTCAAATAAATAAATCTTTAAAAAAAGGAGGTGAAAATTTTTATGCTTTTTATTCAGTTTTTGGTACTACTGTGTTGCTGGTTTTCTCCTGTTTTATATAGTAGACACCTGTTTCTTTTTTACTTTGTTAAGGATGGGAGTAGAATGCTATACAGATCACTGTCATTAGGATTATAGAAAAGAAATAAACTCTTGATAATATGCACTCAACAGCAGTGCACAGATTTTTTTTCAGAGTTAAAGAACTAATGGTGGGATTTTCAGCAAGACTTGAAATTTTAGCTGAAATACAGTGTAAGTCTGTAAACAGAAGATTGCTTCAAGCCAGCTGGCTACCCCCATGGCCCTGCAGGAGGCACTTGCCTGTGGCCTGCCACAAGCCTGGGCACCAGGTTCAGGATCCTCCCTGGCCTGGCTGTTGGCACTGGGCAGGTGTGCACCCCAGCAGGAAAACCTGCTTCTGAAGCCAGAGCAAGGTGGCCTGATAGCTGACAGCCAGCCTGGGAGCAAGGCTCAGCCTGCTCTTGGGTGGGTAATCTGTGCTCAGCGTGGGCTCTGGCTGCTCTGCAGCTGCCAGTTAATAAGACAGCTCTCGTCCTGACTTCAAGAACATACCCCTGGTTCTGGAAATGCGCCTAGAAACAGAAGTAGCCCCTCCTACCCGGTGAGCACCTGACATCTGATGTGGAGGATGGGGCGCGGGCCAGCATCTCCTCGGTTCAAGGACAGCTGAGGGCCTGTGCTAAGCACCAAGCCCCCGTTGCCATTGCCACAGAGAGGACTGCGATTGGAAGCTCCTTCTCCCCTTTTTGGTGGTCATCAGGAGCAATCTCCAGACTCCGATCTTCTACTCAGTGTCTAGACAAGCCTAGTTATTCTGTTGAAGGAAGAATCTTCTTGCTCTCTTGGTGTCAGTAAACATTCCATTGGAATTCCTGATGGTTCCTTTTTGTTCCTGTGTGGCAGGAACTTTGACTCTAGCAATCACATTAAGCCTTTATGATAGTTAATTCTTTTGTTTTACTCAAGGTTAATGCTAAGTACAGAACGCTCCATGTAAAGCTTGCTGAACTCGTAAATCTGATTGTTGATTATTGGGATTAACAATTACCATTAGGAAGGTATATCAGTGAGGAGGGCAGTTTTAGAATTCTCTGCTTTTTTTAAAAAAAATATTTTTAAGACGTTAGCAAGATGGCAAGAACTATTCTTGGGTAATCTGGCTGACAGCACAGTTGGTTATCTCATTGTATTTTGCTGCAATAAATCAGCTTAGGAAATATGTAGACTATAAGATGACAGGATTTTAGGGAGTAAAATGCCATATTTTGGAGTTAATCTTAAAAGTATTTGGTTAAGTACTTCATAAATTATAGATTGAGAAAGTTTAAAAGGTGTTTGATTCAAAATGTTACGAACCCGCTCTCCTGATTTTCTGAGACTGACAGAAAGGACACCATAGCAGGTGGAGGGCGACTACCACTTTACTTTTGAAGGATTTCGTTTTCAAAAAGTCATTTGACACAAACACTGGTGCGTCACTGAGTGGAGGGACCCGCACGCCACTTGGCCTTGCCACACACCCGCACAGGGTCTGACCCTTATGATCCCAGCTTCCCTTATCTGTGATGTGTGAGACGGAAGGGCGTGAATTGTCTTGCAGTTTAGCATTCCTCTTTGCAGACATTTCCTTGAGTGGGAGGGGGCAAACGGGGAACTTTTTTGTAGGCTTCCTTTGGGGGCAAGAAATCTTAGCTTCTTGTTCATCTTGAATAGTTTAGTGAATGTATTAGAAACTGACGAGGCAGACTTCTTTGGGGCCTGTGCTGTGTTTCTCTTCACAGAATGTTGGTGTGCTTGCCATCACCCAGGCAGAGAGAGGAGACAGACAGACAGACAGACAGACAGCCTGGTTCATAGTAGAAGTGCAAGCAGCATCTGTCAACTAAGTAGGTATTTCAGGAGCTTTTGTAAGGTGCTGTGTGTGGAATGTTGTGAAAGCAAAGACCCACTCCCTGGCCTTAAGGAGTTTCTAATCTATTTGTGAAGACAAGCTATAAATGCACAAACATTGAATTCATTTTACAAGAGATATGTTACAAGGCCGTATAGGATTAATTGCTAGATGAGGGCTGTGGAGCATAATTGCCTGGAGTTCAGACTGAGAGTGGAGGGGGGGAGGAGTGCCAGCCAGGAATTCACAAAAACGTTTCAGGCTCTGTTCTTGGAAGAGCTGAGTTAACTGCTGGCAGCAATAACACCAGCATAGGGGAAGGCTGGTGTTAAGGGAGGAGGAGGGCATCGTAGTGAAAAGAACTGCGTAGGAACAGTCTCACGCATCGAGTGCGGATGTCAGCTGTAGCTTCCAGCTTGAGAAGTTTAAGTTTTTGGTTCTGCCAAGACCCAGTTGCTCCTGAGGGGCTCCTAACTACAAGTGCATTTTCTGCCTCAAACTAGAAAGCAAACAAACAAAACAACTTGTTTGGTCACCTGAACTTATTAAAATTCCAAGGGACATGCATTATTTAAGATTTCTTTATGTCCGTTTGGAGCTAAGTAATTCATTCTGGCAAGCATTTCGTTTGCAACAGAGAGGGAGCACGTTCTGGAGGGAGGAAGAATAAAAGAACCTTTGATTCCTTTGCTTCTGAGCTCCAGCAGGAAGGCCAGGGCCGCCTTGGGCCAGCGTCTTATTTTGGACTTTGGAAGCCATCTTAGCCCAGCTGTGGGAGTGCCAGCCAGTGCTGGAGGAAAGAGAATAGCGCCATTGGGTCCCATCACATCCCTCTGACTGCTGATAGGAGTTTCTCTCCTTTCACATTTCCTTGCGTTAACGTGGCAGTTCATTTCCCCCAAGTTAGAGCTCCACCGGAATGTACCCTTTGAACTTGGACTGAAGTCAGAACGTCTCTGTGACTCCTTTTATCTCAGTCTGTCTGTCGACCGAGAACAGAAAACTTATCAAGTCACAGGTCTCTTTATTCTCCCTTCTTGGACTACAGCACAAATACAGTTAGCATTCTTTTCTTCTGTAGATTACTCTTGGGGAGAAGTGGCCCACTGTACCGTGGATTTGCACATTTATTAAATAAGTAGCCTCTTCAGTTGCCAACCTGATGGCCCCAGGATCCTTAGTGAATTGTGGATGGCAATGTAGGCCTGTTCAGTTGCTGGGAAAAGGCCCTCCAGGACCCGGAAGCTTCAGGCCATTCCAGCCTTGTATGCATGAACACCTTAACTAATTAATACAAGAATACCTTAACTCCAGAAAGAATCTTTTGTGTTGTCATCAATTCATTTATTCATAGGTCAGATTCTCCCCAGTTTGCGTTGCTGGGTGGTGCATAGAAAATCTAACTTACCAGCTTTTGACCCCCCGCCCCCAACAGCCTGTTTTATCCCCAAAGAGTTAAGACCATGTGCACTGCAATGCATATTTGGTTGTTATCTCTCTTACATTAGCTCTTGAAGCATTCTGATTACAGCTTGGAGCTGCCAAGCCCTGTCCTGCAGTGCTATCTGGAACAGAAATTTTCCATGGGGTTGTTTAGCAGGGCGACTCCATGCATGTACACACTGCACGTGAGGACGTAAGAGGTGAAGGAATAGCGCTTCTAGGAGGGGAAATGTGAGTTATCTTCAAGTGTTTTCTACCACTTCATTGTTCTTTCCTTACTTTTCTGTGTGTTTTTCAGAAATGTTTATCGTATTTCTAAGCTGAGTTTTCTTTTACATGGACTGGAAAGAGTGCCAAACTTATCAAGAGTTTTTCTTACGGTGGTGTTTTTGTCCTCTCAGAGTTTTAGTTTGAATTTGTGTTTTGCATAGTACTGCCCCTAAGTTATGTGCTCAAAAAACAATGTCCTAAAAGGAAAAAAAAAAAAAAAGGCTACGTTGTTCCATGAATTAAAAACAATATATGCAGAATCCAACTATTTCTTTTCAATGTAAAAATCTTGGGTCTTTTTATTTTTTTGAAGGAAGAAAAATACTAAAGGTTCACTCTCCTGTTTATTGTTTCTCCTTTCCCTTTCTGATTTATTTTCTTTTGCTTTGTCTCCGATACTTCAGGGTTTTTTGAAACAGTTTCATATACTTTTCTTTAAGGACAGGGGGTATGGGGAGAAACTACCACCCCGCACCTATTGGTTCTATTTTACGTTTCAAGGAAAAAGTGAGGGAGGCCAGCCTGTGGTCTGAGTGGGGGAAGGGAATGACAGGCAGTACCAAGGCTTGGTAACTTGTTTGCATGTTGCTGCTTCTCACTGGAAGTACTGCGCCATTTACTAGGGTACTTTTCTCTTGGGAAAGCTGGAAATCCAAAGCTGATGTGCATTTTCTGTAGCCCCACTCCCCCCATACTGAGACAAGCAGGTAAGTGTCTTTTTAGTTATGAAGCTTGTTGTGCTGTGACTATGTGGACTGCAGCAGCAGGAGAATGCAGCTGGTTTTTGTTGGTTTTTGTTTTGGTTTTTACTGTTGTTTGAAATGCAACAGTGTGCCAGCTGCTATAAAATTTTATTTGCTAAATAGCTTTTTTTTTTCCGAAGTAGGAGAAAGGTGAAAGTACTCTTTGTCCCCAGTTGCCTGCTCTCCCTGGCTCTTCCTATTGGTTTCCCCATCTTCCTCTGTAACGGAAACCTAGCCACCAACATCACAAGTATTTGTGTCAGAATTTTGACTTGCAGGGTCTTTCCCCTCTTCTCCCGGAGGGGGAAGGTATTAGTTTGTGTGGCTATTAAGTAGGAATGGAGAAAAGGAGCCCTGGTGTCCACCCAGCACGCAGTTTGTTTTTCCCCCTCCCGAAATGCAGTGTTTAGTTACTACTGTCTTGGGAAATGTGGTCAGGTCGCCTTCTGGCCCGCACCACTCCTCCCTGGGATAAGACTACCTGACTGAAGAATTAAGTGCCTGTTGGGCTTTCTCAGCCCCGGCCCATAACCCATGCCCAGCAGTGCCTTGGCCAGAGTTGTTAGCGCTGCTTGGAGGGCTGACCGACGCCTGGGTTATCTGGAGAGAGAGCGCTGCTTCAGTCTTTCACTCTGGGAAGAGAAGCTCTTGGTAAAATTCTGCCTTCAGTGTTTTGAATTCCAATGGTGTTGTGTAGAGCTTGGTGAGGAATAATTACCTCATTCTGGTAGGGAGGTATCATTTGAACCCCCCTGCCTTCTGGCAAAATTATAACTGACCCCAAAGTTACGTAGGAGTATTTGGACTTCACAGGGTCTGTCTGACAATTTCAGACTTGAGGGTTTGAAGCACTGAGAAAAGGTAAAATGAAAAACTGAGCTGGTAGAAATGCGAACTGTTTGGGAAGGTAGTTTGTTCCTAGTGATGCCATTACACAAAACCAGAGCCTTTTGAACAGTGTGCACTGGGTTTATGGCCATTCATGGCCAAAGAGAAGGGCATACAATCAAACTGGTGCCATTGGCCAGATTTCTTTTTTCTTTCTCTTTGAAGCAATCAAATCATCCAGGGTCAAATTTACAGATGTGTGGTGCTTCCAAAAGGAAAAGCAAACCTAATGTATTTTTCTAGGTGATTTTCATAACGATCCGCAGCACACACAGTAAAAGGTGCATACACATGATCTGTTTACAGAGAAAATTACAGCTTCGCTTATCATGCTTTAGTGTTTGTAATAGGATATCACTTTCCAGAGGACAAAGATGGCATTTGTTCTTTGTCTAAAATGTATGGTGTAGTGCCTTGCACGAGCTATTAAACAGTACGACCAACTAATTGTAGAATTTTGAACCTAAAATCACAAATTGTCTTGTCCACTATTTCTCCACCTTTTCTAATCCATTCTACTCTTCATGTATTGTTTGGTTTTCAATTCATTCTTACTTTCTGTGATTTATATTACAAAAACAATTGAGTATCTTTTTTCCCCAGTCACACACATCTCCTCCTCCACTAGTCAAGAGTCCAACCTCCTCATTTTACAGGGAATGAAAATTAGCCTCTGGAAGACTAATTGATTTGTCCAGAGGTCATACAACTTAACCAGCTGTTCTGTCGGGGTCAGCTCTCTCACCTTCCAGGTCACATCCATTCAGTCCTGGCTTGAGTGCCTGCTGTGAGAAGGCACTGTGAAGAATTCGGAAGAAGAGGGCCAAATGGAGACTGCCTTCCCTTTGAAGAGTTTGTGTGCTGCTGGAGAACTCTGGGCGCATTCACTGTTGCGAGTTGTATTCTCACCAGTGATGGGTGAGATGAGCCCTGGGGGTGTTCAGCACAAGGAGGTTCCTTCAGGGACTCTGTGAAGGTTTAGTGAAGCTGCCAAGAGACATTTCACCAGCACCTCAAAAGGTGGATACCTTTTCAAAGACGGGACACATTTGAAACCGATTTCTATTTCTTCGTTTGCTATTCAGGCTCATGATGTTGGCTGGGTACACTAGCCTGCCCTTCTTCCTTACCTGCCACTCATCTCATAGTGGGATGCAGCCTGGGTGGGTCTTTTTCCATCACCCTGATCTAAACAGCACCTACGAAGTTCACCCAGTGACCTCCTGGTTGAGAAGTCCGAGCAGACACATTTTAGTCCCTGTTTTTCATGGAACTCGTGAGGTTACATGGATGGAGACGCTCAGCTTGTCTTCTCAGAATGCAGCCTTTCTTGTGCCTTCCTGACACCAAGCTCCGATTTCCTTAGTGTCGAAGCTCCCGAAAGTTCTGGTGCTGGCTGTCTCTTCCTGTCTCTCTTAGTGCTCTTCATCTGTCGTGGGATCATGAGCTCCTTTGAAACTTTGATAAGAGCTCTGAGCACTCAGTCTCCATAAGACTTTTGTAAACATATACATCATAACCTTGCATGTTTTCTGATCCTCAAAGCCCATCCGTGGTTGTGTTTTTTAAATTTATTTGCAAGGCAGAGTGACAGAGAGAAAGGGAGAGACAGAGATCTTCCATCTGCTGGTTGACTCCTCAAATGGCTGCAGCAGCCATGGCTGGGCAAGGCGGAAGCCTGGAGCCAGGAAATCTATCCCGTTCTCATGGGTGGTAGGGGCACAAATACTTGGGCCATTTTCCCACTGCCTTTGCCAAGTGCAGTAGGAGGAAGCTGGATCTGGAAGTGGAGTAGCCAGGACTCAAACTGATGCTCTGTTGGTATGGGATGCTGGCATTATGGGTGGCAGCTTAACCCACACAGTACCACAATGCCAGCTCCCCATCCATGGTTCTTAATACTCAATCAAATGACCCCAAATTACTTGCGAATAATTTGAATACTCTATCTTAGTCTATTTCTCTTTCCAGATCTGTTACTCTAAGTGCTTAGGTACCCGCAGCAACTTGAAGTCAGCCTGCCCATAGCAGCTCTGGTCCTCCTCTCCGCAAACCTGGTCCTCCTGCTGTTCTCTCCCTCAATGAGTTGACCACCATCTCTTGTCCAGTGGCTTAAGCCAGCAGGTTTTCTTGAACTCTTCCCTCTCCCTCATTTGCCATGCCCAATGACGAGACCCTGTCAGTTTTACTTCCCCAGTATCTCCTGACTTATTAGCCCCTTTGCTACCTAAATTACTTTGCCTTTCTTCTACATTGCTTCAGTAGCCAGTTGGTCTCTCTGCCTGTAGTCTCCTCCCCTCCTCCTTCCATGAAGGCAGCCAGAAAGGCCTTTCTGAAACAAATCTGATCCTGCTGTCCTCCAGGCGGAAGCGGTTCTGCGTCCCTCTGCCTTTAGGAAGGCCTCAGCCTCTTCCCCTCTGCTGGCAGGCTTCATTGTGATATGGTGCCAGTGTCTGTCTGCTAGCATTGGGGGTTGGCCTCTTTTCTCTGGCTCTCCACTTCAGCCCTACTGAACTATCAGGTCCAGATCGGCCCTGGGATCCCTCGCTCTGGCCTTTTCACATTCTCTTCCCTCTCCCAGAAATTCTTGGTCCTCCCTTCTCCCCCTCTGCCAGAGGGGCCTCCCTGACACTCCTGTCTTCTTGTGATGCTCTGTTGTTCCCATAGCATGGCACCTGTCACACTTGGTTATATTAGCTTTAGTTGTTCAGTTCCCCTTAGATGGAAGGTGTGGTGTGGATATTAGGACTCTCTGAACCCCATATACTCTTGCTGTCATGGACCCTCCTTCCTTCCTTCCTTAAAAAATTAAGGGACCAGTGTTGTGGCATAAAGGGTTAAACCACTGCTTGTGACTCCAGCATCCCATATGGGCCCCTGTTTGAAACCTGGATGCTCCACTTCTAATTCAGCTCCCTGCTAATGGCATAGGAAAAGCAACAGAAGATGGATGGCCCAAACACTTGGCCCCCTGTACCCATGTGGGAAACCTGGATGAAGCTCCAATCTCCTGGCTTTGGCCTGGCCCAGACCCAGCCAGCTTTTGTGGCCATTTGGGGGAGGGAATCAGCAGATGGAAGATATCTTTCTCTCTAACTCTACTTCTCTGTCCCTTTTTCTCTGTGGCTTTGCCTTTTAAAAAACAAACCAAACAAAATAAAAAAAAACTACTTGGGCTCAATGTCATGGTATAACAGGTTAAGCGGCCACCTGCAATGCTGGCATCCCATATGACCATTGGTTCAAGACCCTGCTGCTCGACTTCTGATCCAGCTCCCCGCTAATGGCCTGGGAAGGCAGCAGAAGATGGCCCAAGTACTTGGGCCCCTGCACCCAAATGGGAGACCTGGAAGAAGCTCCTGGCTCCTAGCTTCGGCCTGTTGCAGCCATTTGGAGAGTGAACCAGTGGAGGGATGATGTCTATCTCTCCTCTCTTTCTGTAACTCTGCCTTTCAAATAAATAAAATAAGTCTTTAAAGAAAATCTTTAAAAAATTAAAATTATGTTTTGCAGCTATGTCAATACGAAGATGAATATATTCCAACCTGGATTTGTCATTATATATTCCTTATTATTTATTTTTATCCTGATTTTAAAAGAAGTTAGTATTAAAACACTTTTCAGGTGCTCCTAAAAGTATCATCGGCCCCAGGCTCTGTGCCTTCCATGTCTGAGTGGTGCATTGGCTCTGTTAAATGATAACTTTGGAGGTAAAATTGACAGCATTTGTCAGCTGATTGACTAGGACTAGGAAATAGAAGGAGGCCAACCACTTTGTTATGTGGCACTTTTGTAACCGCTTAGTTAATGCACTGAGTAATCAGGACTAAAACTTTTTGTTGTTGTATATTTGAATGGGAGAAAGAGAAGGAGAAATGGTCCCATCCACTGTTTCATTCCCCAAATGCCAGGTGGGACCATGAGCCAGGAACGTTATCCAGGTCTTTCACATGGGTGTCTGGAACCCCATTGCCTGTGCTCTCTCTGCCACCTCCCAGGGTCTGCATTAGCTGGAAGCTGAATCAGGAGTCCAAGCCAAGAATGGAGCCCATGTACTCTGATATAGGACAGGGATGTCTTAATTGCTAGGCCAAACGTCTGTACCCACAGGCTTTTTTAACGATGTCAAAAATACGAAAAGTATGTTCTACCAACCGTTTTACTAATATGCACATTTCTTCATGAGGTTTGTGTGTACAGCAGTGTTTTTTAGTGGGGAGTGGGAGGTGCTTTTGCCCCCTCCAGGGGAGATTTGGCAATGTCTGAGGACACTGCGGTTGTCACCGTGGGAGGGAGCAGAGCTTCTGGTGCCAGTGACTGGCAGCAGAGGTGCCGCTGAGCACTCCAGGTTGCACAGGAAAGTGGATCTGACTCTCACATCAGTGCACAAAGCTGAGAAACCCTGGTGTAGAGGACTTCTTCATAAAGCTTGATTCTTACGTCTGTGTTATTTAGTTTTTTTTCTCCCCGTAGTTCCATTAACAGTCACGATTTAGATGTAGGATTGTGTTGCATTACAGGAAGCAAACATTTATTTTTCCCACTTCACTAACACTGAGAAAAACATTGAGATGGCTGAGCTTTTGAATACTGGAGATTGTGAAGGGTTTATGTGACAGGGAAAAATCTCTCCAGCAGCCTGCTGCCATTTAAAATCCTTACCAAAATACTGAATCTGCCCTTGCCCTTCTAGCTGGAGTACAACCTATTGTTGTCTGGGGGAGGGGGTGCTGAGTCATTTATTCATGCTTTTTATTACCTCTTGGCTGGGATATCACCATTCATTGTTCACAAGCTGCCCAGCTTGTTTACTTTTTATAAATTACATGTAATCAAGTCCTTTTGCAGGCCTGGCTACTGTAATTGGCAGTAGCCACAGAGCAGGGCTGACAAGTCTGTGTTTGTGCTGAAGTCTCACATTCAGTTCCACCCTCCACGCTTTCTTGCCTCTTCCATCTCCATTTTAAAAGGAAGGCAAAAAGGAGGACTGCTCCTTTCCTCTCGGATAATCTGAAGGTGCTTACAGCTTAGTGTGCTTCGTTTTGGGAAGAATCAAGGGCTTTGGGCAGTGGTCCTCAAACTGTAGTGTACATGGCAACCACCTGATTCACTTCTAAAATGAAGACTCTTCTTCATTTTCATTTTCTTCCCCCCATTTGATTCTGATGTAGGTGGTCCTTGGATCACAGCTGGAGAAATCCTGAGCTGGGAATAGAAGAGAGAAAATCCAATTGAAGTAAATACAGTATTGTGGTACAGTGGGCTGAGTTGCCACCTGTGACACAGGCATCCCGTATGACCACCAGTTCTGGTCCTGGCTGCCCCACTTCTGATCCAGCTCCCTGCTAATGAGCCTGGGAAAGCAGCAGAAGATGGCCCAAGTGCCTGGACCCCTGCCACCCACTTGGGAGACTCCACTGGAGTTCCACTCTTCCTGGCTTCTGCCTGGAGCAGCCTTAGCCAGCTTTTGTGGCCATTTGGGGTGAGAACCAGCAGGTGGAAGATATCTGTCTGTATATCTGACTCTTTCTCTAACTTTGCCTTTCAAAATAAATAAGTAAAAAATTTTTAAAAGAATACAGAGAGTGGATTAGAAAAGAAAGCAAGAATCAAAACTCAGAAAATAACTTTAATCTGTCTTCTGCAAGATGAAGGGAATAGCTGCGATCCTTAAAAAAGATCCGTGTGATGGGGCTGCTGTCATGGGGCAGCGGTTAAGTTACGGCCTGTAGCACCAGCATCCCCTATGGGTGCTGGTTCAAGTCCTTGCTGCTACATGTCTGATCTAGCTCTCTGCTAATGTTCCAGGGAAAGCAGTGGAAGAAGGCCCAAATAGTAAGGGCCTTGCACCCGTGTGGGAGACCTGGGTGGAGTTCCAGCCTCCTGGCTTTGACCTTGCTGGGGCCACTGGCCATTGCTGTCTTCCGGGGAGTGAATCAGTGGATGGAAGATCTCTCTCTCTCTTTCTCTCTGTGTCTCCCCCATCTCTCTCTATCTCTGCCACTCTGCATGCCAAACAAATAAATCTTCATGTTTTTTTTTTTCTTTTTAAAGATAGGTGTTTATTTTTTTGCCGTTAGTGATTGATATTAAACTTTCTATCAAAGAGGACATATTTAGAGGATGGCGAAAGTAAAAGGGAATTTTTGGAAAGGTTAGCTTATGAGATAATACTTCAGTGTCACCAAACATTTCAAAAGACATCATTAAGTCACAGGAGGTATTAAGTAAGTATCGATTTAAGGAGGAATGTGCGTTCCTGAATCAGGAATGTGTGAGTGGCTTACTGATGAAGAGGAGAGATGCAGGAGGCTCAGCTCTGGGCCAGAAGTTCTGGTTATTCTGGTTGTGGAGTCTGAGAGCGTGTTTTTAGAGTCTGCATTTCCTGGAATAGTTCAGAATTCTTTTCTACATTCTATACAATATATGTCTGGTTTTAGTTAGTAGAGATGTGGTTGATTTTTAAAAGAGCACCAGAATAGTTATACTTGATTGCAGAAGTCAGGTTCACTTGTTTTTCAGCTCTGTGCATATTTGTGTTCAGTGGCCACATTAGAGTCTATCTCTCTTAACCTAGACTTTGATTTTGAAGTCCACATTAGAGGAAGAAAGCAAGAGAGCAGGAGACAGACTATTTTAGAGAATCGTCAAGAGGTAGACCAGGTGGAAATGGTTATTTATTTCCAACCATGTACTTACTGAACTCTGTTTCTAGAAAGCTTTTCCTTTTTTTTTTTTGACATAGCATTTTCTTAGGGGAACTTTAAATTCTGTTCAGTTACCTACAAAGAGATCTTAAAAAAAAAAAAAAGAAAGAAAATAGAATTTGGGAACTACTTATAAAATGATAGGTATCATCATCCTTTGTTAAATCATTGACCTTGCATCAAAATATTCTTTTTTCCATAAATACATGCTGGAAACCCATAATCTATCTGGGAAATTTTCACCACAGTAGCACTGTATTAACTAGCTTGGCAGTCTTTCCTCCCTCCCTTTCTTTTTACCCATCTTTCAGGCTCCCCTCTCCTCCACTGATTCACTCAGGAGGGTGAGTACATGAGCCTCTTAGTTACCCTGGCCACCTGCCCATAGATCTTATAGAATCTTCATATCTGCTTTGTAAGTGTTGAGGATCATTATTGTTATTAAATGGAGTGTCCACCACACCCTCTTCTTGCACTGAGCATCCGGGTAAGTTTGGTTAGTAGATGCCTTTGCTCCTGAAGCGAGTAGAAGGGCCGTTGCTGTGTGCGGGTGGAGACCCAGAACCAGCTGCTGTGGAGGGCCGACTCCCTACCCCGAGACTTCTGCCCTGCTCTGAGAACTACAGGCCGGGCCCAGGACTTGTCTTCATTTCAGGTGACCTTATTTTCTGTCTGTCTTGTCTTTTTTAAACCATAAATTTGGTAGAACTCTTTTCTTATTAGCCTCATAATATTCTGAATTACTTTTTCAGATTTTTCCCTCTTATTTTTTTTAAAGATTTATTTATTTGAAAGTTAGAGTTACACAGAGAGAGAAGGAGAGGCAGAGAGAGAGAGAGAGGTCTTCCATCTCCTGGTTCACCTCCCAATTAGCTGCAATGGCCAGAGCTGCGCTGATTTGAAGCTAGAAGCCAGGAGCTTCTTCTAAGTCTCCCATGTGGGTACAGGGGCCCAAGGACTTGGGCCATCTTCTACTGCTTTCCCAGGCCATAGCAGAGAGCTGGGTTGGAAGTGGAGCAGCCAGGACTCGAACTGGCGCCCATATGGGATGCCGGCACTGCAGGCGGAGGCGGCCTCACTGCTATGCCACAGCACCCGCCCCAATATTTCTAATCTGTGTATTGCTTAGTATATTGGTAGATGTTTGTGTTTACTGAAAGAAGCTACAAATGCTGTTAGGAAGAAGCATAATGTAAGTAGGCATCCAAGTGCCACATTAAAAAAAATATTGCTTGTAAATTTTCAGCGTGAGTGTTTTCACTGATAGTTTTCTGTTGGGTTTAATATATAGAAAAATGGGTTATAAAATATTATGCCAGCAGATCTATTGCCTTTTGCATGAGTTACTAAAGGAAAGTATTTCCTTAGTAATTTAGGATAGAAGATTTATTAGTGAATTATAATATTTAGCCTTATAATTTTTTAAGATTTTTTTAAGATTTACTTATTTGAAAGGTAGAGTTACAGAGAGAGGAAGAGAGAGCAAGAGAGAGAGAGGTCTTCCATCCCCTGGTTCACTCCCCAAATGGCCACAACGGCCAGAGCTGAGCCAGTCCAAAGCCAGGAGCTTCTTTTGGGTCGCCCACATGGGTGCAGGGGCCCAAGCACATGGGCCATCTTCCACTGCTCTACTTGAATGCATTACCAGGGAGCTGGATCAGAAGTGGAGCCTCTGGGACTGGAACTGGTGTCCCTATAGGATGCCAGCACTACAGGTGGCAGCTTTAACTGCTATGCCACAACGCCCACCTCAGCCTTATAATGTTTTTATATTTGAATAGAAAAGTACACAGATTGACTTAAAGTTCATAGTGTATTGATAACTTTATGTTTTGAGTCATTTTTAATAGACCTGTTCAGATATTTATTATATATTCATCCCAGTGATTACTAAACTACTAAAGGATACCCTTTGTAGGAGCTGTATGCATACTAAATATCTTACCAAGTGTGGTTTTTCGTCCCAACATGGAGTGTTAGTTACATGTTGAGAAAGCTGTGTTCTTACCAAGGTAAGATACTGAAATATCTTTACTCTTTCACATAAGTTCTAGCCTTGGAAACATGCAGATGTACTTCACATGGGATTCTGTTTTGTTGTAAAGCCACGTATTTCTGAAGCAGAATACTTTCTCTCAGCTGTGAGACATTTATTGAAACACTAAACGGAGAAGAAATTTGACTCAAGGAAGATACAGGCCAGTTTTTCTTAAAGAAATGAAAGGACCAACATTTTAATTACTTTTCCTGTTCTTAGTGAGAAAAACCAGGCCCTTAGGGGATTAGGCCCCAGAAGTACTGATTCCAAGGCTTGTGGGTTTCCAAGGCCCGTGGGTTTCCGCAGGCAGAGTTAAGACCAGAAGGGTTTGATGCCCAGCCCAGAGCTATTTGCAATCTGGGTGCCACATCCACCTCCGACTTCAGGGAGCTGCTGTGAATTCTAAACTTCACACCCTTGCACAATTTTAGGAGCCTTTTAGCTGCCTTCAGAGCAGTGGCAATATCAGAAATTCATCCCAATCTGTTTTATTTTCAGTTATTTCGAAAACCCCACGTACCATAAAATTGGCCACCTTGACCGTCTTTAAGTGTACAGTGGAGTCCGTTGCCGTGCCAGCCCGACCTCTGGCTTCTCCATCCCGCCTCCGTGGCCTCGGCAGGCAGCATGGGCAGGGGCTCTATCGCCGCCACCTTTCAGGAAGGCGTCCGCCTCCCCTCTGTCTGCTCCTTCACAGTAGTAGGAAGTTAATTATGTGGGATTTGCTCACCTGATCCACGCAGGTGATCCTACTTTAGTGCACATTTGGAAATCCCACACCCCTTTGTGGCCCTAGGAGAATTCCTTCCTGAGCCCAGATTCAGGGCAGGATGAGTCACTGTGGGTAAGTGTGTGATCCCACTTACGCCTTCCTTCCAGCTCCCCTTGAACTTCTGAAACTGAAGACACTGGATCCCGATTTCCTGCATAAGGTCTGATGATTTGAAGACTAATTTAGAGACTGGGAAGTGTTGAGATGTTTTTGGAACCCATGCTTTCTGTTCTGAAAATGAAGCTTGCATGGCCTAAGTTCTAAAATTCAGACTATGTGTGGAATGTCTGTGTGGATGAAGAAACAAGCTAATGCTTTTTTTTTTTTTTTGGGAGGCAGGGAGAAAGAGGAATGAAACTTTGTTAATATAGTTTGATTTTGTGAGAGAAATACTGGGATTTTTGGAATATGTACAAACCAGAGATGAACAGCGAGGTGCTGTGTGATTTTACTGTGTCCACAGAAGGAATAGTTGGTATCAGGCTAAAGAGATACCGTGGAGGAGGTGGATTAACTGATGGAATGAGTGCTGCTGTCAGATCCACTCCTCTCCGCAGTGCATCAACACTGTTTCCATTTCTTCGTTTGTAGAATAAGAAGTATTTCACCGAGAAATTTTCTTTAGTGTTCTCATCAAGTATGGTGGAATGTTTCGGGTAGTTTGAATATGGTTCTTACAGAATGCAAATCATTAGTGCTATCGTTATGTTTTTACACCCATAGAAGAATATGGGAGTGGGAGTCACTTGAGCATCAACATGAAAATCTGTATCCATTTATAAATACAACACACATAGCGAAGCCATTCTCCCTAAATGCTTATTTTAAATTGGCAGTTGTTCAGCCAACCAGTCGGTAATCTCACTTAGCAAGTGTTTGGCACGCCTGTTTTAACCTGCACAGGTTCAGTTCACACAAAGAAGGGGAGGGTGGGGTCATGTGATGCAAGTGCCATGTTAGCCTTATTAACATATTTTGAATAACTGTGTTTGACTCTTTGCCAGCTAAAGCTAGCCTATTTGGAGGGCTGCCAAAGGAACAGTGGGAATTTCTCAGAGGAATGTAGAGATTTGAGCCTGTAAACTTTTTACTTTTTCCTTCTTGAGGGAAAGATTGTAGAAGGTACTAATTAGGGTACTTCCCTTACCCTCCCAGCAGAATGATCTTTCATATTATTGTTACTATTTTTTTAAACTCCCAGCAGAATGATCTTTCATGTTATTGTTACTATTTTTTTTAATTCTGTAGCAAATTTAATCTTTTCTTTACACTCCACTTTAATGTATTTTAAAATTATACATCATAGGGCATATCTGCAGTATACCTATTGGTGACCTATCATGGGTGAACTTGAGTTCCTTCTCAGCCTATTTTTTGTTTTTGCAGACTTTGTGGGAGGCTAGCTGGGGAATCTCATCTGTGAGCTTATCCAGAGAACGAAGATGGTTGGAACAGGACAGACAGGCTAAACTAGGGTGCCTGTAGCATCAACTCCTACTTAGTGGGTGCTCAGATCATAAAGATGCCAGCCTGTGCAACTCCCTGTGGTGTAAAAATGCTCTTTACAAGGTTCCAGTTCTGCGGCCTGGGTTCTGCATCTCTCCAGAAATACTCTTTTGACTTGTCATTGACACCTTTCTGGCCCAAACCACAACACTGGGCTCTAAAAGTAGACAAGGGTGGAGTCAGTTGAAACCAAGGGTTCTCAGATGGTTTAGTGCTACAGGGTTTTAAGAGACGATGAGGCAAGATACACTTAGTTCTCATTTTGGGGAATAGGTTCCGAGAGTATAAAAATTACCAGAGAGGTTTTTCAAACATCATTGGCCTGTACCTTCATCCCTTACCTCCTGCCCGGACTCTTATCCCTCCTGGGTTACCACTGTGGTGAAGGGTGGCTGGGCTATCAGTGTAGTGAGCTGGTATTTGAATCTAGAATCTGTAGAAGCTGTGGGTGCTTGCCACAGTGTGATAGTTTCCATGGTTGGGGCCAGTTCACAAGTGTGCCTTATGCTTGTTTATTCTTGGGAATGATAAGAGCCTCATGACACCAACTCCCACTCTCCCTCCAGAAGAGGGCACCCCCAACCCCTTAGGGCATTTTTCTCCTGTATTTCTTCAAAGGTGACTCTTAAGTTTTGTTTTTATATCATTTATATGGAATATCAGTAACAGGAAAGAACAAATTTAAATCAGTGCTGTTTTTTTAAAAAGTTAACAAAAATAGAACCTAGAAAAAAAACTCTGGAACATTAAATCAAGCCCTGAATTTTTGTCAAATATTTGAATGACCATAAAATATTTTAATTATTTAATCTTAATACTTTTACATACTATTAGTTTATATGTCAATTACGTGTGATGTGCTTTTAAATTTCTAGACTGAAGTTCCAACATTTCAGCTGTCTTGTTGAGCTTCTGTGATTTATTTGAAATTGGTTGATATCACCTGACTCTAAAGAGATACTGTGGAATTATGATCACCACCTTCTCTGAACTGTAGAAACACAACTTTGATTTTTCATAACTTTTAAAAAATTTATGGCAGCCTGTTGAAAAGAAAAATTCATAGGCAATTGTAGTTTTCATAAAACAATGTAAGTTAAAGAATAACTATCACTTCAGTGTTTTCCTTTTTTATTATAAAATGTTAAATATTTCACTTAGGAAGATTCTCTTTGTGTCAGTTTGTTGTGTTATAGGAATGCCTACGGAATGTTACCAGTTTTCCTATTTATTATGCCTGAAGGTGGTATTATATCTGAAGGTGGTAGACATAAACTGTTTGTCAAACAAGTACATGCATGAAATTAAATTTATTCTGGTCTTGAAACAATGCTAGTGAAACTTGGGTATTGGCATGAGCCTATATTAAAGCTGATAGTGTGTGTGTATGTGTGGGAAGAAGGTACTAATCTCTTTAGACTGTGTTCATATTATCAGGCCCAAGTATGAGTTACTCAATTAGGATAGCAGATTTTAAAAAATGAAATTCAAATACTGATCTTTGTGACTTGCCAGTTGGTATTTGCAGGGATATGGATAACTTGTTCCTGGTTTTGGTATTCTTCGTATTTTAGTTTATAAAGCACCGGGAGGAGAAAAGTGAATGAAGAGGCTGCCTTCAGGTGTAGTAAGGTTGAACTCACTTAGCTATTGTCCAGACTTGTCAAGCTGTAGCTGGCTTCCTAGCTCCCTGGTTGATTTACATATTGTATAATCCAGACTGGCCAGTCCTGTTTGGTTGGTTTATTGTAAGCTGCAGAGCTGAGTAAATGGGTGATAGCATTTTAAATGGTATTGGAAGTTTAACAGTCCTTGAGGAGTGACAGTATCAGTGGGCCCCAGCTGTCAGGTGCCCCAGGGTCGGCCTCCTCTGGGGACACTTACGTTTTCTCTAACAGGAAGTAAACCTAAAGCTGTAGTAACTCTAGTAACACCTGGTCAGAGGCCTCCTTCATCCAGATGGCATCCAGCCTGCCATGTCTGATACTAAACGTTAACTATGCCCAGCAATGAGTTATTTTTTTCATGGGCAAAATGAACAAACTGGTAGAACTGTTTTCATCTGTCAGCGAAGGACAGACAAGTCCTGTCTCCTGCTCGGTGTATGACAAGAGGAGGTTTCCGCCAGCGGTGTGAGGACAATCTGCAATGTCTGCTTGGTGCTGTGCTGCCCCAGTTCCATGTCATTTGGTTTCTGGAAGCGTCTGCTACCTCTATCTGTTTGACTTTATAAAAGTTGCACCTTGTTACTGAGCCCTCTGTGGGGCTGTGTGCCCAGAGTATGTATTTCTCGTATTCATTTGATGTCAGGGCAGCAAGAGAATGGGATCTAATAATAGATGTGGATGTCTTTCCCGGAGCACCACTCCTCTCTGTAGGTTTGAGATTTGCAAGGGGTTCCTAGTGCCCTAGGGTGTTTGTTAAACCCAAAGTGATGGTGATGACTCCCCCTGCCATGTTAACACTGCTTAGACTCTCACTCACCTGCTCCTATCTCAAGGCTCCTCAGTGCAAGGAGACTGACTGCAGAACCCTCAATGAGAAAACCTCAGCTTAACTAGTAACCTATGTTTCCCCCCATGAGTCACTCTTAGTTCAAAATGCCCTTAAAAAAGTTCTCATTTCTGTATATAAGGCAAGTTGTAGCCTGCTTGATTTTTTAGTATCTTTAGCTTATAATAATTAGAGAATAGAAAATGGCTTAAAAAACATGGCCTTGTGCAAATGATCTAGCTTCATTTGAATCCTGACTTAAATACAGGAGATTGCAGAGCCAGCATTGTGGCACAGTGGGTAGAGCCACCACCTGTGTTGCCCTTGGGTCCCTGTACCCACATGGAGACCTGGAAGAACTCCCGGCTTCAGATCGGCACAGCTCTAGTCCTTGCAGCCTTTTGGGGAGTGAACCAGTAGGTGGAAGTGCTTTCTCCTCTCCCTCCCACTTTGTAACTGTCTCTCAAAAAAATACACAAATCTTAAAAAAAGAGATTCCTGTGTGTTATAGATTCCCACTCTGAAATACTGAGAGAGAGGACATACATACCACATGAATTAAAAGAATTGGAATTCAGGAACTGGGAAATTTTTCAAACAGTTTACATTCTTCTGATTTTTTGTTTTTACATTTTTTTTTTCTGTTTTAAGGGTGTCTTATTGTTTGAGATCAAAAATCCTTTTTTTCTATTCTAATTTTATTTTTGGACTAAAGGTTAAAAATATACATTCATGGAATTACCCTCGTTTTAGTGGTTAACTGTTTGATTTTATAATCAGAACACGGAGACTTGAGAGGACAAAATGGAAAAATGAAGTTAGGTTTTACGGTAAGGAATTCTACTTGGACATGGCAAAAATAGGGGGAAAAAAAGGAAAAAAGAATGAATAACTGGCAATACAAACTCTTTTTCCTGTAAGTTCCTTTTCCCTAAATGCTTGCCATCATGCTAAAATAAGTTTGTTTTTTTGAGTTCTCAGAATCCTGCTGCTTGCTGTTAATAAGAATTTTTTTCATGTGCCAAAGTTTTGCTTTTCATGTGACTTCTGCTGCAATTTGTGTCTTGCTGAAAAGATTGTTTTTAAAGTTCAGTGGTGAAAGTCACCGATAATAAGTGAAAAGGAAAATTTAATATAGACTTCTGTACAATTTTAGGTGTAGTAACTTCAAGAAAGCAAATGTATTATCCTAGGTGACAGAAGTTAGATTATTCCAGAAGAAATAGCAATTCTAACTAAAGAAAGAGTGAATGCTTACGTCTAGTTGCAGAAATTACATTTTTTAAAATTCCTACCTGCTCTGTTCCCCCAAAGGTGTATTTTTAAGATTTCTATATCAGGCTACTGACTACGCCAACTTAGTCACTGTGTTTGAGGATAGCTTGGTAGGAAGAAGAAAGTTCAGGCATTTTGGAGGGCTCTCTCCAGCAGTAAGAAACCTTCAAACATAGAAAGTAACTGATTGCTTTTTAGGAGACTACTGCATCTCTCAGTCTGATAGGCACAAATTAATCATTTTAGATTATACTGCTGTTAAAACAGCATGGTGATGTATTCATTCTGTTATCCATTTTGTTATGTCATTTCAAAAATGGTTTTTGTTCCTTTTCTTGTCTTGAGAGACAGAGAATGAATGACAAAGAGCAAAAGCTGAGAGCTGGGAATTCAATCCTTGTCCCCCACTTGGGCGGCAGGAGCTGTCCCAGGGTCTGCGTAACCAGGAAGCTGAGGATAGGAGCTGGGGCCAGATGTTGAACCCAGGCACTGCAGTGTGGCACGTGGGCATCTTAACCACCAGACCACATGCTTACTCCCCTGTTTTTGTCCCCTTTAAATGCCAGCACCATCTTGCTCAGCAGTGCAACTTGCTCAGATGTTCCCATGACTTGCTGAGAAACTCTTGCTGTACTTGTTTGTTCTCTACAGTGTCCTTTGACCCAAAGCAGTAAGACGATACCTGACTTGGAGTATCATTCAGGATTGTCAGTTGTAAGAAACAGAAGTCTGCCTAGTTCAATCTGGAGGTTTTATTAAGGACATCAGGTAGCTCACAGCCTCTCTGGGAAGGGTAGGAAGTAGCTTGGAAGCTCATCCACCAGGAACCACAGTGCCAAACTGGTCCAGGGAACACAGCTGCTGTCTCAGTGGCCATCACTGTAGGCCCGGAGCCTCACTACCAACATCAGTGCTGCTAGCGGCTGAGCAGCACCACTACCCACTCACTGGCCCCACCTGTGACCCAGGTTGCTAAAAATCCCTGCTGCTTGTAGCTGCTTGAGGTTCAAAATCCGGATGGATTTATTTGGTGGAGCCAGCGTTCCTGATCACGTGCCTGCACTCTTGTAAAGTCCACAGAGAAAGCAGTGATCAGAAAGAATCAGGTAACCCCAGGATCTATGGCATGTTGGAAGTGGAGGTGAAAAAAGATTAAAAAAATGTGAACCGTAGTGACTTTCCTACAGTTCTTAGAAATGCCTGCTAATAAGTTATGAAGGAAAAAATATAACCGTGTTTGTAATGGCTCAGCATTCTCGTAACAGCAGCATCCACAGATATAATTAGAACCGATACTTTTTATTAAATAGCTGTTTTAGGTGCTGGTTAGCTTTTTTTTTTTTTTTTTTTCTTCAACCATATACCTTATCCACAAAAACTACCTTGAAAAGTAGACAGGATTGCCTTCATTGCTACAGGTAAGGAAGCTGATGTTTAGAGTAACTTTCCCAAATGAAACAGCTGGTTTACAGAAGCTATGAGATTCAAACTGTGTGTCAGCTTCAGAAACTTCTGTACTTGCCAAGTGCCCGCTTTGCTCCTCCCTGTTAGTTGTGAGAGAGCACAGGTAACTCCCCTGATTTAAACCAGAGATTTTAGCAGGTGCTTCTGCATCATTTCTCTTAATCCATCATTTATCAGTTTGTTGTGAACTGCCAAGACCCTCCTCAGTCCAGAAGTGACTGGGGCCAGAGCCACAGATTCAGAAGTCATAGGAACACAGGAGTCCCTGCATGCTTTGGGCATCAATGAGGTGGTCTGGGAAGAGTCTATAGAGTAAGAGAAGCAACTGGTCTTGAGGGTGGGTCAGGAAGAGAGGAACCAGCAAGAGAGAGACCGGTTTTTACCTGGTAGGAGGAGAATCAGAACAGGGACCTGGCAGCCAAAGAGTGTCATTTTCAGGAGGAGGGTGTGGTCAGGAGCCTGGCACTTCGGGAATGCAAATAGGATAAGATGGGAAGCAGGCCAGTGGAGTAGACTGACCAAGCAGGAAGTCATGTTGGCCTTGTGTAATTCAAAAATCACATTCTGGGGTCCAAGCCGTGGTTCCGCAGGCTGGGCTGCTGCCTGCCGCGCCCATGTGCCATATTTGGAGTGCCAGTTCAAGCCCTGGCTAAACTGCTTTCAATCTAGCTTCCTGCTAATGTGCCTAGGAAGGCGTGCAGGAGTTGGCCCAAGAGCTTGAGCCCCTGCCACCCATGTGGGAAACCAGGATGGAGTTCCTGGCTTCTGGCTTCAGCCTGGCCCAGATAGGCCTGGCTGTTGCTGCCCTTTGGGGAGTGAACCAGCAGATGGAAGATTTCCCTGTCTCTCTGCCTTTCAAATAAATAAATCTTAAAAATGAAAAGAAACAAGCCATTGTTTCTAAGTAGAAACTACTAATTTTTAAAAACTTAAAATCATATTCTCTGACTCTTTCTCTTCTCTGTAAATCTATGGCAGTGAGAGAAATCTCACACAATTTTAGGTTCACATACTCAAACTTTGTATTTTAATTTTGAGTTTCTTTTTTATGTTGCTTTTAGTTTTTTTTCTAGGATGTTTTGATCTTGGTGGTCTTGAGGACCACCCGCACCTGGGCTGTGAATTGTAGATGCACTGGAGTGTTTCATCTCAGGCTAGAGTCTCAGCTGTTGTTTTTAGGGCCACTGTCCCACAAGGAAGACTTAGGTTAAGTCCCCCTGAATCTGTTCTCTCTGCCCACTTTGAAGCTAATCTGCCACTTTCCTAATGGCCTTGTGAGATCTTCCAAGCATTTATGTTGCTTGTTTGTCTTTTGGTGAGTCTGAAGAGCCTCATGTCACCTTAAAGCATCATTAGAATTGAACTTCAGAGAAGGTCAACCATTTACAGTTAGTTGTCTAATTCTTCCCTCTTGCGAATTCAGGGGCATAGGCATGAAACTACACTTGCAAGAAAAGATTAAAAGGCTTTCGGAGTGGGTTGTTAGAAGATTATGGAGAAAACTGGATTTGTGTTGCAACAGATCTGAGTATCTTTAAGTTGGGTTTCCAGAGTAGAATCTACCCTGGATGGACCCTGACTTAGGTGCAGCCTCATCTTGTGCATCCTGCTTGCAGCACAATTTCTCCTGGGTTCTGGGGTCATAGGCGTTTCCTCACTGGAGTCCTTTCCCATCACCACTGCAGTCCCACTGTTGGCTTGTCCGATCCCCCCGGCCCACATCAGTCACCTCTGCCCTGCTGGAGCTGGCACTGCAATCTGTAAAAAGGAGTAGAAGTAGGGGAGACAGAAATAGAAACTCTCCTTGCATCTACTTTCTAGTTGTTTGTTTCTGTTCCTCATCTCCTCTCGCCCCAGTGCTGAAATGGGCGCAGATGGAGGAAGAAGGAGGGGGAAATGATACCCAACATTTCTAGTATTCTTTTCTTTTTCTGCTCATTCTGTCCCTCCATTCCCCTTTCCTTCCCTGTTCCTTCTCCCATTCTCCTTTCTAACTCTTCAATATTTGTTTTTCCCATTGGTCTATAAACTCCCGAGAGATTAAAAAAACAAACAAACAAAAAAAAAAGCTATGTCAATGATGGTCTTTGCTGTGTTCCCAGAGCCTAGTATGGAACCTGACATACAGGAGACATTCCAAATATGCTAGCTTGGTGAAAGAGTGAGGAGCAGAAGGGGAATCAGGAAGTAACCCATCTTTTCTTTGTATGCCATTAGCAGCATTCCCTGATCTGATTTCTCACCCACATATCCCCAATCTCTAATCTTGAAGGGATCTGCCTCCTGAGTAGCAGCAGGATGATGATGGTTCCCACAGTGCCAAGCTAACTACATTTTCCCATGCGGCATTTTTCTACGTGGTGGTTAGTGTCTGCTGGAACTGTATACTTAAGGAAGCTTTTGTGGGCTGGTCAAGGAAGTGAACCATAATGTGCAGTGTTGTTGCTATGGGATAATGCATTCAGAGTTCAGTGAATCTACTTACATACAAACTTTGGGATTACAACCTTTCCATTAGCTGGGAACTGCCGTTACATGTTCTTCTACCCAGGCTTTTATTCATTGCTCATATAAAAATGAACAATAAGCTGTTTCTTTGGAGAAGGACTAGAGCCAGAAGTCTTTCCCTCTGAGATTATAAATCATTACATTCAAATGAATTTCATTCATCCAACAAACATTGGTAGTTTATTTCAAATGTGTTTATAGAGTCCCTGGCACATGGAGGGCTTTGTATGACTGGGTCACATGTGAATAAAGTAGGGACTCTATCCTGGTGAGGTCACAGTCAGTTTTCCACTTGGACTCAGATAGCCCAGAAGATCACTTCCAGCTCTGAAATTCAACAGTTCCTTGATTTCTGAATTGGTGTATTCATTTACCCTTTATCCTTGTAGGTCTGTTGTCTAATTTATTTTTAGATGATAATCGAGAAAACATATTGACATTCATGAGTAACAATGAACAGTAGTAACCCCACCTTTATAGCATTCAAGTATTTCTAAAATTGTCTTTTTTATTAAGGGTGAAAAATTCAGGAACAAGCTATTTTTAGTCTAGCTTTTTATCATAAAAAGAATGGAGCCACATGCATTATGAAATTGACATAAATATAAAGGGACTTCAAAAAATGCATGGAAAAATAGAACTGAAAGATAAGTTTGGGTGCAAAAAATTGAAATCTATGCATAATTTTTTCATAATGCATACCTTCCATGGATTTTTTTTGAAGCCCCCTCATAGAATGTACAGACATAACTTCAGAAGCCCAAGTACCCTACAAGGATAGTACTCATACTCATATTTGGCTGTTAGGGTTACATATAATTTTGTTTGCTCTTTCTAAATAGTTTTTGGTAGTTTCCAAACTGTAGATAGCAAGTGTGTGTGTTAGTCCCCTGGGATGTCTATCAAAAATGCACACAACATGCATATGCACATAAGACAGTATTTCTTCAGATAAATAAAAACATTTCAGTGTCAGATTTTTCCCCCCAAGATCACTTAGCCCATGTATCCTAATGTAATATTTGATGAACAAAACCTGGTTTCTGGGAGCTAGAATGTGGGAAGTCTGGATGTTTATATAAAAAAGTTCTGCAAGTATTTGTAAAATATACTTTGAACTCCCTGAAGTAAAACATAAGCCTTTTTTGAGCTTTCTGAATTGTGACTTAAGTTATGTGGAAGTAGTCTTTTTCTTTGAAACTTGGAAAGCTTACCCGATCTTTAATTTTAAATCTGTTTTGAACCACAAACCTCTTTTTTTTTTTTTTTTAAAGATTTATTTATTTAATTGAGTGGCAGAGTTAGAAAGAAAGAGAGGTCTCCTATCCGCTGGTTCACTCGTCAAATGGCCTCAAATGGCTGCGTAGCTGGGCTGATCTGAAGCCAGGAGCCAAGAGTTTCCATTCTGCCAAGTGCGTGCAGGGGCCCAAGTACTTGGGCCATGTTCCACTGCTTCCCCAGGCCATTAGCAGGGAGCTGGATTGAGAGTGGAGCAGCTGAGACTCGAACCAACATCCATGTGGGATGCTGGCGCTGCAGGCAGAGGCTTAACCCACTATGTGACAACACCGGCTCCCCACACACTTCTTTCTTGATGAATCTCTCTCTCTTTTTTTTTTTTTTAATTTAAGTCTGTGATTCAAGTAATAGATTGTTTCTGGCAGGTGAATTAATGACTGCTTCCTCCCAGAAACAGTTACTATTTCTAGAATTCCATTTAGTGAGCAGAGCGTACACATGATAATTCCTGAATCAGTACTGAAACTTTACTTGAATTTGCAAATACGTTTTAGAGTGTTCTTTTTCTTCTCTACAGTAACCACTAATAAATTATATATTTTATTGCCTTATTAGTTTCTTTTATTGTTTTCAAATTTTTATTTGAGAGGCAGAGAGAGGGAGAGAGAGAGACAACTCCCATCCTGTTTCACTGCTCAGATTTTCCCAGTGGCCAGGGCTGTGTCAGGCCAGAGCTGGTAGCCAGGGGCTGGGAACTCAAGCCAGGTCTCACAGGGGTGGCAGGAATCTACCTTTCTAAACCAGCACATGCTGCCTGCAGGGATACACATCAGCAGGAAGCTGGAGTGGGGAGCAGAGCCGGGACTCCAACCCAGGCTTTGATACTCAACGTGGGTGTCTGAACTAGTGTCTTAACCATTAGGCAGAATAAACACTTCTGCCTTGTTAGTTTCTTCTTTATCATTAGCCATTTCTTTTAATGTAAAAAATCAATCTAGAATTTAGTCCCCATAATTATGGGAGATTGAAAACCCACATTTGAGTAATTTAGTTTTAGTGACAGAGCAATCCATAAATCCTTCAGTGATTCATGTCTGTGATTCCTTGCTCTTCTGTTTATCACAGAATGAAATCTCGTATCCTTAGCTGTGTTTCTGTTGACAAGGTGAGACCATTATCTGGAATTGGCAATAATCTTTCTTCATTGGATGTATGTCAACTTGATCTAATAAATAATTGTTGTTTCAGCATTACAGAAGTTAAAAGTACCAGCATGTTCATAGGTGCATTGGAGGACTATTTTTAAGGAAGTTTCTTCTTAGGAAGAAAATCCCGTCATTGCAAAGTAATTAATCAGATTTAAAATGAGGGAAATGCATTTCCTGCCTACTGGTTCATTAGAGGTACACAGTAAATAATAGTTTAATTTGTGCCAAAGAAGGTAAACAGAAAGATGAGACTGTCTCACCAGCCACAGGTCTGGGAGGCATTTTCTTTCTGTGTGTCCCTTAAGTATGAAAGTATTTCAGAAAGGGAAAATGGAAGTGAAAGGTAGGTCTAGGGGCAGGCATTGAGCCTAGCAGTTAAGATGCCAGTTAAGACACCTATGTCCCCCATCAGAGTACCTGGGTTCAAGATCCCACCCTGGCTCCTGACTCCAACTTCCTGCTAATACAGTCTTTGGGAGATAAACAGTGCTGATGGCTCAGGTAATTGGGTTCCTGCCACCCAAGTGGGAGACCTGAGTTGAGTTCCTGGCTCCCAACTTCATCCTGGTCCAGCCCCAGCTGTCCTGGGTATTTAGGCAGTGAGCCTGTGGATGAGAGCTCTCCTTCACTCTCCATTTACGACTGTCTGCCTCTCCAATAAATAAATAAGAATTTTTGAGAAGTAAGTTTATTCACAGCTTTTTCATAATATGCATTTTCCATGAACTTTTTGAAGTCCTCTCATTTGTGCGGGTGGTGCATAATTGGAAAGCTATTTTATCATTTTATGTGCAGTTTCATTGTCATTTTTATTTTCATTTGCTTTTAATCCTTTTTAATCCTTTTTTTTTTTATTTGACAGGTAGAGTTATAGACAGTGAGAGAGAGAGACAGAGAGAAAAGTCTTCCTTCTGTTGGTTCACTCCCCAAATGGCCTCCACAGCCGGCACTGCGCCAATCCAAAGCCAAGAGCCAGATGCTTCTTCCTGGTCTCCCATGCAGGTGCAGGGGCCCAAGCACTTGGGCCATCCTCCACTGCCCTCCCGGGCCACAGTAGAGAGCTGGACTGGAAGAGGAGCAACCAGGGCTAGAACCCGGTGCCCATATGGGATGCCGGCGCTGCAGGCAGAGGATTAACCAAGTAAGCCACGGCGCCAGCCCCTGCTTAATGGAATTATATATGATTATATGGCCCATTGTAACTGGTTTGATTTGGCAGTTTCAAAAAAATCTTTTAAAGATTTTATTTATTTATTTGACAGGCAGAGTTACAGAGAGAGGGAGAGCAAGAGAGAAAGGTTTTCCATCCGCTTGCCCACTCCCCAAATGGCCACAATGGCCAGAACTGAGCCCATCTGAAGCCAGGAGCCAGGAGCTTTTTTTGGGTCTCACACATGGATGTGGAGGCCTAAGTACTTGGGCTAGCTTCCACTGCTTTCCCAGGCCTGTAGCAGAGAGCTGGATCGGAAAACAAGCATCCAGGACACGAACTAGTGCCCATATTGGATGCTGGCATTGCAGGCAGAGGCTTAGCCTGCTATGCCATAGTGCAGGCCCCTCAAAATTTTTTACATCTTTATTTTTATTTGAAAGGGATGGGGAGGAGGCAGTATTGTGGTGTAACAGGTTAAGCTGCCACTTGCAACATCAGCATCCCATATGGGTGCTGTTTCGATTCCTCAGCTGCTCCACCTCCAATCCAGCTCCCTGTGAATGTGCCTGGGAAAGCAGCGGAAGATGGTCCAAGTACCTGGCCCCTACACCCACATGGGAGTCTCAGATGAAGCTCCTACTTCCTGGCTTCTGCCTGGCCCATCCCCGGTTGTTGTGGCCATTTGGGAATGAATCAGTGGACGGAAGACCTCTCCCTCTCTGCCTTTCCCTCTCTCTGTAACTCTGCCTTTCAACGAACTAAATCGTGTTTAAAAAAAAAAAGGAGCCCGGAACTCAATCCCAGTCTTTCATGTAGGTAGCAGGAAGCCAGGTACTTGGGCTATTATATGCCACTTCCCAGGCTGTCCTTTAGTAGAAGCTGAAATTTGGAGCAGAGCAAGGACTCAAACCCAGGCACTCCCCTGGGGAATGTGGGTATCCCAAGTGGAGTCCTAACCCCTGCTTGATTTGGCATGTTTTTAAGATTCATCCGTGTTATAGCATGTTTCACAACTTCATTCCTTGTTATTGCTGAATAATAATGTCTTTATGGTTTTATCACAGCTTATCTATCCAAAGTGGGTTCAACTTATTTTTGAACTGAAATTTCATGATCCTCAGTTTTCTCAGGCTCATTTCTCTTCCCTCTCTCTATCCATATCCCATGCTTTTCATGGCTGAGTCTTCATTGTACTATCTCTTCCTTTGTTGACTATCTAAAATACTGCTACTTTTCCTAATATTTTCCCCTTGATCTTTGAGTAATAAGTTATTTCTTTTCCTTCAAATTATCAGATTTCCTTCAAATTATCAAATTTGTCCATGCCACGGTTTGAGCTTGTGTGTTTGATTATTTGTATTCTTATCTCTCAATTCAGATTCTGATCCATGAGATAGAGACATTTCTGTTGCTGTCAAAAGTAGCCTTGCTAATAGGCAGCAGTCAATAAATAGTTTTTTTGAAGTTAGTGAATGAAACTATAATTATTATTCCTTTATTTGAAAGGCAGAAAGAGACAGAAATCTTCTATCTGTGGGTTCACTCTTCAGTTGCCCCCTTAACAGCCAGGGGTGGGCCAGGCCAAAGGAACTCAGTTTGGTCTCCCATGTGAAGGCAGGGACTCAAGTACTCAAGCCATCATGTGCTGTGCTCATTAACAGGAAGCTGTATCGAAAGTGGTGCATCAGGGACTTGAACCTAGTCACTCAGATGTGGGCATCCCAGGCAGCGGCTTCAAACCCAGCCCATCCTGGGAATTTACCCAAGGGAAACAAAATAATTATATAAAAGTTATCTGCACTCCCATATTTATTGCAGCTCAATTCACATTAGCTAAGAAATAGAATCAACCTAAATGCCCACCAGCCGAAGACTGCATAAAGAAATTATGGGATATGTACACTATGGAAAACTACACAGCAGTGAAAATAAAATTAAAATCTGATCATTTGCAACAAAATGAATCTGGAAAACTTAGTGAAATAAGCCAGTCCCAAAGGGACAGATATCATATGTTCTCCCTGATCTGTGATAACTAAAAGAACACCTAAAAGAAAATCTATAGAAGTGAGCTTGACACTTTGAGAAGCAATGACTCAAATAACCCTTGTCTTGACTGTCGAGGAACAGTTTTTTTTTCCTTCATACTACTTGTTGAACACTTTACTTAACATAGAGTTAATTATATATGTATAAAGTCAATTGAAAATAGATCTCAGTGAAAAATAAGAGTGGGAATAAGAGAGGGAGGAGAAAGTTTGTAACTGTAAAGCTGTATAGTTCTGCATACATTTCTATGGACTTCTAAGCGTACAGTTTAAAAACTTACCATGAGACTCCAAATCTCCTTAATCTGGGTGGTAAAAATGTCATCTTTAAGTGTTAAGGTGATCATATTAAGTCTTAAAGTGAACATATAAATAGGATCAAGTGTCTAGTAATAATAATGGCTAGAATTAAAAAGGAGACAATGTTTGAACATGGGAAGCAGTCCACACAGCAGACTCAGAATGACAATTGCTCTAAGTAGCACTCTGACCTCAGAATCAGCCTTTAAGACATCCTGGTCTGGCTGAAAAGCCCATGAGAGCATTCCAGGCATGGAAAGTCAAGACACTGTGGCAAAAAATGTTCTACATGAAGGAACTCTATAAGTGAGACCCCAGCAGAAAGAAGTGGCCATCCAAGAAGGATGTACTTTTCTCTGAAGGGAGGAGAGAACTTCTACTTTACTTATGGCCTTATCTAAATACAGATGGAGTTTTGTGGATTCAAAAGGCTTCCATAGCCTAGGCAGCAAATGTCAAGAGCCTCAGGTGGTCACTGACATCAACCTAAGAGTGTTAATTGTTAATTAACAACAGAAGTTGGCCAGCGCTGTGGCTTAACAGGCTAATCCTCTGCCTTGCAGCGCCGGCACACTGGGTTCTAGTCCCGCTTGGGGCGCCGGATTCTATCCCAGTTACCCCTCTTCCAGGCCAGCTCTCTGCTATGGCCCGGGAAGGCAGTGGAGGATGGCCCAAGTGCTTGGGCCCTGCACCCGCATGGGAGACCAGGAGAAGCACCTGGCTCCTGGCTTTGGATCAGCGAGATGAGCCGGCCACAGTGGCCATTGGAGGGTGAACCAACGGCAAAGGAAGACCTTTCTCTCTGTCTCTCTCTCTCACTATCCACTCTGCCTGTCAAAAAAAAAACAAAAACAAAACAAACAAACAACAACAAAAAATATACAACAGAAGTCACTGTGCACTAACTCCATGTAAGACCTCTGTCCTCAATGAGTTGTATTATGAGAGTTAACTGTAAAACTTATTCTGAAACAGCTTTTTTTTTTGGTGTGTATGTGTGCAAATTGTTGAAATCTCAGTATAAAATTGTCTTTTGTTTATAAAATTAATTGAAAATGAATCTTAATGCAGAATGGGACTGGGAATGGGAGAGGGAGGAGGGAGAGGAGTGGGAGTGTAGGTGGGAGGGTGGGTATTTTGCGAAGAATCACTATATTCCTAAAGTTGTACTTATGATATCTGTATTCCTTAAATAAGAGGTTTCTTGGTGAGGGGGGGGAAACCTGGTCCAAACCTTTTTTAAAATTTTTATTTATTTATATTTATTTTAAAGTCATAGTTAGCTAGCGAGGGGGTGGGGGAAGAGGGAGAGAAAGGGGTCTTCCACCTGCTGGTTCACCCCCACAAATGCCCACAATAGCCAGGGCTGGGCTAGGCTGGTGAATGCAATTACTAAAATCACTTGGGTTTCACAAGATGAAAGCTATAACATAGGATAATTGGTAGTTATTATTTATAGTTGAGATGCCACAAATCTGTGTCTCAGGAATTAAGAATAATAACTTCATTTCTGGGAAAACCTTTCTTTCCATTGCTAGTGCAATGATCTGGTGTCTGGCACATAGTTGGAATTCAGTAAATGTTTGTTGAATTAGACCCAGTATCTGCTGGCAGGACTGGGGAAATTTTCAATGTCTTTGGAAAGGAAATTCTGTATTTATAAATATACTTAGAAGCCCCAAGTTTAAAAGGGATAGAGCTTGAGCATTTGTTGGGCAAATGAAGAAAATGTATGGAGAGTACTGTTTGTGGAGAGCCCCAGGGCAGCTGCTTTTTGCTTTTATGGTGGGTGTGTTCTGCTTAGGTGGGACCACTCAGCTGTGGCTGGGGAGTATTTAATTTGTTTTTTCCCTTCCAGGAGAGAATATTCTAGTTACCGTTGAAGCCTTAATGAAACAGAGTACAAAACGTTCTTCTCTAAGTACAAGAGCTGAGGGAGCCCTTGCATCTTTTACTTTTTTTTTTTTTAAGACTTTATTTATTTATTTGAAGTGCAGAGTTACAGAGAGACAGAGGCAGAGAGAAAGGGTCTTCATCTGCTGGTTTTCATCTGCTGGTTTACTCCCCAGATGGCCGCAACTATGAGAGTTGTACTGATCCCAAGTCAGGAGCCAGGAGCTTCTTCCAAGTCTCTCACGCAGCTGCAGGGGTCCAAGGACTTGGGCCATCTTCCATGGCTTTCCTCAGGCCATAGCAGAGAGCGGGATTAGAAGTGGAGCAGCCAGGACTCGAACCAGGGCCCATATAGGATGCCGGCACTTTACCCACTACACCACAGTACCTGCCCCTCTTGCATCTTTTTGAAAGCCGAATGTGAACCAACTTTAACTCAGAGGTAGACTTGCAAACTGGAGCGAGGGTTTTTATAAGCTCTGGTCCGTGGAGTAACCCTGGATGCAGGTTGGAAAGGACTTTGGTTCTGGACTGCAGTTTTTAGCTACATTCACAGGTCTTTGAAAGCAGAGGAAGATGTTTTGACAGATCCTGTTTTTGAGAAAAAGAGTAAACAAGGGTTCCTTTCAGAGAGGCCAGTGCTGCCTAGTGCCACTCACTTGATGTGTCCCAAGAGCAGAGAGAGGGAGCCTGTAGCAGAGCCGCAGCCCCGTGGTGGAAGAGGCAGGCACCAGAGTGTCAGGGTTCTCGGTTCCTGTTTTCCTCCTAACAGTCATCAGGTTTCTTGGACTGTGTGTTTCTGAAGTAGACAGTGCTATTTGTGATTGTCTAATACCCAGATATTTAAGCAGTTTGAAAACTTGTTGCAGTTGTAAAGGTGTTGGAATTGTAATTATAAAAGTGTCATAGCTATCATTTGTCGTTTTCATTGCCATCCCTCTTAAGTTCCTAAATATATGCTTAATCGCTATAAATATGTAGTTCTCAAGAGTTTCTCCCTATGTATATAATGACTTACAAAGTTATTTTACTTTCTTTTGTTGAAATTCACCTTTTTTTAAAAAAATTTTGAAAACCAGAGAGAGACAAATAGACACCTGGACAGAAAGCTGGACTCAGAAACAGAACCAGATTCAAACCCCGGCACTATGATACGAGATGCAGAGATCCCAAGCGGAGTCTTCATTGCTTACCAAATGCTTGCCCACTAAGTTTCTGATTTTATGTACCCTTTTCTCACCTAATCTCTGTTTGCTTGGTGCTTGCTATATAAAGATGAAGATACCAACCCTTACCAGATATTTTACTTTTACACCTCTCTGATTTCATAAAAAATATTTTTATTATACAATAATTGCCCATTTGATATACTGTTTTATAAGATAAAAATCAATGCATGTTGAAAATCTGTTGTTGCAGGGGCCAGCGTTTGGTGCAGCAGGTTTAAACCGCTGCTTGCAACTCAAGCATTTTGTATTGGAGTGTTGGTTCCATTCCTAACTGTTCCACTTCCAGCTCCCTGCTAATGTCCCAGGGAGAGCAGTGGAGGATGATCTAAGTTCTTGGGCCCTGGCCACCCAAGTGGGAGAGTGGAATGAAGCTCCTGGCTTCAGCCTGGCCTAGTCTTGGCGGTTGTGGCCATTTGGGAAGTAAACCAGCTGGTGGAAGTTCTTTCTATCTCCTTCACCTTCTTCTTTCCTCCCTCCCTCCCTGTTAGGCTGCCTTTCAAATAAGTAGATCTTTAAAAAAATACTTTGTTGCAGTAGTAATTCCTGCAGAAAATCAGTCAGCTGTAGTCATGAAAGTTGCAAAAGAAAAGTTTGGTGGTATTCTTCCTCTTTCACAAACTCATATCTGAAGAAGGAACACAATACACACATGATTTCCTGATAACTGCCTTGGGTCCTCTAGATCTGATGTTGTTGTGTGATAACCTGACATTGCTTCCTGTTCCCGAAGGAATGATTGGACATGAAGCCAGCAAGTTTGCTTCACCCGGAAACTGCTGTTTCAGAACTTAGGGGAAGGCAAGCCTGAGACACAAGACTTACACCTTGTGACTGCTCGTGCTGTGTGTCTCCCCACGGTCATGACTGTTTGGAAAACTCTTTTCAAGAAGGCTGAGTGTTACAGCAATGCTAAAACTAATGAGTAAGAGTTATAGAATTGCCTGAATGTAAAGGAGCCCCAGCCAACCATCAGAGTTGTTTAATACAATTCTCAGACCTAAGTGCAGTCCTTTCTTCTCCTGAAAGAGTTCACATGGAAACTGGATGGGCACCAGAAAGGTGGTGCATTCATCAGAGACCTGAGTATTGGAAACTGGAGGAATATTTTATAAAAAGACTACAAGCATGTATTGCCAAGGGACAAGGCTATCCATTGAGAACACACAGGTATCAGCCAGGTATCAGCCTCTGACTTCGGGCTCCTCTCCTTATCTCTTGCCCTTATTTCCAATCGGCCAAACCCAGCTGAAAGCTGGAGAACAAGGGTTGCTGGAGTCACGAACAGCTGAGCCTCCACAGGTTAGAGCCAGGTGGAAGCAGGTGGAGAGGTAGTTGGACATGATCCAGCTCAGCTGCTACACTGAATGGGCTATCCCTTTCCTCCCCATAATACTACAGAGCTCATTTCTGTGAAGAGTAATCGATTCAGAAATTCCTGAGGTTTCCCAGGTCATGTATCCTTAACATGAAGCTTCATTCAACATCCAGGTTAATATATTCAGTTGTGCAGAACAGTGTCTCACTTCAAGGAGCATCTTGCTCTGTTGTTGAGCAGCTCTCAATTATTGAGAAGGTTTTCCTTGCATTGAAATCTGCCTTTCTGGGAGCACACTTTTGGCTTAGCAGTTAAAATGCCTGCACCCCACATGTGAGTGCTTGGATTTGATTTCCAGCTCTGGTCTCCTGACTCTAGCTTCCTGCCAGTGTAGATCCTGGGAGGCAGCAGGTGATGGCCCAAGTAATTGGATTCCTGCTACCCACCCAGATGAGAGATACAGGTTGAGTTCCTGGTTCCATGCTTCCATCCTAGCCTAATCCTGGCCATTGTAGGCATTTATGGAGTGAACCGATGAATGGGGGTGTTGTCTATCTCTGTTTCTCTGCCTTTCAAAGAAAAACAAGAAAGAAATCTGCCTTGGGGGCTGGTGCTGTGGCTTGATGGGTAAAGCCACTGCCTTCAGTGCTGGCATCCCATATGGGCCCTGGTTCGAGTCCTGGCTGCTCCACTTCCAATCCAGCTCTCTGCTATGGCCTGGGAAAGCAGTAGAAGATGGCCCAAGTCTTTGAGCCCCTGCACCCACATGAGAGACCCGGAAGAAGCTCCTGTCTCCTGGCTTCAGATTGGCGCAGCTCCAGCCATTGCAGTCAACTGGGGAGTGAACCAGTGGATGGAAGACCTTTCTCTCTCTCTCTCTCTCTCTTTCTCTCTCTCTTCCTCTCTCTTTGCCTCTCCTTCTCTCTCTGTGTAACTCTGACTTTCAAGTAAATAAATCTTTTTAAAAAAAGAAAGAAAGAAATCTACCTTGCTATAATTTCTCAGTGTTAGTTTCTTTTGAAGTTGTACAAAAAAATGTTCTGTTGCTCTTTGTCTTTTGTCATCATCATAGTGTTTTGTTTGTTTAATGGGCATTCATTTATACAACATACATTTGGTGGATGTCTGTTGTAGGCCAGGGTTTGTTCTCAGAGCTGGCTATTGAGCTGTGAGCTAGACCAGCCTCTGCCTTCTCGAAGCTTTCATGCTAGTGTGGAGACAGACATTGAGCAAGCATGTACTTGATATGAAAACTGTTGGTGATGACTGCCGAGACTAACAGCTTGTCGTGGTCACAAGGGAAAGCTAGTTAAAGTTGGGTTTGAATTGGTTATGAGTCAACTGGTTAGCATAGTTGCTGAAAAGCCTAGTTTCATTTTAGGCTGTTTGAATAGCATGCCTAACTTCAGAGAACTTGTGTTTGCTTTGTTATTAACAGGCTGAACCTGGAGAATTATATTTTGAGAGACATTGACAAATTGGAACTTGTTCCAAGGTGTCCCCATTATAACTTTTTAAATAGTTGAGGCTAGCCATCATATTCTCACTGAGTATTCTGTAGGCTAAACCTTCCCAGTTTTGTCAACAGTTTCTCATAAGGTATAATTTTTATATTCAGCCATCCTAGTCTTTTTCCAGATAATTCATTTGCTCTTAAACTGCTGTTCCCTGAATTTAACTCATTTCTCCAGATGGGGATTAAACTGGAGTAATGTCTATCAGACCATTTCTTCTGTTGTTCTGGTTATTTGATTTTTGAAACATAGCCGAAGATTGAATTTCCTTTAACACACACACGCACACACACACACACGACAGAGTTATGTTACTTATGACTGTCAGGTCTCCAGCATTTCTGTACAATTTATTTATTTAATAAATAAGTAGTACCCAACATGTCCCGGTATTAAAATTTCATCTCATTGCACTCTTGGAGTATTCTACATTAAGACCCTTTTGAATGTTATTTTTCACCTGTGTCATTTGAAAAATTAAGAAGGATATCCTCAAATTTCATCCATGTGATTAATCTAATTGTTTAATAAAAAGAAAATGATATCAGGTCATTATCTTTAATGCTTATTTTTTTATTTTCATCTTCTTGAAAGGTAGAGCGAGCGAGAGAGAGAGAGAGAGAGAAAGATCTTCCATCACTGGTTTACTCCCTAAATTCTCACCATAGCCAGGGTGAGGCCAGGTCAAAGCCAGGACCCCAGAACACCTTCCTAGTCTCCATTATGGGTGGCAGGAGCCCAAGCACCTGAACTGTTATCCGCTGCCTTCCAAAGTATATTAGCAGGGAGTTAGGTCAGAAGTAGAGTAGCCCGTCTCAAACCAGCACTCTGACACATGATGTAGGTGTCATAAGCTGCTGGTTAACCCATTGCACCACAATACCCACTGCTGGAACACACTTGCAGATTACAGGAGCTCAGTACTTAGGCCTCGTTGAGGATGGCCTATCAAAAAACTCTGAACACTTTTCATGGTGTCACCCATTTCACATTTCTTCATGTTATCCAAACATTTTCAAGAAATAAAGATACATTCTGCTCATGACCGGCCCTGTTTTATACTCGGCTTAAAAAAAATTTATTCATGGGGCAGGTGTTATGTCCCAGCGCGTTTAACCGCTGCATGGAATGGCTGCATCCCATACTGAAGCACCAGTTCAAGTCCTGGCTGCTGTACTTCTCATCCAGTTTCTTGCTGATGTGCCTGAGAAGGCAGTGGATGATGGCTCAAGTGCTTGGGCCCCTGCCACCCACATAGGAGACCTGGGTGAAGCTCCTGGCTTCAGCCTGGCCCAGCCCAGTTGTTGTGACCATTTGGGGAGTGAACCAGCAAATGGAAAATTTGTCTCTCTCTGTCATTCCTTCTCTCTCTCTGTAACTATGCCTTTCAAATAAATACGTAAATCCATTTAAAAAATGTAATAGGGCAATTTGACATGATGTTTGAAATACAGTAGCAATTGCCATTCCCTACCCACCCCAAATCTTTACATCTGTCTACATACAAACCCAAGGTAGAGGTTTTATTTGACTTGATACCAAGGTTGCCTGTCGATGGTTTATCCTTTTCATCTTTTCTGGGACCTCTGCTGCTGCATGCTGGTAATGGCTCCCTGGTTCATTTGGCTGAGGTGAGGTTTTGCCCCTTCTTTTCAGGATGGGCTGCCCTTTCTTGTTGCAAGTCCCTTCCTTGATTCAAATCTACAACACTGAGGTAAAGTAGAAGTTGAATACTTCTGCCTCTTACTTGTGTGGAAGTTACATCAATTTCTCCAGGATTTTTACCTTGTTTCTGACAAAGCTTAAGGAAAATGGGAGATGGGGCTGGTGGTATGGTATAGTGGGTAGAGCCTCTGCCTGCAGTGCCAGCATCCCATATGGGTGCCGGTTTGACACCTGACTGCTCCTCTTCCAATCCAGCTCTCTGCTATGGCCTGGGAAAGCAGTAGAAGATGGCCCAGTGCTGCACTCAGGTGGGAGACCCAGAAGAAGCTCCTGGCTCCTGGCTTCGGATCGGCCCAGCTCTGACTGTTGTGGCCATTTAGGGAGTGAACTAGCAGAGGAAGATCTCTCTCTCTGCCTGTGCCTCTCTGTTACTTAAAAAAAAAAAAAAAAAAAAGCAGGAGAATGGACCTGCTGTCACACTTGCCTCTGCTGCTGCTTGCTGTGTCTGAGCTGTGTCTAGTCTTCCCAACTTTCTTGCGGAGAGCAAACTTTCTTTTTGCCTTCAGTCCTATTTATGTACTCAAAGCACTTGAGAGCACATTTTTGATTTGGTTTTGAATTTGCAAACTCTGTGTAAGACTACAGCATTTGCTTTTAGGCCCCTCCTTATGTATGGATTAGTATCAAGACAGAATGTTGACTTCATTCTTCCTGGGAGTATTTTGTTTCCCAAGGAACAAAAATATTGTGTAAGATTTTCTAGATTAAATATGTAACACCCTGGCTCTACTCAAATGCCCGTACACTTGGCTGGCAGTGTTACTTTTAAGCAGAGAGTGCTGACTCTGTCTCTTGCCCAGTGCAGAAATGTCCATGGGCCAGAATGTGGTTGAGCATGCCAAACCTGTAGAGTCAAGTGACTTTTCATTGAGGGTTTGTATTGGCAGTAAGTATGAGAAATGTGCCTGTGCGGATTGGAAGAGCAGTATATTGAGCATTGAAAGAAAAGAAGCCATTGAGCAGTTTTTCTTACTTTTCATGTGCTACGACAGAAATGCTGAGTCCCATCTGGTGCACACTCTTGTAGGAATCTTATGCTGTAAGTTCATAAACAAAGTATGTTTGAGTCTTCTAGATTTGGCATTTGCTTGTATGGTCTTTGTGGATTTTATAATATATGTCAGTTTTCTTACTGTAATTGATTTTTTTAAAAAAGAGATTTATTTGTTTATTTGAAAGGCAGAGTGACAAGAGATAGGGAGATCTTCCATCTGCAGGTTCACTCCCCAAATGACCACAACAGTTGGTGCAAGGCCAGACTGAAGCCAGGAACCCAGAACTCCATCCAGGTCTTCCATGCGAGTGGCAGGGGCCCGAGTACTTGTGCCATCTTCTGCTGCCTTCCCAGACACATTAGCTGGGAGCTGGATCAGAATCAAAGCTGCTGGGATTCGAATCAGTGCTCTGATATGGGATGCCTGCATTGTACCCACTGCACCATAGCGCCGGCCCCACTAGAACTGATTTTTGGTTTCCTTGAAGTAGTGGTCATACTTATGTCTGTTTACTGTCTGTGGCCATGACAGAGTCCATGGGACATTACTGTTCAACTGAAGGGGCTTCAGATGTGCTGCCACAGTAGTGGTGGCTCCGGCAAACATTCGTCCCAGAGACCTCCCTTTCAGAAGTGTTTTGATTGAGAGGGAAAGCTGTGTGGCTCCCCGATACATCCCAGAAAGTGCTAGAAAGCAGGTGTTTCCCTTTGTGCAGTCATTGTTTTGACCTCTGGCCCTGAGTCGCTCACCTCTTCGCATAAAGGAAGAATCCAGAATGACTTACAGGGCCAGTAAACCCAACGGTCCTTGGATTTGGAGGGACATTTGATAATGTACTCCCTTGGATGCATAGAGGTGCTAAGCATAGCTGGAGAGGCAACATCCATCATTTTGGTAGAATTAAACACATTTTCCAAGCTGAATTGATCTTTTTCATAACTTTCCTTTAAAAGGCTCCTCTGTGAAACCCAGCTGATTAAATGCAATTTTGATACCTAATGAAACTTTTAAATAACTTGCCCTGTTTGAACAATTAGTGCTGCATTTGTAAGGGCACCAGCTGACTCCTTCCCCGGAGGTAGCACCTAGAAGGCAGGGACCTTGCTCATCTTGCTTCTCAGCACTGATCATTCCTTGGGTGTAGAGGAGAGGAAGAAAGGGAGCGGAGAATAAGCCCTGTTGCTTTCTGTTTCCTTTGTAGGAGTCGCTATCCCTTGAGCTACCTGTCTAGGATAGGAAGGTAGCAGATGTTTTAGGAAATGGTCTGCGGTTTTCTGAATGCGATAAATCCATCAGTTTCTCAAGGTTGCTGCTCTGCAGCAGAACTCGCCACGTCCACAACAACTAATGGTTTGGCCTGGATGCGTCTGTGCGCTGTGCCTTGCAGGACGGTTAGTTAGCAGCCTCCCTGGTCTCTACCGGCTACATGGTGATACATCTCACTCCAAGCTGTGCCAACCAAGAACGATGCACACAGCCAGACGTCCCTTGGAGGCAAAATAGCACCCCTGCCCCAACCCCGTTGAGAACAACTGCTGTATAGGAGCCCATGGATCAGAGGAACTAGCAAATACTAGAAATTTGTCTCTGGAAGGGAACTTAGAAACTGTGCTGTGTGTTGTCTCCCACAGCTCCCCTCGCCCCTCCTCCACCCCGGCACCCAGTGCTGGTTTAGGCCTGAAGAAGCTATGACCCAGGGCAATTACTGAATATCAAAAAGAATGAACACAAGGATAGGATATAGTGCTGTTTGGGGCCTGTAGGGTTATTTGTTCTAAGTTTGTTTACAGATCATGAACATGTGTCTACTTTCAAAAGCTCCAAATAAGAAAACATCAGCTTATAAAATAAATGAGAGGGAAATGACTGATGTCACAGAGAAACTAGTGTTCAGCACCACAAGCAAGGAAGTGAAGGTGTATATTGAATATTTTGGAGATCAAAACAGTAACAGATCACCAGAGTGTGACTGCATTCCTCGCACAGCCCGGCGGAGCTGCTCAGGCTTCATATTAGGCTATCTCGAGTTCGTGCATCAAGAAAGAAGCCGTGTTTACAGTGACAATACTCTGCCTTGTTCCAAAATGACGTGTTTGTGTATCCGGAAAAATAGAGGTAGCGATACTAGAGCAATATGTGATGAGATATTTCTGCTGTAAGTCGTTCTGTTTTATAAGGGCATTTTGTATCTCACTAAGGATTCTCACATAAAGGTAAGAACACCAAATTAAATATTAGCTGCTTGTGGTTATTTTAAGACTCTTCTCAATAGCCAGGAGAATTTGGTTCTCACACTTTGTACCTTTTGATTACAAACAGCTTTAAAGAGGTTTGTGTTGTACTTCATCAAAAATTACAGAGGATTGGCAGCCTGAGACGCTTTGGGACTGAAATTAGGCAATTCAGAGTTTCTCATGCATGTACACTGCTTGTTGTTTTGATCCCTATCATTCTTTGTCTTTTCAAAGATTCTGCAGGAGGGACTGTCCTTAGTGAGGGCATAAGAGAAAATGGCAGGATATTGAGCTACCGGCTCCACAAAATACCTTCTTTCTGAGGTAGAGTAAAATCTACTGGCAGATTTTTTCATTACCTTTGGTTAGTAGCTGATAATGCTTTAGATTTAATCTCATAGTCTGTTCTTATTAGGTTTGGCTTGGTTTGGTTTAAGGCTAATGCCATCTTATCTGAACTTACACCACAAAAAGTCTCAGAAAGTTACGGATAAATCCATTTTTAGTAAGTAACGTAAAAAGCATCAGGAGAATTTGTTAATTTATCCTGTTGTTCTGATCACTTAATTGATTATGGTCATAACCATGCTTCATTTTATATCTTTGTTTAGCTGACTTGGTGTATATGTGTGTGTGTGGGGGGGGGGGTGTTGGATTGTTTTTTGGGTTTTTTTTGGGGAAATATCTGAAACTTGACACCTCAATTCACAGTAACAGAACTTTCAACCACATATGTTCACAATTTGTTGAAAATTTATAACAGAACTTGCTGCTCTACTTTTAGTATTGAAATCCCTTCCCAGGGAAACATTATTTTCTCAGAACAAATCTTTTAGAGGAACTCAAGAAGTTAATTATTCTGGCAAGAAGTCCTTTTTGAACTTTTTGGAACATTGCAATATTATGCTGATTTATCTAAAAAAATGGACTGTGAGTTGAATGACTGCGGAGTCCTGGCAGACATGACCATGTCAGATGTCTTGGCACAGTTTTGGGGCAGAGGGGACTTTCCCACTTCTTTATGTAATCCACCATCATTGTATGTGGGAGTTTTATGAAGTTTCTTCTGTTATACTGAAATGCCCAGCTTTTTATGTTGTGCATGCTACTCGGTTGAAAACAGGCTGTGTGTATGTCTGTTTAGGTTTAAATGACATGAAAAAGAAAAGTGAAATCCAAGAAATTTCTTAAGTTTGCAGTGATTATTTTTAGCCCTGTTCCCAGTGTTCTCAATGATCAGAGCTTCCCATGGAAACAATAGTCTAAGCCCTTAAAGATCATTTAACCCATCGTGTGCCAAAAGGTTTTACACTGCATGGAGCATATCAAACCCCTGTTTAATCCTATTCAAACTGCAATGGGAATGAAATAAGATTGGAAAAAAATTAAAATGAGTAAGGAATATATTTTATTTCTCTTACAAGATGGCTTGAGAGGCAAAGTAGTCATTTTTTAAAAATATTTATTTATTTATTTATTTTTGAAAGGCAGAGTTACAGAGAGATGTAGAGGCAAAGGCACAGAGAGATCTTCCATCCACTGGATCACTTCCCAAATGGCCTCAACAGCCAGAGCTGGGTTAATCCGAAGCCAGGAGCCAGGAGCTTCTTCCAGGTCTCCCATGTGGGTGCAGTGGCCCAAGGACTTGGGCCATCTTCCACTGCTTTCCTAGGCCATTAGCAGAGAGCTGGATCAGAAGTGGAGCAGCTGGGACTTGAACTGGTGCCCATATGGATGCCCGCATAGTGGTATGCCACAACACCAGCCCCAGTAGTAGTCTTAAAGACACACTTAGTAGGGTGGAAGAGCCCAGGGAGGACCTGAAGATGTGCTATTTAGCAGTTTGAGCCTCTGGAACAAATATAGTAACTGCGTCTATCTTGAATCACATGGATGACAAAAACATTTGGTTTCTCAACAGAGTTGCTCGGAACTTGCAGAGGAGTCTCTCACTCTCTGATTTTTCTGGTCTCCAGATCTCTCCCTGTTCTTTCTTGGTCTGAATGTCTCTTCCGAATCACCTTCTCCAGTTTCAGGTTACACTGCAAGCCCTGGCCTCTCTGTGACCTTGTGCCTCTGGCCTCTGACCAGCCCTGCGTCTCCAGGCCCTGCAGCTGACCCGTGTCCTGCTGGAGACCAAGCAGAAGCAGCCTGTCTGTGACTGTGGCCTCATATCAGTACTTTTGATATTCTTGGCCTAGCCTTAGACCCTGACGTTGGGGCTAAAACCAGAACCACCCTGAGACTAATCCCTCAAAACTCAGGAGTTTTCCTGGCAGAAGGAGTGCTGAGAGAAAAAGGGGAACTTGGAACTCAGGGTCCCGTTGAAGACCAAAGCCTCTCCATTTCCTGCCTCTTTCATTAGGACAGGGGCTGGGGGAGCTGGGGAGCATAGGGATTACTTGCAAGTCAAACAGGGCTGTGACAATCTCAGTTTTTGTGTCAAAGTTATCAAATTGAAGGAACAGACAGAATAACAACATTTAACAGGGGCTGGCATTGTGGCATAATAGGTTAAGTCCCCGCCTGAGATGCCGGTATCCCAAATGGGTACCGGATTGAGCCCTGGCTGCTCCACTTCCAATAAAAGCTCTCTGCTAATGCATCTGTGAGAGCAGGAGAGGATGGCACAAGTGCTTGGGCCCCTGCACCCACATGGGAGACCTGGATGAGGCTCCTGGCTCCTGGCTTCGGCCTCGCCCAGCCCTAGCTTTTGCAGCCATTTGGGGAGTGAAGCAGCTGATGAAAGACCTCTCTCTCTGTAATTCTGCCTTTCAAAAAAATAAAATAAATCTTTTAAAAAAAAACATTTAACGTTGGAAGAAGACTTGGAGATCAAGAAGGACTATATATTCTTTGTGGGGTGGAAGAATCTTTTTTTTTTTTTTTTTTGACAGGCAGAGTTAGACAGTGAGAGAAAGAGAAAGAGAGAGAGTTATAGACAGTGAGAGAGAGACAGAGAGAAAGGTCTTCCTTCCATTGGTTCACTCCCCTAATGGCTGCCACGGCCGGTGCTGTGCCAATCTGAAGCCAGGAGCTGGGTGCTTCCTCCCAGTCTCCCATGTGGGTGCAGGAACCCAAGGACTTGGGCCAACCTCCACTGCCCTCCCGGGCCACAGCAGAGAGCTGGACTAGAAGAGGAGCAACTGGGACTAGTACCTGGTGCCCCAACCGGGACTAGAACCCCGGGTGTGCCGGCACCGCAGGCAGAGGATTAGCCAAGGAAGCTAGGCACTGGCCCGAGGAAGAATCTTAAGCCTGATAGGTTAACTGCCTGTCAGTCCTGAGTCCTGCAACGGAACACCCTGAAGTCAGTGCCTCTGGATATGGCCACCCTTTCTGTTCTCTGTTAACATTGGCACTGATTTTGCATAGTTGTGAGCTGGGACCTTAGACTTAAAAGTCTACAAAGACTTGAAATGAAGTAGGTGTGATGCCCCCTCTAATTGCCTCCTCCCTCAAGAAGAATTGGAAAGTTAGTAATGTTTATCAAGCAGGGAAATTTGTAAGAACTATAGAGACAACAAAAAATACAACATAGATAGTGTACTTTTGGAACTTAACAATACTGGGATTGTGTTATTATCCCCCATTTGAGGGAACCCTCTCTACCATGCATTGAATTGAGGGTCAGCATTCTGAATTCTTGCATTGATTCTTCTATCGAATTTCTTCCAGAGACTCTGATTAAGACTTTAAAAGGATCATTTAACTCTTGGGACTCAGTTTATTATCCATAAAATGAGGGCATTGAATCTTGAAATAGTCATATCTGGACATTGTGTGAGTCACTGTCTTATTACACCTTTGCACCTTTTTTAATGTTAATCACCAGGGCTTTGATCCCTGCTACTTTTTTATTTCTAGGTATTCCTGTCTGAACTGTAAGAGCAAATTAATGTATATGCCTCCATGACAAACAACTTAGCAATTCTTACAGAACCACAGGCTAGAAAGAGGCTAGACGTTTACCGTGAACTTTTTTTTTTTTTTCAATTTTTAGTTAGAACTACTTCACAAGCTTATGTAAAATAATTTGGATTATATACCTCAGTAGGTCTGCCCAAAATAGAAAATAATTGCTTTTGGAAATTCAAAGACTCAGAAAGTAAATTAGAGGATGATTATTAAGAAACTTTTCACTCTACAAAGGAATTTAAGCACAGAATTCTTTTGAATGGTGAGTTCCTTCAGTTCATTTAAAATGCAAATATGCTTTGCAGATGTTTAGTTATATATCCCAGAAATACAGTTCTGCATACTTACAGTTCATAGTTGTGTGCAGCAGTGCTGAGTGTGTGTACAGCAAATACTGAGGGTCTTCAAAACTTCATGGAAAATTCATTGTTACAAAAAAACTATGCATGGTTTTCCTTTTTTTTTTTGCACCAAAATAAATTTGTCTTTTATGATTTCATTTTATGCAAACCATTTGTAGTGTCTTCTGACACTTTTTGTTAACTAATTGGAATTTTCCATAGTTTGAGAATGTTGTTGCTGTTGTGTTGGAGTTTCACTGACCTGCCTTCCCTCCTTCCCCATATCCCTTTCAGTAGTCCAAGCAGTATATAACTGTAAAATGATCAGTTCACATATGAGAGATTATCTCTAGCTGTTGGATTAGTAACGCATTTTGGGGATGAACCTGTGACAGAGGAGGTAGGATATTTTCTGTAGTGACAGGAACCCAAGCCACGTACAAACAACTGTGTTCAAATGCTGCTCACTAGCGTTAAGCAAGTTACTTCACCTCGCAGAATCTGTTTTTCATCTGTACCACGGGAATAATAATGATTCTATCACAACAGCTGAGGGCATTTATCATTTCTGAAGAGAATGACATAAAGTAATACTTAGTGAAAGTGAGCTGTCTGCCCTTCCCCACAGATCCAGGGAGCAGGCATAGAGCAGCAACAAAACCGTAGTCCTTAGGAGTTACAGGTCCGAGGGGTTAGGCAGGCAGGGCTTGGGCCCTGGAAACATTCACAGTGAGGTAGCTGGGTACAGTGGTTGGGTCCTTGGCCTCTGCAGCCACAGAGCCTTGTGAACTACAAAAGCTTCTTACTGTTCATGCCTCATCTGGAAACTGAGGCTAATAGCATTGGCCTCATTGGATTACTGGAGATTGAGCATGTTAATCTGTGTAACACAAAGCATTCCTGACATATAGCTTGTCTTGGTGGGTGCTCTGGTCTGTTCCAGGGAGGATCACTCAGATGTTAAGAATTCGGTGCAGGGGCTGGTGTTGTGGTACAGTGCGTTAAGCTGCTGCCTGCAGCGCTGGTATCCCCTAAGGGTGCCAGTTCAAGACCCCGCTGCCCACTTCCAATCCAGCTCCCTGCTGATGCACCTGGGGAAGCAGCAGAGGATGGCCCAAGGGCTTGGCACCCACGTTGGAGACCTAGATGGATTTCCAGGTTCCTGGCTTTAGCCTGGTTCTGCCCCAGCCATTGTGACCGTTTGGGAAGTGAACCAGGGAAAGAAGATCTCTCTATCTGTGTTTCTCCCTCCCTCTCTATAATTCTGCCTTTTAAATAAGTAAATGAATAATAATAAATCAATCTTTAAAAAAAAAAAAAAGCCCAGTGCATACTGCTTTTCCATGGTGGATGGAATGACTTTAGGCTCTTTAGACACAATTCCCATTTTCTGTTGAAACTTGTTTCTGTACGTCCTCGGCCAGCATCTTTAACAGGAGCTAGCTTTGCTCTTGGAAGCACGCCCCAGCGTCTCTCGTCTCTTCCCCTCTCCCCGTGTGTCCACTCTGTTAGGCTTTTGTGATTAATGTGGAGCGGTTGAAGTCACTGACTTGGGTGCAGGCCAGGCCAGCGTTACTGAGGTCATATATTACATTCCTAGATTCTGCTTGTGAGCAGGATGATGGAAGTCAGAGGTGCGCGAAAGCTGCCTTTTGGGGCAGCCCCATGAAAGGTGTGTTTGTTTTCTTCATCATATTTATGCTAATAGATCATCCCTCTCCCGCTGCAACCTTTACCTTGCTGCTCTGTCATTTCGCTTATTCTCTAGTTAGACTAATGGATCCTTCTCCATTGTTGTTTCATTGTTGAAAGTCTTCTGTTGTGCAGTCCGTGTTGTTTTCTCTGTCGATGAGATAAGCTTATGGAGAAGGTATTCATTGAAACAGCACGTGAAAGAGTGTGTGTGTCTCAGAAATAGTGGTAATTGAAGAACATGCTTTTATTTTCTGCTCTGCTTTTGTATTCAGGGCTTGGGAAACTGTGTTTTTGTTGTTGTGGAAAAAGCAGTGGAATTTTATCAGACATTTTCCTGACACTCCCTACCTTCCCTTTTTCCTTTCAAAGACCTGTTTTGCTCTGCTAAGAGGTTCCGTCATGGACATAGTAATGGAGCTTGGCTAGTGCAGGCTGCTCTGACGATCTGTTGGCTTTCTGAAACCAGAGCTTGCTTGTCAGAGGAAGCTAGTCTGAGAAACAGCGCTCAGGGGTCGCGTGACCATTCCTGGTGATCTGTTAGCTTCAGCCCTTAGCCTCCCCCCACCTCCCCACCCCGTAGCTGCAAATAAATAAATAAATACAGGGCCTCAGCCCTTGTGCCTCGTGGTGGATGTCAGGGATAACATTCTCCAGGTTTAAGCTTTATGCTGACTTGGGTTTCCTAATGGTGGGGACTTGCTTTGTTTTTAGTTATCCGTTGTGAAGTAGAAGCTGGTTTCTAGTTCATTTCATCTTCTGCTAAGTTGCGACTACACGCACATCTTTTTAGTTTAGTTGTTTCCTGAAAGCAGCCGGCGTGAAGTAGCATTCCTGGAAGTCTCCTCCTTCTGCAGTGATCCATCACAGATGCCTGAGTGCTGGGCACACTCCCCTCTCCGTCTTGACTGTCAGCTTAGTGGACGTGGAACGTGGATAATGGCTGGGTTGTAATGGGGCTGGACGCTCTCCCCAGGGACGCTGTGTTTCCAGCCCGCGTGCTGCCCCTTTCTGATCCTCCTGAAATGGCCACTGTCGAGTCCTTGAAACTCGTGTGCTGTTCAGTGTGTGCACTACTGAGATTTCTGGGTGTGATTTGGACACAGCGTGGTGTGTATTATTCCCAAGGTCACATTCTGCATTCTCTTACAGGACATGGTGGAAAGAGAAAGCTGTGCCTTTAGTGCGAGGATGTTCTTTATACCTAGTTCTTTAAAAAAAAAAAAAAAGTATCCTGCTATGAGGTATTACGTAGACAATTTACAAAATCCTGAGCAGTATAAATAAGAAAAGAAAAACCACTTGTAATTCTACCACCCAGGGAAAAACTTGTTAAAATATTGTGGTCTTTATTTTCAATACATATTTATATACATATATAGGCATTCTTTTTATAAGAATGACTGAAACTATTTTAAAACCTGCTGTCTTTTAAACAAAAAAATTTTTTTGAAAGACAATGTTATAGAGAGAGAGGGAAAGACAGAGATAGAAATCTTCCATCTGATGGTTCACTTACAAGATGGCTGCAATGGCCAGGGGTGGACCAGGCTGGAGCCAGGAGCTTCGTCTGGGTCTCCTGCATGGGTGGCAGGGGACCAAACACTTGGGCCAGTTTCTACTGCTTTTTCCAGATCACTCGCAGGGAACTGGATAAGAAGAGGAGTAGCAAACACAGGAACCAACACTATATGGGATGCTGGCATCCCAGACAGCAGCTTAACCCAGTACGTCACAATGACCACCCCAAAACCTGCCTTTTTTTTTTTTTTTACCAGAATAATATGTGTGTGCGCATATTCCATATTCCAAAACATCCTTTGAAAATAATGATCTGTAATGACTAAATAACGTTATATACATTATGATTTTCCTCTGCAAAGACTTATTGGAAGATATGCTGATTAAAAAGCCCATTTGGGATATTAGATCTTCCTAATTTTAAAAAGAATTGGTTCAAAAGAGTAACGAGAATATGTTAATTTTGTGCTTTACTCAAGATGGATTTATTTATTCTTTGCAATGCATCTGTAACAAAGCAAACCTTTTCTTTATATAATCCTTAGAAGAGCAGAAACTATAATTAATTTTTGAAAGATTTATCCACTTATTTATTTGAAACGCAGAGTGACAGAGAGGGACAGTGAGGGAGAGAAGGAAGGAGGGAGGGAGGGGGAGAGAGAGAGAGAGAGAGAAAGAAAGAGTTAGTGGCTGGCGCCATGGCTTAACAGGCTAATCCTCCACCTTGCGGCGCCGGCACACCGGTTCTAGTCCCGGTTGGGGCGCCGGATTCTGTCCCGGTTGCCCCTCTTCCAGGCCAGCTCTCTGCTGTGGCCTGGGAAGGCAGTGGAGGATGGCCCAAGTGCTTGGGCCCTGCACCCGCGTGGGAGACCAGGAGAAGCACCTGGCTCCTGGCTTCGGATCAGCGCGGTGCGCCAGCCGCAGCAGCCATTGGAGGGTGAACCAACGGCAAAAAGGAAGACCTTTCTCTCTGTCTCTCTCACTATCCACTCTGCCTGTCAAAAAAAAAAAAAAAAAGAAAGAAAGAAAGAAAGAAAGAGTTAGTTACCAGTCTTCCACCAGCTTGGTTCACTCCCCAAGAAGCCTCTATAGCCAGGTCCGGGCCAGGCTAAAACCAGGAGCCAGGAACCCCATCTGGGCCCTCAACATGAGTGGTAAGGGCCCCAGTATTGGGCCATCTTCTGCTGCCTTCCCAAGCATGTTAGCAGGAAGTGGGGTCGGAAGCAGGTAGCTTGGATTTGAACTGGTGTTCTGCCATAGGATGCTAGCATCATAAATGTCAGCTTAATTAGTTGTACCACAATGCTAGCCCCATATAATTAACTTTTAATTAGCAATTCATAGGTAATTAAACTAGTGAAATTTTCAGAAAGTCAACTTTTATTCTATTTTGGAAAATTAAGCCAGTTTTGAAAACAGTTGTCCTTTAATTAAAAAAAGGTTAAAGTTTTTTACAATTGAATTTTGTGTTCATCCACCATGATCAGTTGGTGCTATTGGCTGTGCTGTGGTTTCGAGGTTACCTTGACTTTCCTTGAGCCTCCACTCTGTGCAGGAAATGGTGCCAGATGGTCCTCATGATGGGTGCCAAGCCCCAGGCAGAGTTGGATGCTGCACCTGACAGACCAGGGCAACCACACATGTCAGTGGGATTGCTCACCCTCTCCTGGAGAGAAAAGGAGCTCTTCCCTTCTGCTGGCGTATTTTAGAGCTCGGTTCAGTCTGGTGTAGCAAGTGTCTACGCAGTTAAGTTCTAATGGGAAGTGAAGGAGGAGGTGATGTACCAGCTGAGACTGGTTTGCAGCCACTGGGGCTGTCTGATGAAATCCACACTTTGGCATTCTTGAAGTCTTTCAAAGGAATTTGGGTAAGTCATTTAACCTTGTGTCATTTTGCTTTACTTGACTCTCAGCAAAGGGAGCCATCCACCAGTGGGTCTTATGGCAGTTTGGGGTTTGAAAATGAAAGCTGGAGTCACAGAGCCATGTCTGAATGTCAACCTGGAAGCAATAATCAGACCATCACTAGTTTCTCTTTGACATCAGGGAGTTGCTTTGGGGGAAAAGAAGGAGCTTGAGAGCCACATGTCCCTTCTGTTGCTTTTGTACCTGATGGAGCTGCATGGCTGCTTAGAAGCAGGGCCTGACATCTCAAGATAATAATGCTTTTAAAGATAAAGCAGATCTTGTATTTTATAAGTGCACAGCACAGAGTAAGCCACCACTAGATATCTCCTGTGATGGGTATAGAGATGTGCCCCCATGCTGGGGTTGATGATTGGTCACGGGTTCCGGCATCCTGGGGCAAAGCTATTTTCCCTTCTAAGTTACAGGCTTGTACCCTGAGCTAAACTTGAAAATGTGAATCTTTATGAAAAAAATGCCCAAAATACAGTGATTTAAACAAATGAAATGTTTGTGTTGCCTTTTCCCTCTCATTCAGTATCAAAACAGTCCAGGTGATCCATTTTGGACCTAGACTAGGGTGGTGCCTCAGTGGACATCTGCTTTCTGTCTTGTTCTCTGCCAGCCCATGAATGTCACCCTCGTCTTCACCAAGATGGCTCAGCACGATCTCACTTCAGCTCAGGAGAATGGGGGTGATCCAGAGGTTGTTCAGATAATTTTCACTTACATCCTTATTGGTGAGAACAGTCACATGACCACAGCTAGCTGCAAGGGAGTCTAGGACATGCAGTCCTTAGCCAGCCAAACATCACTGTGCAATAGTGGTGAGGAAACTGTCTGAACACTGAATCAGCCAGCCCCCTGCATTTGTAGATAAAGTTGTATTGGAGCACAGTGAAGCCCATTCATGAATGCCCAGAAATGACTTAAACAAGTCAATAGGCTTCTGATGCCTTTGCCTCCTCATTCTGTATCAGGACACTACAAGTGAACCGTGTCTATGTCTGCATTCACGTGACAAGGGAAGGCATGAGTAGTTACTTCAGAGACCATTTGCAAAACCCAGAGTATTTACTATATCACAGATGAAATTTGCTGATCTCTGCTATAGAAAATGAGGAAATGAATATTAAGGGAGCAGCTGGTATTATCTGCCACAGTTAGCAATGTGGTAAGCAGAGTGAGTCATTGCCTTGGAAATGCAGAGTTAGTACTTTGTACTTGTGACAATCAGTGGCCCAGGGGGAGTGGATCAGCATGCAAGTGATCCTCGAAGAAGTCTTTTTTCAGGGGGAGATATAAGGAGCCAGGTATGAGGTATCCTGGTAAAGGTGAAGGGAGAGGGTGAAGAAGGTGGCTAACTTACATGAGCTCTGTCTTAGATTATTTATTTTAGTTTTGTTTGAAAGGCAGAGACAGAGCGAGAGATCTTCCATCCACTGGTTCTCTCCCCAGATGCCTGCAATAGCCAGGGCTGGCCCAGGCTGAAACCAGGAACTCAGCCAGGAACTCCTTCTGGATCTCCCACGTGGGGACAGGGAGCCAAGTACTTGAGCTATCATCTTCTGCCTCCCAGATTGTGTGTTAGCAGGAAGCTGGAGCAGAAATGGAGCCAGATCTGGACTAGGTACTTCACTATGGGATGTGGCCATCTTAACTGTGGTGCCAAGCACCCACTCAGCTTCTGTCTTCGAAGCAGAGCATCCTAACTCAAGGATGTCCCTCCTCTCTAATGCCCACTGTTCTGCCTTGCTTTATCCCTACTGTAGGCCAGTACCCATTGCCTTCTCATTGGCACCCCTGCCTAGAGTCTCGGCCTCCTTAAAAGTCACCTCCTGCAAGTGTGGCTATTGAGTCTCTATTGCCTGCTCGATAAAGTCCATGCTCTTTGTGTGTCACTTCAGGTCCTCCCACTCCTTGACCCTCATCTTCATTTGCTATTCTGCTGTTCTTCACAGCCTTAACACAGTCGGGACTCCATCCTCACAGAAGTACCTCATGCCCACTTTGCACTTGACCATCTCCAAGTATTTGCCCCTATTGGATCCTCTGCCTCTCTCAATCCAAAGGCTTCGAGGACTGGGGACTGTGATTGGCTGGGGCAGAAGAGGCTGCTGATTTTATTTGAGCGCCTCCTCCATCCATATTTCCCTCTGCCCTGGTCCCTTGCCCTAGCCTGGGGGTGGTACTTTCCCTGGTGCTTTGTATACCTCTCTTGTGGCACTCATTTCCTTCTGTGTGGGATTATCATCATCCCATATGTTTCCAGTCTCCTTACATAGACTGAATGAGGCTGGGTCCAGATCTGCCTGGGCTGTGCTGTCTTCCTTTCTTCTATCTAGTAAATGCCTACCAATTATTTTACTAGTCAGTGTGACAGTGATGCTGCCTACAAGGTAATGCTTATTACTAAAGATATATATGACTACCTGGAAGAACATAAGTGCAAACGGAAACAGAGCTCTGAAAATTGTGTTGAACTATGAGCGCTTACTTAAGACCTTAAAAACCCAGAGTGATTTTTTTAGCTAGTTTTTTTAACAGAAGAAAACTAAAGTTTTGAATGTTTTCTTAAGAGCTGAAGCAGTATTTGAATACATTGATATTTGGAAGTTTTAAACTATCCTTTGAAACACCGTGGCTGAGCCAGAAATCAGAGAGAGCTTTGGCTAGGCATATGGAGGAGCATGTGGGCAGAACCCCATGTGAGCGCAGGAGATGGGCCACCTGCAGGGGAGCTTCCCAGTCCACTCCACAGAGATCTGGAGCATTCTCCACACCGTCTGCAGGCAGCGTACCTGACGACACTAAACCCCACCTAGAAGCACTCACACGTTGTACTCACAGAACATAGTATTTTCATGGCTATCTTTCTGCAGTGGGTAATCCAATGTATGCAGAACCTTTATGTAGAAGTGATTTAGTTTATGTGGTGCCAATCCTTTTTCTTCCCATGTCTTTTTAACCAAGCGTAGCACGAGAAGACCAGCGTCAATCACGAAATGCTTGCTTTTGCTGGGAAGGGACTCGTGATGCTCATTCGTGTCCTATTAATGGAAACCTAGTGAGGTTGGCGTCTGTGCGGGGAAGCAGATGGCACAACCATGAATTTCAAATGTATGTTCAGACCTTCTGGAAGGATGGGTAGGAAAGATAAGCACCCAGGTGAAGTAGTGGGACTTCCCCAGTGAGTTCCCTACTTGTCTGAAGCATGAATACAACAGCGCTCCCAGCCCCTCTGGAGAGAGGTCTGATAGGTAAGGAGCAAAAGTAAAGAAGCCTTTCTTGTGGGCTCGTGCATTCTGAAGCTACTAAACAACAAGACAGCTTATTCTAGAGTTTCTACTCCAATTTAAGTTAGGATAAAAACCGTCCCATCGTATGAAAGCGACTGCCTTACGTCCCGGTCCTCGCTCTGATTGAATCGCTCTTCTGTATCCAGTGTCGGCAGTCCACCTGACAATAAGTGCTCCGTCCATATTTACTCACTGAATAAAGAAGTGTGTGCTGGCACCTAGTTATAAGAGCTTTCTGGAAGTTGAAAGAATTCTCATTTGATCTTCTCAAATGTAAAGACACAAGAAGTTTATCTTGTAGTCTCTTCTCCTCCCATCACCCTGCCGACCCCCTCTAATACTTATGTACCTTTCCGGTCCCTCTCCTGGTTTGAGGTTTTTTTGATTTTGGAGTTTTCGTTAAGCTTATTTATTTTCGTTTTAAAATTTATGGTTGGAGTTTCAAAAGCTGGGGAGGAGTGAAGGTGTGTGGCCTCATACTACTGAAAGGAAAACCCCAGTGTTGAGTAACAGTGTTTCTTGGGCTGTCTCATAATAAACAATATTAACACAGCTAGGGCGAGGTCATTTTGAATTAACAATCCTTTGCAGATTGACCATCTTTTATCCAAAATGCTTGGGACCAGTAGTGTTTCAGATTTTGGAGTTTTCAGATTTGGAAATTTTTGTGCGAATTTACTCAATGAATATCTCTATTCTGAAATTTGAAATTCCAAAACTTCTTGAACACCATTTGACTCTCAAAAAGATTTGGATTTTGGAGCATTTGAAATTTCAGGTTTTTGGATTAGGGACAGTAAACCTATGCCGTACAGTGCCAAACTGAGGTCAGATTTAGCCCCTGTGTGCAACATAATAGAATTTTAGAAATGGAGGAAAAACCAAACCTTCACACAGAAAGCTATTTCTTGTTGGCCTGCTGACTGATTCTTTCAGTTTTACAAAGATCTAAATCTTCATTAAATAATACATTAAGGATATTTGTGAATAACCCAAATACAATTTATGTCCCACAGAAGAGAAATCTCAGAGTGAGATCATTTGTAAAGTGATGTTAAGTTTCCCCTTAGGAAAGCAGTGTACAGTAGCAGTCAGATGTTTGAAGTTCGCATCATACAGACCTACAGTTGACCGTTGTGTCGTTCATCACTGCTCTTTGTCCTTGGAAAAACTCACTCAGCCGTGCAAGCTCTGTGACTCTTCATCTGGAAATGGCATAATCTAACAGTGCTTTTCTCAGACGCTCATTAAAGAGGTGATTCACGTGAAGCGCTCAGAACAGTACTGCACACAGTGTATACTGATACCTGTCATGATAAAGCTTATCGATAACTGCTAGAACAGAGAAACCCTAAAATACTGGGAGTCAAAGGTATTCTTGCTCCTGCAACAAGATGGCATTCCAGGCTTGCATGCTCCCTGCATAATTCCAGGGCCCAAGTTCCTGCCCCCTTGCTGCTGTGCCGTCCCTGCATCTCGGAGTCTGTCTCCATGACCAAGCTGGGTCAGGGGCACAGCCGTGTACAAGCTTGAGGAGGGTAGGAAGAGTGCGAGGCAACGTGCCCTATGTCTTTAGGCCCAGGCCCAGAAAAGGCTCTTGTCCCTGCCGCTCGCCTTCCTCCAGGGAAAGCCACATGGCTACTTCTTGTTGCCAGGGAGGTTGGGAAGCATAATCTCACTGCGGCAGAATGGAAGAAGAGACTTGGATGAGCAACCAATGATCTGCACCAAGCCTCTTAACAAATGCAGCTGTTCCTTATTTATTTAAAAATCATCTAACTATCATTGTTGTAAAGCTGATCAGCACAGAATTTGTGTCTCTGTAAGATGTCCGTTGTCCATCTGTTTTGGATAGACACGGAGGTTCTAATCCAAATAAGCCTTGAAGGAGACCTGAAGGGGGGTGGGAGTGAGAACTGTGGGAGCATGTGAGATACAAGGAGGGGAAGCCGACTGGGGGTGCTCTCCGTCCCCTCCTCACTCCCACTCTGGCTGACAAGGAAGGCCTGCTCTGTAAATTAAACTTAACCCCTTATCTGACCTGGCAAGGACAAAGTACAGTGGCTTCCAGAGAAACTTTCTGGGAGCAACGTAGTTATTTCAAAGCACCAGAGAAGGCAGAGGAGAGGAGACTTGCACAGGGAAAGCGTTCATCTTGAATGTTCAGTGACGAATGTCTTCCTATGTAAAGAAGAAAGTTACACGCAGACATACTAACTGAGATGATCTCTAACTCTTCACCGCCATTGCCAAAGAAAAAACAAAAGCTAAATGTATGCGTTTCTACACTTAGAAGAAAGTGCTTTGGGTAAAAATTAACTATTAAGTAAGCAGCTCTTCCCAGCAGAGAAAATGTTCAAGTTCTTAAGGACAGCCAGGTTGTGAGAGGAAAGAGTCTAGTGTTCTAGCAAATACTGTTTTAATGCTTATAACAATTACCTCCTTGAATTAGTTTTTCTTGTGTATTTAGCAGCTGCTAAAGACAGTAAGCATGACATCTTGAGTTGCTGCATGGTATTTTTAAAAATCTGTAACTTTCGGTCAGATAACATACACTGGACAGTTTTTAAGCGAGGAATGCTCCTATTTTGATAACAGGGTGATGTTTAAGAGGACGCATCTGTTTTTGTTTTTATAAGTAACCCACTGCCTAACAGCTGAAAATAACTGCAGTTATTTTAAACAGATGGCCCTACGTTAATAGGCAAGAGAGTAGAAGTGAGTCTGTTTCTCAGATTTTTTACCCTTCACACAGAGAAATGGCAAGAATAATTAGCAGTATAAGGAGCGATGTCTAAGAGACGGATGGGATTTGTAGGTTGAGCTGTTTTGGTAGAGTCACAAGCCATTATAAATTGCTTAATTTCCTACTTTTAGGTCAAATTTTTCAAAATGATCACTACATTGTTGAAATAGATCTCTTGATTTCTAAAAGACACATTGTGGTGTAATATATGGAAGCTACAGAAACTTATTTAAAAGCTTTGAAGTCTTCAGAGGGTGGTAGTTGGTGATAACATGCTAGTATTTTATGTAAGTTGGGCCTTGCCAAGATCACCAGGAAGAATATAGGGTCTAGACATTCGTGATATTTTGATTTACAAATTCCTCAAGGATCTTGAGCTGATAGTTAACATGCTACATTTCTTCCGCTTCCTTTTTTTTTTTTTTTTAAGTTTTTATTTATTTATTTGAGAGGTAGAGTTATAGACCGTGAGAGGGAGAGACAGAGAGGAACGTCTTCCATCTGCTGGTTCATTCCTCAAATGGCTGCAGCTGCCGCAGCTGAGCCGATCTGAAGCCAGGAGCCAAGAGCCAGGAGCTTCTTCCGGGTCTCCCACATGAGTGCAGGGGCCCAAGGACTTGGGCCATCTTGTACTGCCTTCCCAGGCCATAGCAGAGAGCTGGATCGGAAGTGAAGCAGCTGCAACTCGAACCGGCGACCATATGGGATGCCAGCACTGCAGGTAGTGGCTTTACCTACTATGCCACAGTGCTGGCCCCCGTAATGTATAGTTTTATATATACATACATACAAATGTTCAGCTTCCCATTTAGCAACTGCTGGAGCCAGGAGCTTCTTCCAAGAACTTGGGCCATCTTCTACTGCCTTCCTGAGCCACAGCAGAGAGCTGGATTGGAAGAGGAGCAGCCGGGACTCGAACTGGCACCCATAGGGGATGCTGACACCACAGGCAGAGAATTAACCTAGTGTGCCACAATGCTGGCCCCATCTTCTGTTTATACCATTGAAGAGGATCAACATCTTGAGAATGTAACTGCTAAGTAGTATTTATAAGGGACTTTGAGGAAGATGGCATTTCTTCAGTATTCAGATGCCGTATCCATCAGGGAACAGATTATATAGTAGTTACTATGTCCATCAAATAAAGTAGAGAACTTTTTACTTGAAACACTTGACTGTTGAAGCTCACTGAGATTTATCTTTATTACTTCCCATTAGCAGTAATTGCTCCTGGGTCACATCTATGAGCTGAATGTCCTTGGATTTGTCCATAACCCACTTGCAATTCTCTGATTTTGATTTTGCATTTTCTTCACCTGTATTGTTTTTTTTTTTTTAATTTTTTTTTTTTTGACAGAGTGGACAGTGAGAGAGAGAGAGAGACAGAGAGAAAGGTCTTCCTTTACCATTGGTTCACCCTCCAATGGCTGCTGCGGCCGGCACACCGCGCTGATCTGAAGCCAGGAGCCAGGTGCTTCTCCTGGTCTCCCATGCGGGTGCAGGGCCCAAGCACTTGGGCCATCCTCCACTGCACTCCCTGGCCACAGCAGAGAGCTGTCCTGGAAGAGGGGCAACCGGGACAGAATCCGGCACCCCGACCAGGACTAGAACCCCCGGTGTGCTGGCGCCGCAGGTGGAGGATTAGCCTATTGAGCCGTGGCGCCGGCCTTCACCTGTATTGTTTCAGTGGTTACTCAATGATTGAAAGCTTGTGCGTATTCACTGGCCATAGATTGTAAGCCTGTTTATCTAGAATCTTTTGCTTTTGCTTCTGTCTGAATTTGTTTACATGACAAGTAGTAGACTGACTCATATGAAATAATAAAATTTTAGAACATGGGTCAGCAACCTCTGACCTGTGGGTGTGGTTTTGTCCAAGAAGCTTCGTCACATTTTTGAAGGACTGTTAAATGAAAAAGAAGGATATGAGAAAGAAGCCCTGGGTAGCCTACAAGGCCTAAAATATTCACAACTGGACTCTTTACAAAAATGTTTGCAGCCGCCATCACAGATTAAGGGTATGGGCTCCTGGTCCAGACTGCATTGGTTTTGTCAAGACCTGGCTTTGCCATATCCAGTATGACTCTGGGCAAGTTACTTAATCTCTCTGTGACTTGTTTTCTCATCTATAAATGGGAATAATTATAGTGTCTATCACATGGGGTTGTGGTGAGGGTTAGGCTAATGTGTAAAGTCTATAGAACAATGGTACTTAATGAGTACTCAATAAATGCTCATAATTATTATTGTTACTAATAATAACAGTCTTGAAAAAAGTCTTGAAAGTTCATAAACTAGTTCTTGCTTTCAACTCTTGAATGTCCAAATTATCAAAAAGCATTTTCTGATTTCTGTGTCAAGAATGGAGGACCGGGGCTGGTGCCGTGGCTCACTTGGTTAATCCTCCGCCTGCGGCACCAGCATCCCATATGGGCGCCGGATTCTGTCTCAGTTGCTCCTCTTCCAGTCCAGCTCTCTGCTGTGGCCCTGGGAAGGCAGTGGAGAATGGCCCAAGTGCTTGGGCCCCTGCACCCGCATGGGAGACCAGGAGGAGGCACCTGGCTCCTAGCTTCAGATCGGCGCAGCGCTGGCCGTAGCAGCCATTTGGGGGGTGAACCAACAGAAGGAAGACCTTTCTCTCTGTCTCTCTCTCTCACTGTCTAACTCTATCTGTCAAATAAAAAAAAAAGAAAGAAAGAAAATGGAGGGCCATTTTCTTTTCAATGGAGCCTACATTCCTGAAAAAACTGAAGACAGACGTTCACTCAAATGTAGAAGTTGCTTGAGCACATCAAAAGAAAAATAGTGCTAGCTGCTTTTTAAGTTAAAAAAAGGACAATCCTTTAAAAAAAAAACATAAAAAGTCTTCTATGTGCTTAGGACAAACCTAAGAGGAAATAAAATAGAAACAAGAGACATAGACGAGAAATAATATTAGAAGGATTCAGAAACAAGAATAAGACAGCAGAAGAGGAGGAAGATGTAGATTAAAAGGCAGGCTGGAGGTTTGTCCAGGACGCCCAGTGTTGACATCCCTTGGGAGTCCACCTCCGTTATTCTGTGTGTACATTTAATTCCTCCCATCTGAAGGAAGCTGTGGCTCCTTTGGTTCATTTTTATTGCACACAAAAAAATTTCAGCATTCAGTCAATGTTTACTGTACATTATATGTAAGGTATGTTCTCCAGAAAAATCTGTCACATATTTATGCAGAATCATCATTTAGCATGAGGGTACTTCAAAAAGTTCATGTAAATTGGAATTAAGAGATAAATTTGAGTGCAAAAAGAACAGAAATCTGTATGTATTATTTTTATCATAACACACATTCTCACTGAACTTTCTGATAGCCCCTCATATATGTTGATTTCAGCATTTTTGCACCAAAATTTATCTTTTAATTCCATTTTTCCCTGAACTTTTTGAAGTGTCCACATATATTTTTTAGGTCACAGCACTTCTATTCCCTTTAACCACTTGCCCTAGTCATCATCATTATTTGTTGAATTCCAAAATACTTTACTTCATCTTCTCTGATACCTCTATTTGCTCTGCATACATAGCTCAAACAAAATATTGAAAATGTTTAAAAAACAAATAATGTAATGAAGTACAATTCCGTCTTCTTTTTCCTGGTTTTTCACTTGGATTGTTGTGTTGATGGCTATTGGACTGGAGTGTGAGTGTTCCAGGAGGGGTATTTGATGATGGCAGGGGACTGAAGTAATGGCCTTGCGTGGAGATTACACAGTGAAGCCGCACATTGATTACCTCATCTTGTTAGCTGATGGAGATGTTTGAGAGGACGACTGAAGAGCTTTCAAGCCCATAGGCTCCCAGGATCGGCTCCTAAGAGCTTGATAATTGCCGCTGCCCAGAGGGACTGTATTAAGAATGGTGTTGGCTCAAGTCTAGGAAAAGACATTTTATGGATGGTGTTAGAACAGTTCCCCACCCTCCTCCTTTGGGTTGATTAGGTAAGGTGACAACTTCCAATCAACTTGAATTTTCCTTAATAGCCTTAATAGCAGTTACAGAATGCCAAAATCAATGTACTTGGTGGTTTTTTGTTTTTTTTTTTTTTTGGTCCTTCCTCTCTAAAATTTAAGTTTTCTTGAACTGCTGTCCCTCCTGTGGCAATAGTGACACAGGCAGCTGCTCAAATATTTTTAATGAATAAACAGACCAAATATAGTTCATCATTCGCAATTCAAAGTCTCCTTCCCTGATGCATGTAGGTTGGCAGTGGATATCAGTTTAGAGATCCTTGTGCTACAAAGAGCATTTTAAATTTAGAATAAATTATGTTTAACAGGTATACATTTGAGAACATAAAAGGGAAGTTGAACCTAAAACTCCTGTTTTCATGGATTAATGTTTTTGTGACTGAAATGATGAATGCCAAGATAATTCTCAACCCCCCCCAAATGTTTGAGAGAGCTTTTAAACTTTTGTTCCCTTTATTCTAAGATGCTGCTAGTTTTTGAAGCTGTGTTTGTTCAGATAGAAGTAAATGAAGAAACACTATTACTAGCCACTCTGCTTGTCTCTATTCTTTAGAGCATACCCTTTCCTAGGCCTGGGATGTAACAAAAGGAGGAGTAAGCTGAGAAAGAGAGGCATGGTGTACAGCAGTGGGTGGATCTACCTTGGAGAGCCCTGTAGGTAACTGCAGGATGAAGGGCACTGCCAGGCTTGTCAGCACCCATTCCTGAATGGAGAAGGGGATTGGGATTAGGAGAGATTGCAGCAAGGGGCCCAGGAAAGGGGTGGGTTAATAAAACAGGAAGTGTAATGAAAAGCTTAGCTGAAGATCTAATAAAGCAGTTGATGAGCTGAGAAAAGGAGAATCTGTTGGAACTTGACCCCGGGAGAGCATTCTCCATCAAGAGGCACAGGGTGGTGACCCTGACAAGTAGAGAAGCAAGTGTAATCCTACCCCTGCCTAGGACATCCATGGTCATGGTAGTGTAAATGCTGTTTCTTGATTTTGAACTTTTTGATTTAATCTCTAGAGTGAAAAAAAAAATCATAGACAGTTGAGCTAATTATAGAACAAAATATAAATATTACCCACCTTGGTGGTTTATGGGTACAGAAGGTGGATTAGGCAAGGTACAGAAGAAAGTAAGGCAAGATGAAGGAAGACGATGCAAATTAATTGCTCCAGGAATTGTAGGGGATGCACCCTAAGGGGATGAACGACGGCCTCTGTGCTGAAGCTGAAGCAGGTGATGTCATTACCTTGACAGAAAGGGCGGGAAGTGAGCTTCCCAGGCAGGTCTCCGGTAGACGGTGTCTAAGAGTGATAAATCATATGTAAGCATATTATTTGGAAACATGACATGTCTCCTCCGGTTACCTTATGATAAGAAACCGAATCCCTCCCAGATGAATCAAAGGGAGATCTTCTTGAAAGAGTTGCTTACTGTGCCGTCAGCTGTGTCCTGACACTCTTAGGGTTGATGAACAGAGGGAGAAATAAGAAATGCTAATTTTCGAAGATTTATTTATTTATTTGAAAGGCAGAGTTACAGTGAGAGAGAGAGAGAGAGTGGGAGAAACAGAGAGATCTTCCCTCCTCTGGTTCACTCCCCAAATGGCCGCTATGGCCAGGGCTGGGCCAGGCGGAAGCCAGGAGCCAGGAGCTTCTTCTGGTCTCCCACGTGGGTGGCAAGGTCTGAAGCTCTTGGGCCATCTTCTGCTGCTTTCCCAGGCGCAATAGCAGGGAGCAGCCAGGATTGGAACCTGGGTTCCCATATGGAATGCAGGTGGTGGCTTCACCTGCTGGGCCCCAATACTGGCCCCAATAAATACTAATTGTAAACATTGTAAACAAGCCCAGTGAGGGTTGGAGCAATGGGTGACCACCTCGGGGCACTTCTGGAATGGAGGGGAATAAATAAACCCATTCCTCCCCAGACACAGAGAAAGTCGGAGAGTGGGTAGAGTGAAATGAAACAGGGAGGAGGAGGAGGACAAAGGCTAGCCAGCAGGAGAGTTAGGAAGCAGACTCCACCATGACCAGCTTCTCTTTAGAGTAGAACTGGGGGTGTGGATGCCTGGGCCTAGAATGTTGTGTTGCCTGATAAGCGTTTCTGAACCATATGATGTTTTAACCTCCTACAGATAGGAACTTGATAGAACATTTAACATAACCCATTTGCATTGAGCACCTGTTTTTTCCTGTAATGTGCTGGGATCTCAGTGGACAGTAGTGAAAAAAACAGGGTCCCTGGCCTCAACTTGTTTACAGTGTGGTTAGAAAAAAAAGATGCTAAACCGGGCAGCAGAAACATAATAAATACAATTAAAAATTGTAACTGAAACTGTAAGTTTAATTGAGCACACAGAAAAGCTAATACTGCTTGTATAAACTTAATTCTTTGATAATGATACTACACTCCACTCATATTTACAATATAATTAATTATTTGGCAGTGGGAATTTTGCTCTGTTTAACTATAAATACACTACACACTGCAAATCCAATATACAAATGCAACAGCTGCTGCTTTATTGTTGTGTTCCTTGTTACTCGTTTTAATGAATAATTTGAACAGACTCCAAGACATTAAATTAGATCTATAAGCATGCTTTAAGAATTATATCATAATGTTAGTGTATTTAAAACTTAGTGGTGACATCACTGTCTTAATATAGTAGATTTAAAGAAAGTGAATTATTTGAGTTGTTTTACCCTCTATGAATAGTTTGGCAGTACAACAGATAAGGGATAAAACTGAACTCAAGAATCCATGTCCAAATCCAGGGAGCTGGGGAATCACCTCCTTCCTCTTGGCATAGGAACCTTGAGGATAGGAACACATCACTTGAAAGTCTTTGGTTGAAATTTGCCTTTTCTGGTAGAAATCTGAGGAACGACAGAGACATTGGCAAAAGCATGACAGGAATAGGAATTCTCTTCTGTGTTTCTCGATACTTCCTGTTGCTCAGATTTTGCCCAAAGGGAAAGAAATGAACAACAGAAGACGAACGTCAGCTCCCTCTGTCTGTCTCGCCTTCCTTTCCTAGCATTCACAACAGTCTGAGGACAGAAAAGTGCAAGTTCAGTGTCCCTTTATCCTGAGCGTTTGCTTATTAAAATAAACCTTGGAATACTTCATCTGCCCCGATTTAGGCTAAAAGCTGTTGAATCTTTTAAGCTGATGCTGCACAACCCATAGTCATAAGTCACTGATGCTAACTGCTTTTAGTACCTGCCAAAATTACCATACTAATGCACTTCACAGAAGGTGTGAAAATGATCATTAGGTAAACTCTATTTGAGTGCCTTTCTATTTCATTTCAGACTATTTTTATATGAATTATCTCCTTTGATTTTAATATGGCTCTGAAAAGCATCATTCCAACTATGCAGGCATAGTTTTTAGATGTCCTTAGATATAGGAGGAAATCTGGAACTGCCTCTCTCGAGGTCACTTTATTTATCACAGTCATAAGTAGTAATGCACTGTGGTGGTTGTAGAAATTAAGAAACAAAGCGACTGAGTCACTGAAGCCCAGAAACTGTCCATCACTTGAATAGCCCCCTCCAGGGATCACTTTGTAAAGTTTCGCCCAGTGTGTGCCCTTTGGAACCCTCTGGTTGGCTGTCTTGCAAATGTGTCACTGATGGGTTGTTTACCTATGTGCGGCTCATCTTGGTATTTAAAGAAGTATGTGTGTTACTGTGAAACTCGGGTGTGAAATGAGCTGCTGGTTATAGGAGAGTCGGCTGTGGCTGCTGATGAAGTCATAGGCAAAGCCCCCGCCCCTCCTAGACAGAAAGATCCTCCTGGGGATCTTCCCAGAGGAGTCACCCAGCCACGCCCGCCATTCCCAGACCAGAGTCTTTCTTTCACTGTACCTGTTCTTGACTTCAACTCCTGTGGAAATGAATTCTTGGGTTGCCAGAGTCGTCTTTGTGGAAATGGTTCTATTTTACTTATGCATGTCTAGAACGTCTGAAAACCGAAAACAAAGTGGCCAGAGCACGTCAGTTGGCCCATCAGTCTTGTTTACTTAAATATTAAGGAAGCCATAAACCACCTAGAAGCAGTCTAGATGTCGGTGCTTCCTTAAGAGGTTGTGTTCAAAAGTCCAAAGGTGCTTAAGGAAATAGTTAACCTACCCAAGCTGAAACCACAGCTTTGTCATTAAGACAAAAGTGTCTAATAGGAATTCAGAAGCTACCTTCTCGTGCTTGGCTGTCTGATTTGGCACAAGTTCAAAATCCCCTCTGTGGGCTGTTTTGTCTTGTTCTTTTGTGCTTCTTTGTTTCCGCAGATTTTAATAGTGGTTGCCTTTTTAAAAGTTCACTTTCTCATTACCTCTCCACTAGGGGGCGGACAAAAGAATGGAGAAGCAAGAACTGAACCTCTATGGCTCGTTTATGTTCCTGGAAATCTTGGGGGAAGGGTCTTCTGCTTAGTTGTGTTTCACATGATAGCATCTGGAGTGGTTTGGGGTCTGCTTTTCTCTCTACATATAAAATGTAAACACACTGACACGAGTTTGATGGTAAATCTTCGGTTCATTGTCACAGTCCTTCCTTTGCTTTTCTGGGATGCCCCCCCATCAGACCACTTCATAATGAGCACTAACCGATTGCCTCTTGATGACGATAATGATGATTGCTGTAGGGTTCATCTTACACTGCACACCTGCACCCTCACGCCTTCATTCCCACTGCTTGGAGCCTGTTTGTCAGGCATTGTGTGTGTGTGTGTGTGTGTGTGAAGTTTTGAGAGCAGAGCCGTGGAGGGAAAGAGCCTACGAGACTGAGTGAAAACAAATGGCTGGTGCTGGCTGCCCTAGAAGCTTCTGGTGGGAGGAGCGGGCCAGGCCGTGAGAGGAAGCAGAAGGAATGCTTGATAGCTACAGTGCTGGGTAGTTTTTATTTCTGATTATTTTTTCAAGCTTCTCCTACCGATTAGAATGCTAGATGGGTTTGCAGTCGGGCATAGGTTGTGGGAGATTAAGCCCCAGCTTTTAACTTGCGTAGTTCTAGAAGGCTTTCTAAAGATGGGGCTTTTCTCTCTTCTTCTGTCTTTGCTTTGGCAAAATCAGTCCAGTTACCAGAAAGTTATCTGCCCTGCCATCCTGGGGTTGCGTTATCTTCGAATGAAAATGGCACTGCTTTGCCTTGTCACTGTCAATTATTCAACAAAATACAAGGTGGCGCTTTTGTTTTTATTTCTTTCTTGAAGCTCAGTTCATTTTAAACAGAGATGTTTTGTTTCCCCTCCTAGTGTCCTGTTTTCGGAATAAACCATTCTTTGTTCATTGTAGATAACTGTAAGTAGATTGTGTAGTCTTTTTTGATTTTTCAACTATGAACTTTTAAATGGCTGAGGGGAAAAGGTGTTTATTCTCACAAATCTTCGGGAGATAAAGCCTAACAAATTGATTATTGAGAGATTTTTTTTTCCAAGAAATTATTCTTCATCTGTTAGGGTTAATAAATTACTTGTATAGTATGAGATTCCAGTCCCTGTGTTGGGAAGCAAGGTGATTGCATTGCAATTGAGAGGATTGTGCATTGTTTTAGTTGTTATTTGCTTAGATCATCAACTGCTTATGCACCAAGTTGGTCAAGGCCTAACAGGACATTCTTTGAGTTATAACTAAATGTCTTTATCGCTAGAATGTGTCTAGGATGCTCTGCTTAATTAGAAGGCCTGTGGTAAATGAATATATTCAGTTTTTACAGTACTAAATCCATTTTCTTTATTGGGTTTCAAAAAGCATTTCGGGCAGGGCCTCATCTTTCCCCTCATAATCCGGGCGTGGTAAGCAAGACCTGGAAGAAAATCGCAGGCCGTGAAAAATTAATGAACTGAAATTTTAAACCTGCCACAGAAGGCTAGAAATGTCACTCATGAAAGCAGAGATGCATTTGCCTTTATTTTAAAAACCAGCTACTTTATGTGTGTATATGGATTAAGATTACATGAGAATATGAAAAAAAAAACCATGTCTTTAATAGTAGCTGGATTGTGAATAATTTCCCCCTAACTTTTCAGTTGACGTTGTTATTGCTAATAGTTTACTAAGAATAAATTGGTTAAAATGCTGTATCTACTTGCACAGTTTGTTCTCGAGCATACTTTGCTTGGATAGTGGACAACCTTCAGAAATATAGATTCTACCAAAGGGCACAGACATTTGAAGCTTGTGACGTATAAGACTTAGCCTGTTGCAGCAGGTTTTTCTATCTTAGCTCTTTAACAATTGCTACATTATTTTTATTATTTATTAGAAAGGCAGAGCAACAGGGCCAGGAGTTGTAGGGAGAAAACAGGTAGTGGCTGGGAGAGCTCTCTACTGCTGTTTCATTCTCCAAGTGCTTGCACAGCCAGGCTAGGCCACAACAGAGCCAGGAGCCAGGAACTCCATCCGGGTGTCTCACATGCGTAGAAGGGGCCCAAGCACTTGGGCCATCATCCCTTGCCTTCCAAGCATGCTAGCAGGAAGCTGGTTCAGAAATGCAGGAACCAGGCACTCTGATATGAGAGGATGGGGGGGTATCCCAAGAGGCAGCTCAACCTGCTGGTGCCACAGCACCCACCCCAACAGCTGCTAAATTTTTAGGGTTTCTTGTTTTTTTCTTAAGACTTATTTATTTATCTGAAAGAATTAGAGAGAGGGAGAGAGAGCGAGCGAGATCTCCCACCCACTGGTTCACTCCCCAGATGGCTGCAATGGCCAGGGCTGAGCTAGGCCAAACCCAGGAGCCAGGAACTTCATCTGTGTCTCCCACATGCGTGGTGAGGGCCCAAGGAGTTGGGCCATCTTCCACTGCTTTTCCCAGGCTGTGAGCAGGGAGCTGGATTGGAAGTGGAGCAGCTGGGGACTAGTACCAGAGTCCATGTGGGATGCCAGTGTTGCAAGTGGCAGCTTTACCAGCTATGCCACAAGGCCGGCCCCTGAGGTTTCTTAGAATTAAAGTCAGAAAATAAAAATGAAGTCAATACAGCCAAAAACTAATACCAAAGAATGATTGTACGTAATTTATAGAAGCCAAATAGACTGGTTTCCTTTACTAATAAAACACGCCACTGATTCCTTCATAGTCTTAATCCAGCTGCTCTAAGCATTTCTGCTGGTGTGAGCATCACAGTTTTTAGTTGGAACATTTTCCCCCTGTTTGATTAGAATTCTGTCACTTTTCAGGAACAGATCAAGAATTAAGAATTGCCTTCAACTTGCCCAAACTAATGTACCAGCCAGGGTGGGGGAACTTGTGCACCTGTGTCTGTGTTCCACTTGCCTTCATATCTACAGTTGTCTATCGCAGCAGCATCTACAACTTTTGGAATGTGAAGGGGGAAGGGACCGCTGGAGTGCAGAAGGCACTTGTCGAGTGGAAAAATACAGACAGGATGTCCCCTTGTTCAGAATTTCATGAAGGTCAGGCCTTACCACAAAGAACTGGGGGTTTGTGGCACTCTGAAGCCCTCTCATTAAATAAGGGGAGTGGTACCATCTTCTCCTTTCCTGCTTGCCTTCTTCCCCATCCCAAATCCACCTCTCCTCTTCCCTAGTTCAATACCAGCAATTGTATATTTAAGGTCAAATACCGAAATGTGAATTTCTGTGGTGAAATGTGGGATGTCCTGATGACATCTCTGAAAACCCAAAGCCAACCTCTGAGCTCCAAACTCAAGGTTTATATTTAGAGGACCCTTGTGGCTCCTGTATTTTTAAAAATGCCGTAAACATGTTTGTGTGGTTATTTTTAGCTTTTACAGACTTTAGTGAACTTCCAAGTTGGCAAGTCAGACACTCGGTTGTCCCCTGCTGCCTTAGATGCCAGCGCTTGGTGAATGACTGCCTGTCTCACAGAGCTTGTACCCTGGAGATGAGTGTGCAGGTTCTCTTGTGTCCACAGCACCTGGGAGATCTGGATGTCAGCGACTGTATTACTATACTGAGGGTGCTTTTTTTTTATTTTTTCAACTTGTATAACTGCATAACTTGGGTAAGAATTTTACCAGCTTTGCATGGAGTTCAAGATCAGCTGAGCTCTGTTAAATGATGCTGTCATTCCTTGGGCACAGCAGTTGCCTGACTTCTCTTTCCTCCATCCCTTCTCTCCTAGTCCCCAAGCATTAAAGCCTACAAACACAAGTCCCTGCAGTCCCTGTCATTTTCAGTCCATTGAATCTACTTCCTGTGGGCCAAAGGTTATGAGGCTTGAGTAGCATAGAGGAGATAAAAAGTTGACAGGAAAGAGAGAACGGGGCTCACTGTAGGGCCAGCACACCAGAGAGTGGGCAGGATAGCACTTGGATTTGTTGAAAAGGAAAAGAGGTAAATGGTCAACAGCTTTTCTTGAGCGATGAGATCATTATTTGCATGAAGCACGGATGAGAAATCAAATGTTTTGCGAGAGTGTGGACGCCTCCCCCAGCCTCTAGGGGAAGCGAGGGAGAGAGGACAGCAGCAGCGGCGGCAGCCTTAGGCTAAGCCTTCCTCCTGCAACTGAAGATCTTGACTTCACAATCTGTGCAGTGATTTTTGTCTGGTGTTCAATTTTGTACTTAGCTCTCTCTGGATGACCTTATTTGTCCTGGCCTGTTGGACTTAATGGGTTTTTTAGTCAGTGACTCCAGGGTGCATAATTTATCTCTTTGAAAATTAAGGTCTTTCTAAGAAATTTTTCATTGCCACATGTCTTTGTTCTGGAAGCTTTAGACTGAGTTTTATGTTCAGAAGAAAATGATACTGAGCATTGTTTTGGCTTATTACATCTAAATGTAATTATGGAAATTTGAAATTTGTTTTTGTGACATTTCAGTGCTTTTCCTCTAGTTCTCAATATGAGAGTGTTGTTTTTGAACTGTGTTCCAATTCTTAATATAGCAGTGTTTTATTTCGCTATAAATTTTGAATGTTCACTGAGAAACTTAGAGGAGAAAATGGGAATATTTTTCTTTGTGTTGCTGGAAACTCACACTAGTTCTACCCCAGTGGTAATTATTTTGAATTGGATAACTGAAAGGGAAATAGAATTTAGAAATCGGTTGGTTTTATGGGTGATATATTTTTTAAAAGATTTATTTGTTTAAAGGGGGGGGGCGGGGAGACAGAGAGATCTTCCTTCCCCACTGGTTCACTCCAGAAGTGGTTGCAAAGGCTAAGGCTGAGTCTGGCTGAAGCCAGGAGTTTCATCTTTGTCTCCCATGTGGGTGGCAGGGGCCCCAGCGCTTGGACCATCCTCTGCTGCTTTGCCCCAGGCACATTAGAAAGGAGCTGGAACAAAAGTGGAGCATCCAGGATACAAATCGGCATCCATAAAGGATGCCAGTAAACCAGACAACAGCTTTACCTGCTATGCCACAACACCAGCCCCTGGAATATGCATTTTTTAAATTTTAGGTTGTTATTGAATTTATTTTCAAAGTCATTGATGCACTGAATTAAGCATTTTTTTTTGCAACTAATGGCAATAGTAACATAGGTGATATGCATTTGTGGGGTAGAGAGTTTGTGGAACTCAGTGAAATCAAAAGACAGGTCCATGTACTTGGTAGAATCTCAGGCATAAGAGTTTACACTAACAATACACGGTAAGTGTTCATTGTGAATTTTATTATTAAGAGCTTCATTCTTTTCACCTTTTCACTGCCTCTCCCTTAAGTTGAAGACATAGACTTTAAAACTGAACTGCCTGGGCACAGCAGGTTAAGCTGCTGCTTCTGACACCTGCATCCCATATCAGAGTGCTGACTTGAGTCCTGCCTGCTCCACTTCCGAACCAGCTTCTTGCTAATGCATCTGGAAGCAGTAGATGATGGCCCAAGTGCTTGAGCCCCTGCAACCCACATGGGAGACCCACACAGAGTTGTGGGCTCCTGGCTTCAGCCTGACCCATTGCTGGCTGTTGCAGACATTGGGGAATGAACCAGAGGATGGAAAATCTCTCTCTTTCTGTCCTTCAAGTAAAATAAAAAATAAACATTTTAAAAAAGCCTGTACTGCACAGCAAATAACACATGCAAATAACTTTATTTTTTTTTTTTTTTTGAAGATTTTATGTATTTGCTGGGGCCGGTGCTGTGGCATAGTGGGTAAAACTGCCACCTGCAGTTCTGGGCGTCAGTTTGAGTCCCAGCTGCTCCACTTCCGATCCAGCTCTCTGCTATGGCCTGGGAAAGCAGTAGAAGATAGCCCAAGTCCTTGGGACCCTGCACCCGTGTGGGAGACCCGGAAGAACCTGGCTTTGGATCAGCGCAGCTCTGGCCCTTGCTGCCATCTGGGGAGTGAACCAGCAGATGGAAGACCTCCCTCTTTCTCTCTGCCTTTCAAATAAATAAATACATCTTTAAAAAAAAAAAAGATTTTATTGAGAGGTAGACTTACAGATGCAGGGGGGTCTTCCATCCATTGGTTCACTCCCAAAATGGCCACAATCGGCAGAGCTGGGCTGATCGAAAGCCAGGAGCCTGGAGCATCTTCCAGGTCTCCCACACAGGGGCACAAACACTTGGGCCATCCTCCACTGCTTTCTCAGGTCATGAGCAGAGAGCTGGACCAGAAGAGGAGCAGCTGAGACATGAACCTGCATCCATATGGGATGCCGGCGCTGCAGGCAGAGGCTTAGTCTACTGTACCACAACACTGCTCCCCTTCTTCCTCCATGCCCTGCCCCCCATATCTTTATTTAAATTAGAAAATCCATTCCTGTTGCAACAGCCACTTCTCAAGTACTGCAGAGCCAGCCACAGGTGGCTAGGAGCTCCCGTGACGGTCAGTGCGAAGACTGTTGAACAGTGGTAAAATCACAACTAGAATTTATAGCTTCATGGGAAGATTTTGTGCCTTTGAGATGAGGTATCAGTTTCCCAACACATTAACCACAATTTTTAAGTAAACGCCTCATTTCTTGATTTCATTTGAACATGTTCATTGACATCATACTTCATAGCATATGACATTTTGTTCTTATCCTCCATAATGACGTTACATTCAACTTTGTGAAAGCCCAGAAGGTCATTACACACACACACACACACACATGATGAGTTGTGTGTTGGAGGAAAGCTATGTAACTATCCATAAAAATATTAACTTAAATCAGCTAAAATATATGGATGCTCTCATAATCCTCTATGAAGTTATAGACTCCTAATACTGGCACATTGCCATGGTTTGGGTCCCAGGGTTCATACAGACTTGATCTTTAAATAGGTTTTACTTTTTGTTTACTGAGCCTCGGGTGGGCGGAAGTTTGGAAGAGTCCATGGCTGACCTCCTGACAGCAACAGGAAAGCCCACTGATGGTTTGTGCATCATCCATTCCACCTGAGACCTAGTTAGTGAAGAACAGGGACCCACCGTATCATCAGGGTCCCAGAAGACATTCGTTCATTTGTTCATTTATTCGGGTAGCAGAAACCGTGCATACATTTTAGCCACCAACTTTTTGTATGCTGTGCACTACGCTAAGCACTTAGATCAAGGAGGAATAAGACAGGGTCTCGCGAGAACAAAGGACTGACTGATGTGCTAGAGGCAGCACAGTGGTAGAGTCTGGCACAAGGTGCAGCAGGCACCCTGGAGCAGTCGGTGACAGTGGAGCCAGATCACCCAGAAAGGAGGGTGTGGCCAGCATTCCTTTGCACCACAGTCCACTTGCTCCAAGTGGAAAAGATAAATTTCTAGTGTTTTGGAAATTTTGCAATCTGTGGGAGGGAAAAAAAAATCTTGAAAATATCATTTCTAACCATTATCTTAATGGCTATGTAAGATGTCTTTATGGGAATATGTCATAATTCATGTACACAATTCCCGGCTGTGACCAACTATCCTCGTTTGCCCAGGACTGAGAGGTTTCCCAGGATGTGGGCTTTTCAGTGCTATCACTGGGACAGTCCTGGGAAAACTGGGAGCTTTGGTTGTTCTGCCTTCTGTTGAATAATTAGATTGTTTCAGACATTTACTATCAGAAACAACATTGTGTGGAATATTTTGGGACCTACATACTTGGCTGTATTTTGCATTATTTCCTTAGGTGAGATTACTAGAAATGTACTTAATAGCTCAATAACTATGAGCACATTTGGAGTGCATGATAATGCTCATGCCTCTTTTTTTGTTTTGTTTTGTTTTTTTAACTTTTATTTAATAAATATAAATTTCCAAAGTACAACTTTTGGATTATAGCGGCTTTTTTCCCCATAACCACCCTCCCACCCATAGCCATCCCATCCCACTCCCTCTACCATCCCATTCTTCACCAAGATTCATTTTCAATTATCTTTATATACAGATCAACTTTGTATATACTAAGTAAAGATTTTTTTTTTTGACAGGAAGAGTGGACAGTGAGAGAGAGAGAGACAGAGAGAAAGGTCTTCCTCTGCCGTTGGTTCACCCTCCAATGGCCGCTGCGGCCGGCGCACTGCAGCCGGCGCATCTCGCTGATCCGAAGCCAGGAGCCAGGTGCTTCTCCTGGTCTCCCATGGGGTGCAGGGCCCAAGCACTTGGGCCATCCTCCACTGCACTCCCTGGCCACATCAGAGAGCTGGCCTGGGAGAGGGGCAACCGGGACAGAATCTGGCACCCCGACCGGTACTAGAACCCGGTGTGCCGGCGCCACAAGGCGGAGGATTAGCCTATTGAGCCGCAGTGCTGGCTAAGTAAAGATTTCAACAGACTGCACCCACAAAGACACACAAAGTATAAAGTACTGTTTGAGTAGTAGTTTTAGCGTCAATTCGAATAGTCAACACATCAAAGATAGAGATCCTACATGGCTCATGCCTCTTAATTGCAGTTTTGCAGTAGTTAGCTAAACTGGGAGGAGTCTGCCTGGACATCTGCATCACCGTCGCCTCCAGAGGTTCTTAGGGAGATACCCACACGGCAGAGCCAGGTACTTGTTCTTCACTAGTGCAACTCCCATTCCAAGTCTCTTAACAGACTGTATTGCATATAAACTCCAACTGTCATTTGTCTAGGACAGAATCAAGCCAAAAACTGATCTGAAAAGATGGAGTAGGGGCAGGCATTGTGGCCCAGTGGTTAATGCACTGCTTGGCATGCCTGCAACCCATAGGAGTACCAGGAATGAGTCCCTCCTCCACTTCTGGTCCAGCTTCTTGCTGATGCGCATCCTGGGGGGCAGCAGCTGATGGCCCAAGTACTTGGGGTTCCTGCCACCCATATGGGAGACCTGGATAGAATTTCTGCTCCTGGCTTCGGCCTGGCCCAGCCCTGGTTGTTGTGGACATTTGGGGAGTGAGCCAGTGAATAGACATCTCCATCTCTCTGTCCCTGCACCCCTCCTTCCCTCCCTTTCCCCTCTTCCTCCCCCTTGTTTTCTCTCTCTCACTCTGCCTTTCAAATAAATAAATAAATCTTTAATAAATAAAATAGGTAGACTATGCTCACATCCTCACCGGAGCTCACTGACTCTTTGTATGTGGTACTAGGAAAAGGATCCAAATAACCCAAGGCAGGTGGTCTTCCTTGTCAGTGCACCTGGAGCTACACTGTCCTCCAAGGCTTCCGTCCTACTCATGCAGAACTCTGCGTGCTTATTTTGGATGGACTTCCAGCTAGGTTCTTGCATCTCTCCAGCCTCTCCTGGTTAGGGTTGGGAAGACTGAAAAATCCCCAGAGTTAGGGTGGACATAGCCCCAACAATTGGGAATATGATGGAAAAAAATGAAATAGTACTTACAAGTGAAAACCCACGTGAGCTGTCATGAGGTGATCTACTCTCCTGTGGAGCTTCAGTAACTGAATTTCCCTGGTTGGGGTCCAGGGCAGCCCAGTCGCATACCAAGCTGTTGCCTATGGTTGGCAGTATTAAAGTTAAGTCCTGTTTCAGGGGTCCTTAACGTGAGCCATGGGCGTCCTGGGAACCTGGAACTGGGTACATTTTTCCTTAGGTGCCTTTTTCTGAGAAAAAGTTACACTAATTTATCATATCCTCAGAGCAGTTCCATAACCCAGAAGAGGCTTTAGGTTATGTCACATATGTTAAATAGAAAGGAGTTTTTGTTATTGCTCTTCTTTTTGTTTATTCTGTACTTATGCCTAGTTTTTAGCGGATTTCAACGAGCAAATTACATACATTACTGATAATTCCAAATTCTCTTATTTTTTCCAGTTACTATTTCTGAGTTTAATTTTTTTTTTTGCTCTTATAAAATTGCTTGATATCCATCTAACTTGTTTTTATCCAGGCTATGTATGTAAACTCTTATATTGAAAAGCTTTAACGGTTGAAAGCCTCCATCTAGGCATTGTTCTGCATTATTTTTGGTGTGTTCTTTTGTTTATATTACTAAGCTAAAGTTAGCACAGATAGTACAAGGCTAGAAAATGGTGACAATGGTTGGAAAACAGGAAATTTTAGGCTTGTGTGTGTTTGGAACAGATGATCATAACGATAGAGCCACTGCAGTGGAAACTTCCACCGAGCCTGTTTTTTCCTTATTTTGCTCTATGAGAAAAGATGGGGCTTCCTGGAAAACAACTCAAGTAGTTTAAAGCGAATGGTTTTCTTTTGTCCCAGCTTCATGGTTAATTTGTTTTTCTTTATTATATTTACTCTATTACTAATAATAAGAGCATGTAATATTTTTAACAGGTAAAGTAATTCCCAAAGTAGTTACTTTAGATTTTTAAGTATCAGAATATATTACCATTAATTTACATGGCTTTAAAAGAAAATTAAAACAATATGAATATTAAACCATTGGACTTTAAGGGAAGGGAGGGAAAAATTTGTTGCTTGGTTTGCGATGTTCCCAGCTTTCCTTGCTTGTTTGTTTTTAACCCCCTGAGTTCCAGTCTGTAAAACAAAGTCACTATGCTTTATTTGTCTAAGCCATTTCCTGAGCAAGCCTCCTTCCAGATGTATCCCGGAATTCTATATTTAAAAAAAGGAGACATCCACTTACTAATTGCAGAGTAATAAGAAAGTGATGTTCCCATAAATTTTTTGTAGTTTTATTTTATGCATATCATTCCTGATTTTTTAATATTGATAACTTTCTTTTGTAGGGCATTTGTAGGCATAAACTCTTTCACCGTGTAATTTATTTGTTTGTTAATTAATTACTTAATTTATGAGACAAAGGGACAGACAGGTAGACAGAGCTCCCATCTGCTAGTTCACTCCCTGGTTGCCTGGAATGTCTGGGGCTGGGCCAAGGCCAAAGCTGGGAGCCAACAGCAGCAGCGGGAATCTCTGTGCAGGTGTCCCACATGAGCCATCACCACTGACTCCAGGGGTCTGAGTTAGCTGGCAGCTGGAATCAGGAGCCACAGCAGGGAATCAACTCAGGTACTGCAGTGTCTTAACCTCTAGGTAAAATACCTGCTCCACAGAAGTCTTTCTTGGGTATAATAAGCAAATAAGCTTTTGTTAATTGGCTACTTAGGTGATCAGTGCTGAGTGCTCCAAAGAGCAAGTGCAAATTCCTTAATGGGAAAGTTGAGGAATGCTTTAAAATGGTCTTGAGCGGCATCCCATATGGGTTCCAGTTAAGTCCCTGCTGCTCCACTTCCGATCCAGCTTTCTGCTATGGCCTGGGAAAGTAGAGGAAGATGGTTCATGTTCTTGGGCCCCTGCACCTGTGGGAGTCCCAGAAGGAGCTCCTGGTTCCAGGCTTCAGTCTAGCCTAGCTCTAGCTGTTACAGCCATTTGGAGAGTGAAACAACAGATGGAAGATTCTCCTCTCCCTCCCTCCCTCCCTCTCTCCTTTTCTCTGTATATCTCTGCCTTTCAAATAAATGGATCAATTTAAAAAAAAAAAAAAAAAAAGCTCTAGAACCAGGTCTTAAAGGATGAGTAGGAGCTCATTGGGTAAGAGAGGTAAGGTGTTTCGGAGCACAAATAAAAGCATAAAACATAGAGGAGAAAAGGAGCCATTCTGGTGAGAGACTGGAGAGGCGAGACAGGTAAGTGTGGTTTGGAAGAACCTTGTCCGGTACTTTCACCCAGTGTTAGTCTTCTTTGAGATCTTTTTCATTGTAGTTCAGTGGCTTTCCGTGATCATTCTGATTAGTAACCAACTTTAAGGACCTCATCAAGCCTTTGTGTGTCTATAACATGGGAAGCACTGCTACGGAAATTAAAACAAAAATTAAGGAATGGCCTCAGCTTTCAAGGGGCTGCTGTCTAGTTGGTAAAATAATGTATTAGCATTCGGAGAGTTTGGAAATGTAAAATAACTGCCTGTTCCAATGCCTTCCTCCTCGGCAGTGCAGGAGACATTAGTAGCAGATTGATTGTCAGGGGTGTCGAGGGCAGAGGGGAAAGGTTGAAAAACATCTTGAAGAATGAACTGGATTTGAAATCAGTTCAAAGACAGTTCCAAGTGGGATAAATATTATGGACAAAATAGGGCGATGTTGGGGCAGGCACTTGGCCTAGTGGTAAAGACGCTAATTAGGACACCCACGTGCCACACGAGAGTGCCCGAGTTCAGTCCCCAGGGAATGGTTTCTGCCTCCAGCTTCCTGCCGATGTAGACCCTGAGCAGTGATGGCTCAGGTAGTTGGGTTCCTGTTACCATGTGGAGGACGTGGATGAAGTTCCTGCCTCCCAGTCTCACTGTTGCAAGCATTTGGGGAATAAACCAGCAGGTGGGAGATCTCCTGTCTCTGCCTCTCCAACAAAGAAATAATAATTAAATAAATTTTTTACAAATGAGAAGGCATAGACAGAGCAGAAAATGTGAACAAATAAAGAATTAGGAGCTTGAAAGGACCCTTTTAGAAAAAAAATCTATTTTTAAGTAGCAGTTCTGTGCACTGGTTGGATTTAGTGTTCTCAATCTTAGAATCACCTGTTGAACTTTTTTATAAAGAATTTATTTTATTTATTTGAAAGGGCAGAGTTAGAGAGAGAGATCTTCCATCCACTAGTTCCCTCCCCAAAATGAGTGCAATGGCAGGGGCTGGGCCAGGCTGAAGCCAAGAGCCAGAAGCTTCATCCGGGTCCCTCACGTGGGTGCAGGGGTCCAAGGACTTGGGCCATCTTCTGCTGCTTTCCCAGGCACATTGGCAGGGACCTGAATCAGAAGTGGAGCATCCAGGACTTATTGGCATCTGTACGGAATGCCAGCATCGCAGGCAGTGGCTTAACCCATTATGCCATAACACCAGCCCCACCAGTTGAACATTTAAAGCTATCTGGGCTTGACTACCCCCTCCCATGGGATCTACAGGTATTTCTTTCCTTTTTATTTGAAAGAGACAGAGATTGAGAGAGAGAGAGAGAGATATCTTCCATCCCTAGTTCAGTCCCCAAATACCTACAATAGCCCAGACTGAGCCAGGCTGAAAACAGGAGCTGGGAACTCAATCCAGGTCTCCCACAAGGGTGGCAGGGACCCAACTAGTTGAGCTATCACCCACTGCCTCCCAGGATGCACTTTAACAGGAAGCTGGAATCATAAGTGGAGCTGGGACTTGAACTTGAACCCAGGTACTCCAATATGGGATGCAGGTGCCCTAAGCAGCTTTTTTTTTTTTTTTTTTTTAGAGATTTATTTATCTGTTTGAAAGTCAGAATTAGAGAGGAGAGACAGAGAGAAAGAGATCTTCCATCCACTGGTTCACTCCCCAGTTGGCCACGATGGCCACAGCTGGGCCAGATCAAAGCCAAGAGCCAGGAGCTTCATCCAGGTCTCCCACATCTTTTCAGGGGCCCAAGCACTTCGGCCATCTTCCACTGCTTTCCCAGGCACATTAGCAGAGAGCTGGATGGGAAGTGGAGCAGCCGACACCAGTGCCCATATGGGATGCCGGCACTGCAGACTCGGTTTAACCACCCCCTCCCCCCCACCAAGCAACTTCTTAACCACTGCACCAAACACCTGCCCTGCCATGATACTGACAGTGGGCAGTTAGCATTGAGAACTCCTGGGTAACTCTGGACTCTGCTCTGTGTTGCCTTTTTTTTTTTTTTTTTTTTTACTTTTTGACAGGCAGAGTGGATAGTGAGAGAGAGAGACAGAGAGAAAGGTCTTCCTTTTTGCCGTTGGTTCACCCTCCAATGGCCGCTGCGGCCAGCACACCACACTGATCCGAAGCCAGGAGCCAGGTGCTTCTCCTGGTCTCCCATGCTGGTGCAGGGCCCAAGGACTTGGGCCATCCTCCACTGCCTTCCCGGGCCATAGCAGAGAGCTGGCCTGGAAAAGGGGCAACCGGGATAGAATCCGGCGCCCCAACCGGGACTAGAACTCAGTGTGCCGGCACTGCAAGGCGGAGGATTAGCCTGTTAAGCCATGGCGCTGGCCCTGTGTTGCCCTTTTACCTGCCCATATACCTACCAGCTGTTTCCTCAATAATCCGCTCTTTCAGTAAATACAGGGAAAGGATTAAGAGTTGTGGCAAACCATACCAGTCATGTGCTGTTTTTTCAGGTAATGGTTTTAAGCTGATCCAAATTGAAAATTCTTCTCATTAAAAAGTGAGATTCCATCTGCAGTTTCTTTTTTTTTTTTTTCTTAAGATTTATTTATTTACTTGAAAGTCTGAGTTACACAGAGAGAAGAGAAGCAAAAAGAGAGAGATCCTGCATCCACTGGTTCACTCCCCAATTGGCTGAAATGGCAGGAGCTGCGCCAATCCGAAGCCAGGAACCAGGAACTTCTTCTGGGTCTCCTGCATGGGTGCAAGGGCCCAAGGACTTGGGCCATCTTCTACTGCTTTCCCAGGCCACAGCAGATAGCTGGATTGGAGGTGGAGCAGCCAGGACTTGAACCGGGGCCCATATGGGATGCCAGCACTGCAGGTGGCAGCTTTACCTGCTAGGCCACAGCGCCAGCCCCTGCAGTTTCTTATCACTATGTACGTACCTCTACCCTGTTTGTGATCAGACTAACTTAAGACCTAGCTTCAGTGTGATAGGATTGTCCTCAGGATAATACATCCGGTTTTCTTAAGTACAGAAGGTACTTTAGAAAGTTATTTCGATGTGAAGTTTATAAATCTCGTATCTGTAGTTTTTAAAACAAATTGATTTACTGTTTCTACACTTCTCCCCTTGCCCAATAGTGCTTGAATGGGCTAACTGGATGGCAGTCATGTCATTATCCCTGTAATGCAGGGACAGTGTGAGAACTTTCACGATTTTATCCTTGCCCAAATGAGTTTCGACTGTACGTTCAGCAGACATTGACGGAGGACGTACTTGGAGCGAGGCAGTGGGAAAAGAAAGATGAAAGTTAAAAAAAAAAAAAAAAGACTCTAGCTCTCAAAAAATTCAGATGTAGGGGTGTCAGTCATGTAACTGGGAACAAAGCAGAAACTAAGAGCTTAGAGCCAGCTCAACGTTGGTGGCCAGAGGGGGCTGAGTTGAATCCAGGGGTTAGATCTTGTGCCTCCAGGGTTACACATGTCAGGTGCAGTGGTAGGAGAGAGCAGAGTGTTAGGGGGACTGCAAGCATTTCCCAGGTGGGTGGGAGGCAAAGAGGCAAGAAGCAAGGATGGAAAAATTAGGGGCAGTGGGTGGGAGATTGCTGGAGGACCAAAGACTTTGTAGCAAGTAGACTATCACCGGGCCTAGGGAATCAGGGTATAGTACTTTTACGCTACTTCAAAGTGTAGGTTTGCTAATGATGTCATGTTGCTACATCATTTATTCAACTTAAAATGAGAGTGACTTAAATTGCATATAAAATATGACAACAAAGTAAGTTTCTACCCAGCCCTTCTCAGCTGTTCAGACTTCTAGCATATTTCATCTTCATTACCTCCTTGTGATGGAAATCTAATAGTTGAGATGGCTTTTCACGTGAATTTTGTGTAAAACTACTGTGAGTATTCGGTTTTGAAGGTTTCTAGAAAATTTGTCCTTTTTGTTACTGCTCTGCAAGGATTGGCAAAGGCAGGGTGCAGCTTTCTCTGGGGCTACCAAGGCAGCAAGGATAAAAATAGGACGAACTTTAAGAATCCCAGATATTTTCAGATAACAAAGACTGACTTATATGGGCCCGTTTTGTGCTCTGACAAAACATAGAGAAGCTTTTGTGCTGTGATTAGCAAGGGTGCTGATGTCAGTTCTCTTGTCGAGCACCAAGCTTTATTCTGTAGCTACACTGTGCTTTGTACCACAGTCCAGAGAACCTTTGTATCTGCCTTATTAAAGTGTGTACTTTATGTAATTGCTTTTGTTTTCCATTTTAATCTGTGCCAGATTCAATGAGAGTGACTCATTTTGTGACTGAGACAAACATTCACATTTGGGCCATGTTAAAAATAAATAAATAAGTGGCAGGTACCACTTGGCGAAAGTCTGTACTTCAATGCTGTCATTTCCTGCTGTAAGGGTTCACGTCTTGTACCACGTCTACTCAGCCTGTGATTGCTGGCCCGGGGTATCTAGTGCACCTCGATTCATTGCTACTCATTTCTTAGTTGTTTTCATTTCTAAGGGGATTTTGACTTTTAACAGTGTGATTTCAACAGGAAAGCAAAGGAATGGATGGAGGAAGCCACAAGCAACCAGAATACAAAGAGTGACATATAAGCTGTTTTGTCATTTCCCCAAGGTGTTTGATATGTGTGTATTTTATTTTATCCTGTGGATGTTTAATAGCAGAGCTCTTTTTTTAAGTGAAAATGTTTTAAAAAGTACTCCTTTTCATGTGGCTCATATATCGAATCTACTATTCTCATAACTTCTACAACATACTCTTAGAAGTGTATTTATTTATGGTACAAATATTTCTGAGTATGAGGTACTGCGCTTTGCATTGTGTATGTAATGGCAAATACAGCAGACATGGTCGCTGTCTTCTTGGGCTGTTCGATCTAGTTTAGGGCATTGGAAGCTAAACAAGTGAATGCAAGGAAAAATTGAATTGCAAAAAAAGAAGAGTCACTACGTTGGTAACAGGGCCACTACTTTACCTTGCAGGTGGCTAGGTTGAGGTGGTCAGGGAAGGGAAAGCCTAGTGATTGGAGAGGGCCAGGCCAAAGCTGAGGCAAAAAGCCTTATGGATGTCTAGCAGGTGCAAAGTCTCCAGAGCAGGAACTGTATTATCAGAAGAGAGAAATGACAACTGGTAAAACTTACAAGAGAGAAAAGACAGAGAACTGTGTTTGAAAGACCACAGGTGAACTATATATATAAGCATAGCATGAGGCACCGTTCAGTCCAGGGGCAGATGTCCATCTGTCCTGCCCTGCAGCCCCTGAGAGCTTCACTACAGAGCAGGACAGGAATTGATGCCTATAATACTTAGCTTGAATCATTGGGGAAGGGGTGGATTATGTTCAATGAATTATGTAGTAAGGCATTTTAAAAAGATTCGCATGCAAGGCATTAAAGTTTTAAAAAGTCATTTCTGTGTTTAATATGGAGCCCTCACTTATCTGGAAAAGTCACTTACCAAGAGGTGTGATTGCTTGATGGCCCTGGATACATTACTGATACTCTATTTTCTTTTTCCTTTACTTCTCCATTACTTTTTCATGTTTACTGCCTGATGGGCAAACATCTGCAGAGGCACAATTGTACTAAGAAATGGTACTTATTTTTAAGAAAATAGATGCATATTAAATACATTTTTTAAAGTTTTTAAATTCATTTTTAGAGGGAGAGGTGGAGAGAGAGAGAGAGATCTGTTTTTCATCTACTGGTTCAGTCCCCAAGATGCCCACAAATGCCAGCACTGGGCCAGGCCAAACCCAGGACCCTGGAGTTTCATCTGGGTCTCCCATGTGGGTGCAGGGGCCCCAGAACTTGGGCCATCTTCTGCTGCTTTCCCAGGTGCATTAGCAGGGAGTTGGATTGGAAGTGGAGCAACTAGGACACAAACCCATATGGGATGCCCCTACTGCAGGCAGTGGCTTTACCCACTACGTCACAATGCCAGCCCCTGCCTTCTGGATTTTTAAAATCCAGAAACCAGTACTAAATTTATGTAAATTTAATGCTTTATGACTTTTTGATACTATTTGAAACATCTTTGGAACTCTACCCTGCCTCCTCCTCACATTTTTTTGTGATTTTTCTTGTTAAAGGATTGTGTTTTCCACAACAGAATGCCTGTCCATATCGCAAAAGTTGTGCAGGTATTTTGCCAAGATTACTATGTTTGCACATTTTCATGTATGTTACCTATTACTTCACAATTAATAAAGTCCTTGAGGGTGGCAATCATGAATTACATGTTTATGTTTCTTCCCACAAGTACCCAGCACAGTGTTTACAACATATTCAATAGCGCATTGACTAACTAATTGATTTTTTAAAAATTTATTTATTTGAAAGGCAGAGTGACAGGGAGAGAGAGAAACAGAGAGGGATCTTCTTTCCACTGGTTTACTCCCCAGTGCAATATCCAGGGTTGGGCCAGAACAAAGCAAGGAACCTGGACCTCCATCTGGGTCTCCCACATAGGTGGCAGGAACCCAAGGGCTTGGACCATCATCTGCTTCTGTGCAAAGTACATCAGCAGGAAGCTGGATTAGAAGCAGAGGAGCCAAGAATTCCAACTGGCACTCTGCTATGAGGTGCAGGCATTGCAGGCAGCGGCTTAACCTGCTGTGCTGCAACACCCACCCCTAATTTTCTTCTTAATACAGCTAAATTTTCTTAAAATACTACACCTCAAGTGATCACCCAAATTAATCGAGTATAGCTTTTCAAAATTATTAAAGGCTGAACTGGCTGGTTTCTGGATCTCCTCAGGCCCTTTAGTTTTCACTTTGTGGTGTACCTCTGCTTCAGGCCATTGTCATAAGCTTCCTGGCAGGTCCATCAGAGAACTATGACTCAAAATCAGTTCATGTCATAATTCTGTAGAAAATTTGGTGACGATAGAGACTACAAGTAAGCATGTGCTGGAGAAGTATATGTAGATTTTAGCTGTCGGTCCTCTTTTCTCCACGTACACATATATTTTCAGGATAAAATGAAGCCATTGCTAGTTGGCACAGATCTTCAAACAGGCTCCCCAAAGAAAGACATGGTGCATTGCTTGCTTCTCATGTGTGAAGCCAGGAAAGCTTCTAAATCCATTTTTCCCTTCAACCTTTCCCTGCCCCCACACCTAAAAACGCGAAATGTATAGCTTAGAAGTGGTAGCATCTTTATAAAGAAGTAACTTTGTGTACATTTTTATGGCATGATAACAAGGTGTGAGAAACCATGGCTTTTAGTAAAAATTGTGGTAAAATACACATAGCATAACATTGACCAGGTTGAGGTGTTGTTAAGTGCCTTACACATTGTTGTACAGCCATCAGCGCCGTCCGTCTTCCCCAACTGGAACTTTGTACCCAGGAAACACTAATTCTCCTTTCCTCCTCTCCTACAGCCCTTGACAACCACCATTCTGCTGTCTTTGTCTGAGTGTCTCATATTAAGTGGAAGCATGCACCATTTGTCTTTTCGTGTCTGGCTTATTTTCATTTGGTGGGACGTCCAACTTCATGCTTTTGCGTGTGGATATCCAGCTTTCTCAACACCACTTGTTGAAACCATTACTTTTTTTATATCTAGTGAAATCCATCCCTTCCTTGGCTTGTTGATTTGATATTATATAGTAGGAGATGTAATAGAAGATACTAAATATACATACATTACTAAGTTAACTGAGGCCTGGATAAACTTGACTTTTGCTTTGGAAACGAAGCAAAAACATTGTGACTGTCTCTGGACAATGCATTTATCAAATCAGTTTTATAAATGTACAGCTTCTTGAAAATTTTCAAATTAATGCTAAATGGATCTTTTATTTTTCTTTATTTCCAGGCATGGAAGAGGAGATGGTTTGTGCTACGCAGTGGCCGTTTAACTGGCGATCCGGATGTCTTGGAATATTACAAAAATGATCATGCCAAAAAGCCTATTCGTATTATTGATTTAAATTTATGTCAGCAAGTTGATGCTGGCTTGACATTTAACAAAAAGGAGTTTGAAAACAGCTACATTTTTGATATCAACACTATTGACCGGATTTTCTACTTGGTGGCAGACAGTGAGGAGGAGATGAATAAGTGGGTTCGTTGCATTTGTGACATCTGTGGGTTTAATCCTACAGAAGAAGGTAAGCTAGGACTGTATTATTCCTTATAAGTTTTCCTTGTTTTTGATATATTTTGAAAAAGGCCATAAATTCTGTTATTAATTAAGTTATATAATATTTTGCTTTATAATAGGAACTTGGTATTTGGAAAAAAGCACTGAGCCTTTTGATCCGTTTGGGAAGAAACTTTTTACAAGTTTTAGAGGGAGAAACGTAGTCATTGTGGGGCAGTGTCTAAATTATTGTCCCGAGGAAGAAAATGGCAAGAAGACATAATTAAGAGCTTATTTAAGAGGGGGAAGGCGGTGCTGTGGAGCAGTGGGTAAAGCTGCCGCCTGTGGCGCTGGTATCCCATATGGGTTCCGATTCCAGTCCTTGTAGCTCCACTTCTAATCCAGCTCCCTGCTAATGCTCCAGGGAAAGCAGATGATAGTCTAAGTGCTTGGGCCCCTGTACCTACATGGGAGACCCAAAAGCTCCTGATTCCTGGCTTCAGCCTGGAGCAGCCCTGGCTGTTGTGGCCATTTAGAAAGTGAACCAGCGGATGGAAGATCTCTCTCTCTCTCTCTCTGTAACTCTACCTTTCAAATAAATAAATAAATGTTTATAAAGAAAAAAATAAGAGCTTTTTTTAGGGGTTGGTGTTGTGGCTTAGTAGGTAAAGCTGCCACAAATCCAGCTTCCGGGTTTGTGTCCTGGCTACTCCACTTCCGATCCAGCTTCCTGCTGGTGTCCTGGGAAAGGCTGCAGAATATGGCCCAAGTATTTGGGTCCCTGTACCCACACGGGAGACGCAGAAGAAGCTCCTGGCTTCAACCTGTCTCAGCCCTGGCCATTGTGGAGACTGAACCAGCAGGTGGAAGGTTTCGCTCTCTCAGTCTCTCCCTCTCTCTCTACCTCTTACTTTCAAATAAATAAATATTTCTTTTAAAAAAAGAGCTTATTGAATTCCAAGATAAGTATTAAGGTGAGCCAAATAACACCCCTGATTAATTGACTATTTTTACCTTAAAAACAGCATTTTATGTGATTCAACCCAGTTCCTTAGGTCTTATTCTTTTAAAAACTACATTACATTATGAAATTATAAAATAACCAAGGTGAGAAACAGTCACAAACCACAATGAAAAATTATCAAACAAATGGTTTATTTAACACAAGTCCTAAAAAGAGCCTGGAGAAAGATCCTCTCAGGTACCTTTATGTACTGTTTTTTTTTTTTTTTAAAGATTTATTTTATTTATTTGAGAAGCAGAGTTACAGAGAGAGGGAGAGACAGAGAGAGAGGTCTTCCATCCACTAGTTCACTCCCCAAATGGCATCAACAGCCAGAGCTGGGCCTACTCTTAAGCCAGGAACCAGGAGCTTCCTCCAGGTCTCCCACACATAATGCAAGGGCCCAGTTGGGCCATCTCCCACTGCTCTTCCAAGCCATAAGCAGAGAGCTGAGTGAGAAGAAGAACAGCCGGGACACAAACTGGTGCCCATATGGGATGCTGGCACCGCAAGTGGAGGCTTAGCCTGCTACACCGCAGCGCCAGCCCCTGCCTGACTGCTTTCTGCCTGTTCTCTTCTATATTCCTCTTTAATCACTCAGAACCTGTGTAGGGGACTCCCATACTGTTGGGTCTTAGTCCACCCGTACAAGGATGGACTGGGTCCGAGGAAAGGTAAGTGCGACCGCTCGCCCGTTCCCCAGCCTCCCTGTCCCGGAGACAATCAGACGCAGCGGGGAGCCAAGTCTAGCAAGGACTCATTTACTTCCTGAGAAACAGAACCTTTTATAGCACAAAACTGCAGAGTCATTGGGGCAGGGCTAAGGACCAGCCAATCACTTTACACAGTCACCTTACGGGGGGATTTCTATAGGACTAGCCCTATGTCTATACACTTGTTACTAGTTTTGTTACCTCCCTTGTTGTTGCGCAGCCAATTAGTTTTAGTGGTAAACAACTTTGGATTCCGCCCATCTTACTTCCTCTGGGCGCCATCTTACTTGGCTCCGCGTGGCTTCGTTCCGCGCAGCTCGGGCGGGGGCACCCTGGAGCAGCTGCGCATGCGGAGCCCCCGGGCCGGGCCTGGCCTGGCCTGGCCGCGCTCATGCCCCACAGATTCCCCCTTTTTGTTTTAGCACGCGATCCCTGTCTTAGGTTGCCCCCAGCCGTCCTTGCCCTTACCCGTCATTGGTAACCCAGGCAGCTTGGCCATGAGCCCTGTCTTAGGTTGGTACAGGACGCTGGGTGCTTTACCCGTCTTGGGGTGTCGCGTGACTTGTAATTATGGGGGCGTGGTGAGCTTTCTCCACCGCCTGTCTTAGGTTGTTCCGGTCCATCCAGAATCTTACCCGTCATTGGCAATGTGGAGAGCACCGGGGGCGCTTCCCCAGTTCAGGGGATCGTAGCCCTCTGTGGCTAGCAGCCTCTGGTAATGAACCTCAACCTGTCTTACCCTTGTTGCCTCTATGCGCTGTTGTATAAACTGTATAAGCCTATTTATTATGCATGGGCCAATAGCAAGGATTAAAAGCAGGGCAAGAAGCAGTCCAAGAAGAGAGAAGAGGTAGGGAAAGAGTCCATTAAGGCTCATCCAAAAGAGGCTTTCTTGGAGTTTTCTTCATCTTTTTCAGGTCCTCCTGAAGTGTTTTGATGATCTCATTTGGGTCATCGAATCCCCCGTCACTGGGCTGGGCACTTCTTGTCAGGATCATAGTGAAGAGTAGCGTCCGCATCATCGCCTGCCTTTTGATTTCGATCTCCATCCGTTTCTGGAAGAGGAAAGACAAGGGGATCTCCCTCAGGGGCAAAATGCTCCCTGGGTGGGTTGTTACTTGCCTCGGGCATAGGCCTGATATTTCTGGCCAGTATTTTAAGCATCTGAGGTTTAGGGGATAAATGTCCCCAATGTTTTTGGAACCTTGACTCCCTTGACCCTTTCAAAAAATTTAAAATATTGATGGTGAACAAGGCCTTATGTAACTGTAGATGGGGGGGTAGCCACTCCCCCTTTTTGTTTTAATAACTGTTTTTTGAGGCATTGATGGTTTTTTTTTACCATAGCCTGTTTCTGTGGGTTGTGAGGAATTTTAGTAGAGTGTTGAATCATTTTACATCTTGGCAGCACTTTTAAACATCCCAATTGGTTATTATCTCTGTAAGATGAGAGATATATCTTTTGATATCTCCAGGGGCCCTTTTGGAGATACCAAAAGTTTAGAGAATTTAGAACTTTGATTTTTAGAAAGTTTGTTAAAGGTGCCAAGAGAACTTAGAGTATCTGGTTAGAATAGAATTTTTTCTTAACACTTTTAGACCAAATCTAATCATAAAGGTATTTAGCAATGCTTTTTATCAATTTGAACTTAACAGAGACAGTAGAGTACACAATAGATTACCTTGACAGAACATGAATTTTATGTTTTTTGTTATTGAATAAACACCTTGAACATAATAGTATACAAAATGATTACATGACTTAGAACTACTTAACAGAGCTAAAAAGAGCTTACATGACCTAACTTTAGAAATGGCAGAGTAACCCATTAAGCAGACACTGTTAAAATAGACGTTACAGTTTTCGCAAAAACAGATTCCAAGATTTACGATTGAGACCATTTCCAGATATTTGCCAACATTAGTGCACATTTTTTACTTTAACTTTAGGTCAATGTAATTTTGGCATTAGCACTCAACTTAAAGAAAACTCTGTAAACAATTTTAAAGTTGTAAACCTTTTAAAACCTTTTATGACTTGTTCACACCTTCTGAAACTTTATACCTGTAGTTACTTTTACATAGTCTTGAATTGTCATGTATGGACAATCTGTGAGAATACATGCTAACAAACTCAAAAAGTTTCTCTTATTGAATTTAAGATGTGAAAAGTACACAATACATAAGACACTGAGTTATTAATGAATACTACACCATTAACTCCTCCTGGACAGCAAACATGGACACTAGTACATGTTTACAACTTTGAAAAGACCTTTATCGTTAAGAGAAACAAGTTTAAAGCATAAAACTGAGCAAGTGAGCTACCAAGCAAACCGAAGGGCTTTTGCGTTAACTTAATTCTCTGAACCAATCTGTATTGGCTTACTTTAGTAAGGCCACTCTAGCTGGAAAGCAAGAACATGAATACAGCACAGGTCTGACATTATTCACAACATTTTAATACACTTTGTATAATTTGAATTGACCCAAACAGTTGATACTTTAACAAATTTAGAGTCCCATCCTTTGAGAGTTCCAGGGATCCTACTGGAAGTCCCAAAGTTGTTAGACTCCATTTGAGAATTTAAACTGTTAGAGAGTCAAACCACTCATCCAACAACCAGTACATGTAACCTGAGTATTTTAACCAAAGCTGTGGGGTAGATCTGATCAGAGTTAGGTAATCACTCAAACATTAAAGACAGACAAATCCAATAAAACACGAAACCTTCAAGACACGTGCAAACTCTCAGATAAGTTAACTACAGCAGCACAGAAAAGAGCTGGTCATCAGCATAGGAGCCCATTGCTTAGGACAGGGAAACACATCTGAAACAAAGCGGCAGGGAATGAGAGACTTCCGTAGTGCTGGAGAAAAAGTCTTATTAACTGCAAATAAAGACTCATTAGGTTGGAAAGGGTTAATGGATGAAGGTTTTTGTTCCTTTAGGTAAGGCCAGTGGTAGTTAAAGGCATTTTTTCTTCCCCCTCCTAGTGAGGACAGCATTGAATTGTAAATGGAGAGGAAAAAAGCAGCCCAAGGACTAGTCTCCCTAGAGTATCTAGCTGTGGCCTGTACGGGTGCAACAGGCTACACTGACTGGAAGAGAGTGCAGAGAAAGGCCGTGGTCCCCCATTTACAGGGAAGACTGTGCACGTCGGGGCCTAGTAGGACTGGCTGTGGGGTTGAGTAGGCACGCTGTTTACAAGATGGCGGCGGGCGATTCAAGGGAGGGGAATAACCATAAAGGGGTGGCCACATGGGCGGAATTGGAGGTGCAGTGCGTTGAGGCAGTGTTGGGCTTTTAGGGGTTGCCGCCACACCTGAAAGTTTCACCTTAGTTTTAACTGCCTCTGGGGATTTATGAGCCGCCCTCAGGCCAGCGCAGGCCTTCAGATGATTAGCATTCATTTTTTCCCAAACAAGCATTTTAACAAACTGATCCCGAAGGTCCCCAGCCAGCAACTTACAACGGAGACTGTGTTCGACCCTAACTACAAAATTTGGCAATGACTCTCCCAGCTTTTGTCGCACCCCCGCGATGGGAGATTTAGTGGGCCCCTCATCCAGCTTGTACCAAGCATTAAGTCCTGCCTGCCTCACTTGTTCACGGTACGGAGCAGGCAGCGCAGCTTGCTGGACCCCCGTAGAGAATCCTTCCCCCGTCCCAGCCAGCATAGCATACGTAATAGGGATAGCTGGCTGGGCTGCTCGGTTAGCTTCGGCTCTCACCCGGCACTCCTCCTTAAAGAAGGCGCACCACTTTATGAACTGGGAACTCGTGAGGACTGCCTTGGCCACGTCCAGCCAGTCCTTGGGGACACATGGGTGATAGGCTATATCTTGTAGCAATGTTTGTGCCCAGGGTGAGTTTGGACCATCCTCTGCTACTGCCTTGCGGAGTTCTTTGAGGTCCTTGGCCTCCCACGGGTACCATTCCAAGGGCCTATTAGCCCCCGGAGCTAAATTAACAGGGTAGGCCTGAGGCAGCAAGTTCCCAGGCCCAGAGTTCAATTCCCTACACTGTTTTATGTCCACCGGACAAGCTTTCGCATAGGTTACCTCCCCAAGCCCCTGTCTTTCAGTGGAGGGCTGGCCATTGGGATTTAGGTCACATAAGTCCCTCTGTGGGGCCACACAGAATGACGCTCCCTCCTCGCTCCCAGGCGCGTATGGCGGGGGCCTGGATTCCTCTGAAATGTAGGCGGGGGGAGGAAATTTTACTTTTGTTCTAACTTCCACCGTCTGTGTCTCCTCATCTTTCCTACTGTCGATATCTTCCTCTGTCTCTTCTATATCCCAGACTGCCTTAAAAATAGAATTACCCATAATAAAGGTTTCACTTACCCTGAGAGACCGCTTAGCCTCGGCCGAAAAGTAACTGTTCACGCCCCACGTTGGGCGCCAGATGTTGGGTCTTAGTCCACCCGTACAAGGATGGACTGGGTCCGAGGAAAGGTAAGTGCGACCGCTCGCCCGTTCCCCAGCCTCCCTGTCCCGGAGACAATCAGACGCAGCGGGGAGCCAAGTCTAGCAAGGACTCATTTACTTCCTGAGAAACAGAACCTTTTATAGCACAAAACTGCAGAGTCATTGGGGCAGGGCTAAGGACCAGCCAATCACTTTACACAGTCACCTTACGGGGGGATTTCTATAGGACTAGCCCTATGTCTATACACTTGTTACTAGTTTTGTTACCTCCCTTGTTGTTGCGCAGCCAATTAGTTTTAGTGGTAAACAACTTTGGATTCCGCCCATCTTACTTCCTCTGGGCGCCATCTTACTTGGCTCCGCGTGGCTTCGTTCCGCGCAGCTCGGGCGGGGGCACCCTGGAGCAGCTGCGCATGCGGAGCCCCCGGGCCGGGCCTGGCCTGGCCTGGCCGCGCTCATGCCCCACACCATACAAATTTAGGTTTGTAGAGCCAAGAGTTGGAAAGGTGAACTAAGTGAGGTCTCTGTCCTTTGTCTTCGTAGTTAGAAAATCATTCCCCCTTATCCACAGAATGTGTGCCAAGACCCCTCCAGTGGATGCCTGAGACCATAGATTGTACCGATTCCTATCTATATCATGTTTTTTGAATACATACCTACCTTTGATGGTTTTATTTGTAAATTAGACATGATAAGAGATTAACAATAATAACTGTTAGAACAGTGATGGCAACATGCTGGAATAAAACTGCCAGCATCCATTCTGTTGTACTTTGAGGCCACTCATAAGCAAAATAAGGCTAACTTGAACATGAGCACTGTGATGTTGTCACAGTCGATCTGGCCCTGAGATGGCTGCTAAGTGACTAACTGGTGAGTAGGATATACAGCACAGGTGCACCAGACAAAGGGGTGATTCAGTTCCCCAGCCAGATGGCACAAGATTTCATCTGGCTACACAGAATGACACATAGCCTAAAACGTATGTACTGTTTCCTTCTAGAATTTTCCACTTAATGAAAGGCAGTTACAGGGAGAGAGAAGTATCTTCTGTCTGCTGGTTCACTCCCCAGATGGCCACACAGCTGGGGCTACACCAAGCTGAAGCCAGGAGCCAGGTCTCCATCCAGGTCTCCCGTGTGGGTACAGGGCCTCAAGTACCTGAGCCATCTTGCTCTGCCTTCCCAGGTGCATCTGCAGGGAGCTAGAACATAAGCAGAGCAGCTGGGACTCAAACCTGCCCTCCGATGTGGAATGCAGGTGCCCCAGGCAGCAGCTTAACCCACTGTGCCACAACACCAGTCCCTCAGATAGCACTGGATGGCAGGTTACTGACATCTGGATAAGGGGAGACCACCATACTCACATTTAGAAGTATACGTTTTCAGATGTGTATATTGAGGTGTACTAGAGATTTACTGAAGGGTGGAAAAAACTGTATTAATAATCGTCGTCAAGATTTGGATTGGAGAAGCAGTACTCATCTCTCATAAGCCCAGGTCAGCATGCTGCTTCCTGTCTGGCCACTCAGCACCCCTGGAGAAGGAGCCTTGCTGGGCTGGGGCTAGCCCAGTGAGGGAAACCCCATAGAGAGACGATCTTGAAAACCCCTTGAGCAGCAGTGAGAGAGAGAGGGAAGGAGGGACCCAGTTCCCCTGGGAGTAGGGGTGGGCTGAGAACTTGAGAGCCTCTGCAAAGCCCTCATGATTTAAAAATTCATCAAGTTGTTTCACAGGGGGAATTGAGGCCATAGTTGTTTTTGTGAAGTTACTAAACAGAGTGTGTGGGCATGGAGGTACTATTCTAACCTTGGTTAAACTCCTTTCCTTTCCTGTCTGTATTGACGGTCCATGTGTGAGCGCAGTGGAAGGTTTTACAGTCACAGATGAGGTGTCTCTTTTTAACGGTTATTTAACAACAGGTCTGTAAGGATGATTATTGTATTTCCACACCACATTAGTTTCATCGTGTGATGGATTTCCAGTTAAAATAAATTTGTCATCTTCGACCCTTTTCAATGCTGCTGCTGTTCCTTTGCCTGCTGCTTTTCCAGTATAGAATTTGTTTAGAGCACCAAGGGCTGATTTCTGTCTCCACTGGTTACCTGCATAGCCTGAGCAGTCCAGGACGGATGAGGAAGGAGGTCACTGTTCTCTTCTGTTTTCATAATCTTCCTAGCTCTCTTTACCAAAGGGAATGAGATGCTGTCTTAGAAGACAGGCATTCTTCAGTCAAGCGCTATGATTGTCTAATTTTTGAAAGCCCATCTGAGGAGGGAGTACAGTTGAGAAGCCCCCACGTTAGAATCTCCAGTGCTCTCCTGGATCAGTGTGAGGGACTCAAGGCTTCACCTGGGATGAGGTGGAAATAGCAGAATTAGCACGACAAGAGGAGCCTGAAGAGGCTACTGAATTAGTTCAATCTCATGATTAAATGTTAAAGGATGAGGAGTTGCTTTTTATGGATAAGCAAATTAAAAGAAAAAAGACTCTCCAGCGTGCAAGAATCTGCGATTAACTTTGCAGGTTGTACAGCTCAGAGTTTGTTCTCTCTGGCCACTTGGAAGGAAGGAGTGAGTGTTATCATCCAGGAGCTCAATGAGCTCCGAGGAGTCGTTCTGGAAAGAGAAAGGCTTGGCTTGCTTTAGGAAATTGATTCATGAGTTCCCCAAGTTCCATGAATTTGCTCAGACTCGGCTTGGCCGTGGGCATTCACTCAACAAATACGTATGACAGAGACAAATGGTAAACATGACAGACGTGGAATTGAGCTTGTAGCTTCCTTCATGTAAGGAACGATCCAAAAAAATTCATTGAAGTTGTTGCTAAGTTTAAGTGTAAAGCTGTTGCTAAGTGTAAGAGTGTGTGTGTGTGTGTGTATATATACATAGTATTTGTATATATATATATATAGTATATATATGTCTGTGTGTATATATAGTGTGTATGTGTGTTTATGTTTGTGTGTAAATAGTATATATGTATATAGTGTGTGTACATAGTATGTATGTATGTGTGTATATAGTGTGTATGTGTGTATATAGTGTGTATGTGTATATAGTATATGCGTATGTACTGTGTATAGTGTATGTGTTTATATAGTGTGTGTATGTGCATCTGCATATACAGTGTGTATATGTGTATAGAGTATGTATCTGTAGTGTATGTATATATATAGCGTGTATGTGTGTGTACATCTATGTATATATGTATAATGTGTATGTATGTGTATATATACAGTGTGTGTGACTGTGTGTGTATAGTGTGTGTATATAGTGTGTGTATATATAGTGTGTATGTGCATCTGTGTATATAGTGTGTGGGTATGTGTGTATATATATTGTGTGTGTGTATATAGTGTGTATGTGTGTATATATAGTGTGTATGTGCATCTGCATATAGTGTGTGGGTATGTGTGTATATAGTGTGTATGTGTGTATATATAGTGTGTATGTGCGTCTGTGTATATAGTGTGTGGGTATGTGTGTATATATATATAGTGTGTGTGTATATAGTGTGTATGTGTGTATATATAGTGTGTATGTGCGTCTGTGCATATAGTGTGTGGGTATAAATATAGTATATATGTGTGTATATCTTTGTATATAGTGTATATGTACTGTGTATATGTGTATATAGTGTGTGTATTTATAGTGTGTGTGTATGTGCATCTGTGTATATAGTGTGTGTATGTGTATAGTGTATGTATGTGTATATAATATGTGTATGTGTATAGTGTATATGTATATATGTAGTGTATGTGTGTATATACATAGTGTGTACATATGTGTCTATATAGTGTGGATGTGTGTATATATGCTGTGTGTATACACAATATGTATGTGTGTACACATCATTTGTGGATGTGTGTGTATATGTAGTGTGTATGTGCATATATATAGTGTGTGTATGTATGTGTATATATAGTGTGTATAGTGTGTTTGTGTGTGTGTATAGTAATACTGTGGAAGTGTGTGAATACAGTTCTCATTCTCACAGAGCTTACAGTCTATGGGACAGACATCCAGGAATTACAACACTAGTTAACAAGTGCTTTGTTACAGAAAAAATAGATAATCACAGACAGCAAAAATGCCTGATTTAGTCTTAAAAGGGGCTGGGAAAAAGCAGGTAGTTTTAAATGGCTTTGTGACGACTGACTATAACTGATCATTACCGAGAACTTTGTTTTGTACTTAAATGGAATGTTGGCATTGATTTTAAAAGGCAGAATCAGTCACAGCAAATGTTTGTTTGCACTTTATACATCTTCAACCAGTATGGGGAGGGGTGACTTAAAAGCTACAGTGGCCTTTGTGGTGGTAGAACTCCCAAGCTCTTATAAAACTGATTGTATTATGAGTATATTTGAACTGAATGAAACTCTTATTTGGTGAACTTTTATTTTCACAATATACGAGGTGTGGGAGTGAATGTTGTAAGAAAACTCACAGTATGATTAATCAAATTTGATACATGTAGTCCGCTAGTTGGTTACCAAGAAAACAGCTATGCCAAACAGATCTCTTGTATCTGTTTATTATAACAAGCCCCTGAATTTTGCCAACAGTCTCTACAGTTAGTTCATGAGCTATAGCTAAATGCAGCTGAATTATTTTTTTTAATTCTATGGTTTAGATTTTTCACAACTTCATCTTAGCTGTCTCCCGAAATTGTCGCAGTTAGCAATGTCTTAATATACTGTATTGGAATATATAGTGATTTTCTTGGAATAAATCAGTGAAAGATACAGAATTCTTCATTGAGTAATATCATGGAGCCTACAAATATTTTGTTGTTCTCTGCAATTTTGGTTTTTGCTGCAAAGTGGCAAAACTGCAAAAAGGCTTTAAAATCAGCCCCCGTGTTTCCTTAGGCATTTGTAGTAGCTGACTTTGCAAAGCACTTAAAAAAAAATTTCACTCACTTAAAGATGTGTGTGAAATTCTAAACAGCAGACAACCGTGGTTATCTTTTATAATCATAGTCCTAACATTAAATGTGACAAGGTAAGTATCAAAACATCTTTGTTCCCTACCTGTTTTATATTGCCGTGTTTATACCTAGACCTCACCACCAGTCTCTTCATAATAGTGTTTTTGTTTTTGCCTGTATCTGTTCCCTGAGCCCTGTGCTCTTCCCACTTGAGAGAGCTGAGTGTGCTCCCGCTCCTGGCTGAAAGCTGGCTAACATCATGAGATGATTTTTTTCACTCTGCTTAAGTTTCAGGCTCAGTGTGGGGAGGAATGGACTGTGCTCTGAGAAAATAAGTATCCCCCATCCCTGTGAGAATAACTAATTTTCCCCTGAAAACAAAAGGAAAGGGGAAAAATCTGACCTGTGTTTTGATTCCAGGAACCTCTCAAAATATCGCTCCCATGTTATTTCCGCTGCCCCAGGTGACCACTGCTATTATTGAATACGCAGAATGCTGGCAGGCTCTGTCTGTTTTTAAATTCGAGCTCATTGAGCTGTGTGTGGTTCCTATGAATGCTTTCCCTTCCTAGATGAGAGGGTAGAAACTAATTTCTTTTGTTTTTCTTGGAAATGTGCAGATTTATTTCTGTGTCTGCAGCACCGAGGTGGAAGCTGTTTAATCTGCTGAGCAAGTGGTGAGAAGCAGAGCCCAGGGCCTGCACAAGGCTCCCGAGCTTTGCGTAGAGGCTCCTGGTCTAGCTGCAGGATGCACCAGTAGAAAGTTGCCTCCCAGTTACTTCTTTCAAAATGCCCAGATTTTAGTGCCTTAATTAAAAAAAAAAAAAAAAAAAAAGCAAGATTCTCCGTTGAGGTTCTTTTCTTTTGTAAAGAAGTAAATTAGCACCTAAGAGTATACATACATTTCCATTCCTGTAAAGCAGTCTTTTTCAACTGGGGACTTCTCTGTTAACTTTTTATTTTTTAATTGAGGTGTAACTTACTCCTGTGAAAGGCACAAATTCCAGATGTGACTGCTCCTCCGGTTAAGAAATGGCCCATTTGTGCCCCCTACAAGGTTTTCTCATGACTCTCCCCAGTAAAACCCCTATCCAAATTGTAGCCTCTTTCTGTGTGTGTGCTTCCATCACCATAGATTTGTTTTGCCTATTCTTGAACTTAACAGAAATGGGAACACTGAATGTGGCTTCTTTTTTCCAATATTAGATTTGTGTGATTGGTCCATGTTGTAGCATATAACCATTCTTCATCCTTGGTGGCATTCCATTGTGTGACTGTGTCACAAATTACAAATCTCTTCAAATATTGATGGACATGTGGGTTGTTTCCAGTTTTCAGATAGTAGGAGGTACTTCAGAAAGTTCATGGAATTGAAAGGTTTTTATTTTTTTCCTTAATATGCCCTTCCCATGAACTTTTAAAGCACCATTGTACGGATACAGCTGAGGTGAACATTTTCGTGTGTATCTTTTGATGAACACAAACACCTAGTTTTTGGGCTGTACAGTGTGAGTGGAATTGCTGCGTCAAGGACCATATATATATTTATATGCAGCTTTTATAGATTTAGCTCTCCAAAGTCGTACCGATTAGTTTCCTTCCCATGGTGTTTGAGAGCTTCAGTCACTCCGTATTCTCATCATTTGGTATTGTCACTTACTAATTTTAGCCACTCTAATGTGTGTGTAGTCATGTCTGGTGGCTTTGATTTGCTGTTTTCTTGAGGACCAGTTCAGCTGGAGAGTAGATTTGCTTGTTTTTCCTTTGTGTTTTTATTATACATTTTCAGGCCGTTTCCTCTGAGATCTTTTCTTCATTTTTTAATTTATGTTTAGGGAATACAAATTTCATAAATACAATTTTAGGAATATAGTTATCCCTCCTCCCACCATACCCTTACACTCCCACCCTCCTCCTCCCTCTCCCATTCCCAGTCCCATACTTCATTAAGATTAATTTTTAATTAACTTTGTACACAAAAGACCAACTCTATACTGAGTAAAGATTTCAACAATTTGCACACAATACACACACACACACACAAACTGTTTGAAAACTAGTTTTACAGTTAACTCATAATACAGCTTTTGAGAACAGAGGACCTGCATTAGGAATTACTACACAGTGACTCCTGTTGTTAATTTAACAATTAACACTCTTATATATGATATCAGTGACCACCTGAAGCTCTTGACATGAGCTGCCTAGGCTGGGGAAGCCTTTTGAGTCCACAAAGCAAAGTGGAAGTTCTCTCCTCCCTTTAGAGAAGAGCACATCCTTCTTTGATGGCCACTTCTTTCTGCTGGGATCTCACTCACAGAGCTCCTTCGTATAGAACATTTTTTGCCACAGTGTCTTGGCTTTCCATGCCTGAAATGCTCTCATGGGCTTTTCAGCCAGACCAAGAAGCCTTAAGGGCTGATTCTGAGGTCAGAGTATTACTTAAAGCAATTGCCATTCTCTGAGTCTGCTGTGTGGACTGCTTCCTATGTTGGAACATGCTCTCCTTTTTAACTCTATCTATTATTATTACCAGGCACTTGATCCTATTTACATGATCACTTTAAGACTTAATCCTATCTATATTTTCACTTTAACACTTAATATGTCCTCTGAATCCTGATTCATTGAGTCTTCTGTGGTATGACCTAGGCATATATTTCTAGAATACTCCTTAGGTGATTCGGATGCCATCACACCTCTGGATAAGAATTATGGCATTCTTCAGCATTGCCTGAGGGTCTGCTTTAAAGTCTTCAGGAATGCGTTCACAACCTTTTAAGGAGATTGCCAAGGCACATAAGGAGATAGTTTTTCTGCTTAGAACACACAGACTGTGGTGCAACAAGAGTCTTTAATAGTTGTTGAAATCAGTTGCAGAAACTACAGTTCACTTCACTGAAAATCTCAGCCACTGCTGTTTCTTGTTTGCAGCCATTTGTTAGATTTACCTTTATAAAATGTTATTCCATTTGAAAAATGTCTTCAGAAGTGAGGACATGGTTATGCTAGTGTTAATGACAGCACATACTCTCAGTAGACTGTTACTTGCTAAACTAAACATGGATCTGTTCAAAATGCTTTTCTTTAAAGAGAAGGGAAATTTTACAACACACCAAGTAAGTCAGTTATCAATAGAAATGCTAATCTTGAACTATTTACTTTCAATTATGAACATGAAGATGAAACTTTTTACCATAGAAGCCAAAATATATTCAATCAGCATAGGTAGCCTGTCTTCAGAGAAAAAAAATCTCTGCCAGTCTTCTGCCAATAGCATAGGCAACACCCTAGTTCCGTATTTGCATGCTTAGGTACAGTAAGTTAGTGACTACAAATTTGGAAAACTTACTGCCTTACTGTGGATACAGTATACCTTTTCAATACAAAAGAGTAGCATGTGTCTCTTAGGGCTGGAGCCATTTCATTTTTCTTAAAAAGTGATTATTTTGAATGGAGGCGTTGTCTAGGTAGGCACTGCAGCTTCCATGAAGGACACAGATACCAGGCTTTCTGGTGTTGAATAGCACAAACCCATGTATCAGGCTCGGCATCACGTGGGCCAGTTTACCGTTTGTGGATCTTCTCTTCACGGAAAGCTGTTCACTGAAAGGCTTTCCTTAGCAGTACTCATTAGCCTTTCAAGTAAATTTCAATTAGAAATTTGCTCCAGCACAGCTTATTAGAGCTTTAATGGGTGTTAATTATACTCTTCATGTCCTCTGAATTAAGAGCTGAGGAATAACTTTACCCACGGAAGCGGACCCGACACCAATGTTTGGTTCTTAGAAAGGTAATACCCACATTAACTTAGAGCAGAAAGTCACACAAGGTGGGAAGCAAACGGTCTGCTCCAGGACTTGTAATGCAGAGGAGCAGTAGGTTACATCTCGTGATAAAGTACAACAAAATTTCTTTTTTTTCAAGCCATTTGCTTAAGTTTGACCAGAAATTTTGTGTTAGAGAATAATAATTACACAATGAAATATTTGTCTTAATATACATTGCTGAGTATATGAAAGGTCTCCCTTCCATGGGAATGTTAATTTTTTGAAGATTTTATTTATTTATTTGAGAGGCAGAGTAACAGAGAGAGGGGGAGACAGAGAAAGGTTTTCGATCCTCTGGTTCACTCCCCAAATAGCTGTAACAGCTGGAGCTGGGCTGTCAAAGCCAGGAACCAAGAACTTCTTCTAGGTCTCCCACATGGATGCAGGGGCCCAAACACTTAGGCCATCCTTCACTGTTTTCCCAGGCCATGGCAGAGAGCTGGAATGGAAGAGGAGCAGCCAGGACTTGAACCAGGGTTCATATGGGATGCCAGCACTGCAGGCAGAGGCTTAGCCCACTACGCTGCAGTGCCAGCCCCCGGCATGTGTATTAATGAAAAAAACCTATACAGAGATTTCAAAATTTTTTGCACCAAAGTAAACTGATCTTTTGATCCTATTTCCTATGAACTTTTTGAAGTATTCACATATGTTGCATCAATTAGGGTCAAATTCAGGTTAGTTGGCTTATTAAGTTAATAGAAAGGGAGGATGAGCATTTGATGCATCAGTTTAGACCCTTCCTGGGATGCCCACGTCCCATCTCAGAGTGCCTGGAATCATGTGTCAGCTCCACCTCTGATTCCAGCTCTCTGCTGATACGTACTCTGGGAGGCAGCTGGTGATGGCTCAAGTACTTGTGTCTCTACCTGGATTGAGCAAGACCTGGACTGAGCTCCCTGTTCTGACTTTGGCCTGGTCCAACCCCAGCTGTTGCAGGCATTTGAGGGAAGGGTGAACCAGTGGATGGAAGAGTTTGTTCTCTCTGTGTGTCTCCATCTCTCTCACTTCTCCCTCTCGCCCTTTATCTCTCTGTCTACATTTCCAACAAACTTTCTAAAGATTTAATCCCCAGAGAGGGGTAAAATGTCATTTCTAGCTTCTCTTTCTAGCTTCTAACTACCAAGAGAAGCTTCTCTTGGCAGTTAGAATAAATCATGCTTTTTGATATCTTTATGAATTAACTGTAATATCTATATACGTGCTATAGCAACATTCACTTAGCTCACTTTACAGCTCTTCTTCCTAGGCACAGACTGTATCCTAACTATGAAGCTTGAATAGTAACACATTAATAAGACTTTTTTTTTAAGAATAGCAGTATATCTCTAATCATGGGTCCCAATAACAAACAAGAATCAGAACACCTGTGCTGATTATGCCTTGCGTGTGGTAAATGCTGAAAAAAAAAAGTTTCATTCATGGGAGAAACTCACTGCGCATTTTCTCTGTGTGGTTTTAGAAAAGCTTAAAGCAAGGAGTCCAAATCTATAAGACCCATTCACCTGCGTGTGCAGTTTGAGCTCTGCTTCTCAGAATTCCGCAAGCCTTACCAGATGCTAATTAATTGAAAACTATTTTCAGTTTGAGAAGTTTGCCTGAGTAAATAGGAGTTAATTTCCAAATTTTAATCTTTTAATTCCATTTTATGGCAAGTCTTCATAAGGGCTTACCTTACAAACTATAACACCTATATTATGTCGAGTTAATTTTTCTTTCTTGTTTATGGAAGGTAAGAACAGAAAAATGAATTTTTAGCTATTTATATAATTTATTGCCATAACTTCAGTGTTTACTCTTAGCACTTGTAGTCACATTTATTAAATATTGATTATAAAATGGTGTATACAGCATACCCCATGAAATGGGTGAGTTGGTGTTTTGGTTCAGTTGAAAATATTCAGAGATTTATTTATGGGGATTAAAATGTCACATATTAAATAGTAATTCATAGTAAACCCTTAAAGAAGACATTAGGAAAAATATATACTACATGGAGGAGAAAAAAAACTAGCAGAAGGACCAGAAAGCAGTCAATGTATTGCACAGGCTATATCCACAGTGGGTTTTATGTACAACCTTCCTCTGAAGTAGAAACATGTTAGAATTGAATGATCTAGTTAAATTTTTAGTTCAACCAGTACAATAACAAGCTAAACACTAGAAATATATCACTGTATAAAGCTATATGAATTCTAATATTCTGTAACCCCTAAAATAAATTTTGAAGATGATTGTTTTTATAGATCACACATTTCCTTTAATATTCTTTCTAAAATTTGTATCTATACACTAATAATTGAGCAGTTCCTCTTAAGTGGGAGAAGAAAACCACCCAAACCAAGCCATCACATCTGTCTGACCTTGTTTTATTAACATCAGTGCAACCTCCTAATTCTTAGCTTTCTGTTTCTTTCACTTGTTAATGGTGAAAGTAGTTTTGCCCTCTTTATAGCTACAGGATCCTCAATTTTCTGAAAAGAGGCCTGGAATTCAAAGATTACTTAAAAAGAAAAAAGGCCTCGTTCATAGTATGTGAAGATGTGTAAGAGGCAAGAGCTAGAGAAAAACCTGGATTATATTCCCAACCAAGCTTATGAAAGCAGAGACCTTCAAACAGCCATGGTAGGCAACCCCTGCCATTACAATCAATATTGGCACACAATGGGACTTTAAAAGGCACTGGGGATAGGGAGGTGGAGTGGATGTGTGGTTCAGCAGTTTCAGTACTTGAGATGCCTGCAACCCATAATGGAATGTCTGGTTCAGCTCCTGGCTCCTCCATTTTAGGTCCAGCTTCCAGCAAATGCTCACCCTGGGAGGCAACAGACAATGGCACAATTATTTGTGTCCCACTACCCACAATCACTGGCTTTGGCCTGGCCCTGCCCTGCCTGTTGGGCATTCGGGTTATGAAATAGTGGGTAGAAGACTTCTCTCTTTCCATCTTTCTGTCTCTCTCTGTCTCTCTCTCTGCCTTTCAGATAAAATGAAAATAAATAAATAAAAAAGAGGAGACCATTCTACCACGTTGGCCAACTAATGCACTGTCCTCAGGGTTTCAGTCTTGGGGGTTATTTTACTCATGTTAATTTCACTGTATGCGTGTGTAATGTTTTGTTGTGAAAAATCTCAGTGTCAACCGAGCTTTTCCTGTTTGTTTATTTCAGGTTTGTTTATTCATGGAGTATATAAGCATTTGCCTCTCTCTGGGTTGCTCCCGGCCTTCCATTCCGTCCTAACCAGACTAATAGAGCGTTTTTTCTTCTGCACCCTCAAAATTATACTTGGTTGCCTCAGTGCTGTCAACAGCATTTTACTTCTGGTTCTTCACCTTGTTTTCACATTACTTCATTCTGCACGAATCTGTGTTCTCAGAACACAGCTAAGCTTAGCTACTTCTTCACAGAAACCATGGAAGTGCTGCAGGCGAGTCCTTAGATGGCAGATGGGGCTGTGGGCTGAGGGCCCAGGTGATGCCCTGAAGCTCGGACTTCCCAGGGCACGACTAGAATTTGTTTTACTGGTCCCAGATTTAAAACTATTTCTCCCTAGTCCATGGACACATGGAAAGACCAAAAAAATAAATAAAAAATTGGGTCAAGAGTTGACCTCGGTACTCAGAGAACCACGGGCCTGGGAATGGGTCCCCTCGAGAGGGTGGACTTGGCCTAGGAACACTGTGTTATAGAAAAATCTGTCCTGCTAAGGCTGCAGAACCCCTTCATTCCCGTGGCCTGAACACTAAAGACTGCTCAAGACGAGGTTAACCGAGGCGTTTTTAGAGCCCCTGGAATGGAGAAAGAGTCCTCTTAAATCTCTTTGACAAGAACCAGTTAGGCCATTTAGGCAGTATTTGTTTTAACTGACATTGTCATGGTTTACTCTGCTTTTTTTTTTTGTGTTGAACTAACTTGTCGCCACACTTTAAAGCAGCTTTGTTTTAAAAGTGAAAATATGATACACAGTGTCGGTTAAACGTTGGTGTTACAGAGCCTGTGAAGCCGCCTGGCATCTCCCTACAAGCACCAGCTGATTTGCCTTTAGCTATAAACACGGCACCACCGTCCTCCCAGGTGGATTCGTCTGCTGCTCTACCTCCTTCCTATCAGCTGATCAGCCTTCCACCACCCCCGGAAACTCTTGGCATCCAGGAGGATCCCCAAGACTACCTCTTGCTCATCAACTGTCAAAGCAAGAAGCCTGAACCCACCAGGTAAATTGTGTGTGCCTGTGCCTGTGTGCGCCTCCCTTTAAACCTGTTAACCCTCGACGTGAAGGTTTAGATGACCCATTTGTACAGGTGTACGTTTCAGGTGTGTAAGAGGGTTATGTTGCTGTACTAATGAGCCCTGATACTCAGATTTTTGCTGAAGAACCCCAATGCTTGCCATTCCGGCAAAGAGAACAGTTGTGCCTACAAGGCTCTCCTGGAAATCTGTCTACTCCGCCATAGTCTTTGTTCCAGACTCACAGCATTACTCGCTTAACAGATGTCACTGACTTATAAATGGTGATCTTGCTCCATTTCTTATGTGATTGTAAACCAGCCAAGGGTCATCTTTTGTTTCTGAAGAAGGAGAGGAGTACCTACTACTAGAAGACTTTGAGAGCAAAACGATTCCATTGCAGTGAGTGTGTTGTGATTGTTTTGGATCAGTGTGATAAATTAATCATACAGGTAAAATCCCAATATAGCAAATTCTATGGAATAAACAAATAGGGTGTTAGTGAAATGTTGTAAATCAAATACATTGCTTAAAACTGTGGTGAGGCAGAGCTGGCCTTCGGCCTTGACTCTGCCACTCTTTAAGTTGAAGCGAGTGTGTGGATTTCAGTGCTTGACCGGAGGGGCCGTAAAGCCTTGCCCAAACCCATGGGTTCACTGGTTTTTTTTCCCCCTCCCTGCCCCCACACCCCTCTCCTCTTCTAAGCTAAAGGTGTTTTAATTTGGTCGTCTTTGCCATTTAATGTTGAGTATTTGGAAGGCTGAGATTGACAGGCAGTCAGAGGGCAGGTGTTTTTGGTTTTGTTTTGTTGTCCATTTTTTGCCTCCCTGTTTTGTTTTGTTTTTTAACTATTTAACAAAAAAGCCGGAGGTGAGCATTTGGTACAGCAGTTAAGACGACTCTTGGGATGTCTGGCATTCCCAGTCAGACTGCCTGGTTGAAGTCTTGCCTCCACTTCTGGTTCAGACTTCTGCTGTACATCCCAGAAGGCAGCAGTAACATCCCTGCCACTAACATGCAACACCTAGATAGAGTTCTTGGCTCTTGGCTTCAGCCTGGCCCAGTCTCTGCTGTTGTGGGCATTTATGGAATGAGCCAGCAGATGAGACGGCTCTGTCTCTCTCTCAGCCTTTCACATTAAAAAAAAGTAAATAAATACTTTAAGAAACAACAGGAAAACAATATTCAACAGACCAACCTGTGCTTTTATATATAACACTTAGTGATGCCATCAATTGGGTATATTTATTTATAGTTAAAAAGTGGGGTTAAGCTGTGGAATAGTAGATATGTTTTTAGGACAGGGTCACTAGATACTAAGCATTGCTACTTTTTTGTAAAAAGCAAATTTTTTAATGTAAAAAGTGATTATTACTAGTATAGGATCAAAGACTTTTTAAAAAAATGTTTCTGTAGAAATTGTTATTATCCACAAAATGGTTTCTGTGAACCATTCTGTGAGATCATGGACGGAAATTCCTTAGAAAAGTTCCAAAAATGGAATTCTGTACATTTGTTGTAATGGGATTTTACTTTTAAGACCAAAAGAGATTTTGTTTTATAAATCAATGCTAGTTAATACTATCAAATTCTAACTTGATTGTGCTTGTTTGCTGTGAGGATTTAAAATTACACACTTGCAATTTTGTTACCTGTGCTACTAACTGAATTTTTATTTTACGGAGATTCACAGTTATTTACAGTATCAACTTTAACATGCCAATAGCTAAGTGACAGTTTTCAGTGCATTTTCTTTTATACAGTGTCTGTCTTTGATTTCACCAGGATTACAGCTTTCCTGGTGCAGCAGAAATTCTGTTCAAAATCATCACCTAAATATATTTCGCAAAAGTGACAGTTAAATAACAAATATTTATGAGGCACTCACTGTGTGCCCACTATTATGCTTGGCGCAATGAAGGTACAAGATAATTCTGTAAGATACAGACCCTCTAGATATGGGTGCCTTTGAAGATTATGAATAAGGCTGTTAAGAAGTCGCAACATGCAAACAGTCAGTGTTTGTAGATGAAGGCAGTACATGGGAGCTACCTTACAAACTAGTCATCCTACGAGACTCAATTCAGACATGTGCTTCTCTGGCATGCATGCCCACAAACTCCCAGGTTGGAATAAATGTCACAGTAGATCTTTATGGCACCCTAATTGTCCCACCCTGTTTTATCACAGTATTAGAAACAGTTGGCTATTTTTACTAACTCTCCGCTAAGCTGGTCAGAGCGAGGAGCTTTAGTTATTTACTCACTGTGCCTCTAGCTTCTCTCAGCTCCTGCATTTGAAGTAAACGAAGTGCAAATTTTGGAATATGTGTAGGTGCATTAGAAATGCCACAAAGAGTCAGTACTCCTGCTTTTAAAGAGGGAGAAACAAGCTTCACCAGAAGAGAAGGATTTAATTACACGTACACCTGCTGACGCGGGAATGCTATCTTTAGTAATTTGAAGGAAAGGAGAGGCGGGAATGAGCCTGGTGGGAGGATGATGATAAGGAGGGCCTGTGTGGAGGCCAGGGCTCCAATGGGGGGGATACAGCGTATGACAGCCAGGTGAAATAGAGCCAGGTTATTAGTGGTCTCCAGGCCAAGTGCAGTAGTTTTGGCCTTACAGTTCCTGCAGCCTGTAGGTGAGTGATCTGAAGCCTGCGTTTTGAAAACATTGGTCTTAAAGACGTAGAGTAATGTGGTTCCATGGAGAGACTGCAAGAGGGAGAAGCTAGAGGAGAGTTGGGTTAGGAGGGCTCGGAAATGTAGCTCTCGGCGGTCACAGGCCTGCAGTCAGGCAGTGGCAGTGAAAACCGGCAGAGGGGTGGCTGTGCTGGCAGAAGGAGGGACTCAGTGCCTGGGTGACGGTGGGAGTCAGAGAGAGGAAATTGAGCTAATTGGGTTGTGAGCCTGGAGAATCGGGATAAATCAGGATGATGCTATTTAGGAAGAACAACCGATTTGAGAAGTAACTGAATTTAGCTTGGGACACAGGAGCACGTACTGGAATAAACAGATAGAATTGCCAGTTCGGAAATACAGGACACCAAATTTGGTGAGAAGATGGGAGCTGTTGGCGTTCAAAGAAGGTGAGGTGATGGACTAGGAGGATTCCCTAGGGGCACGTTTAGGACAACATTAAGGGGATTGAAGGCTGAGGGCCATTCCCAGGTGGAGAGACAGGAGTCGGGGAAACAAGAGCAGCCTCAGGGAGGCAGAAGGGAAATCCAGGTGGCACAGCAGGGGGGCCTCTCAGCCTAGAGGGGAGGGGCGACGATACACAGGGCCAGGTGAAGCTAGGAGGTCAGGGAAGCTGACTATCCCAAGTTACTTAGAAAATATTGTATAAGGTCCTACAGAACTTGGGACAACATGCACGAGCAGTTTGGGTATCTTGTCTAGCATTAAGAACGTGAACAAGTGTGCTTGTATTTTGTATTGTTAGCTTCCTCTTGGCTTACTCTGAAAGTGACACCTCCAAGTGCAGAGACTACAAATGTGCCCGAAGCCTAAAATATCCTCTCATGGGATCTCTTAAGGTTGACTGTTGTTTGAGGGTGGTTAACCCTGTGATCCTGGTTCCAGTGTTGGCTAAACATTTGATAGAAATAGTAGTAACAGGGAGGAAATGTGACACGTGTTCAGTTACCCCCTGACTGTAGCATTGAATTTATAAATGTGTTGCATTTATTTGATACAGGTCATCATTAGACTTTTAGTTTCACAGGACAACAAATTTGCCACTGGCAGGTTAAAGAGCAACGGATCAGCTTTATAAATCGCACTGGTCTTTGCATGTTCTCCAGAAGAAATGCTTTTCCTTGTCTATGCCTGAATCATTTACCTCCCCCGGAGTTCTGTAGTGCCTAATTCCAGTGCTTCAGGGATTGTGGTTTTATGCGTAGATCTCATAGGGGGAGCTGGGAGGTGTGGACAGGAATTAAGGAGAATGCTCTTGGCGGGTTTGTGGTGGTGGGTCTGTTGTCTGATATATAATCATAAAAAGCTAAAGATATTTGTGCTTTGAATCTTACCGCACACACCAAAAAAAAAAAAAAAAAATCTAATGCGAAAAGCCATCTATTTGATTGCTAAGCTATCTATATGTTTGCCAAGGCTGTATACTTGTCCTCACCAAGTTTTCTTGTTTATTAACGATTTTTACGTAGAACACATGCGGATTCTACAAAATCCACCTCTTCTGAAACAGACTGCAATGATAACGTCCCTTCCCACAAAAATCCCGCCTCCTCCCAGAGCAAACACGGAATGAATGGTTTTTTCCAGCAGCAGATGATGTATGACTCCCCGCCGTCGCGGGCTGCGTCGCTGTCCGTGGACCCCAGCCTTTATAACCTGCCCAGGAGCTACTCCCACGATGTGCTACCAAAGACGTCTCCCTCGAGTACCGAAGCAGACGGGGAACTCTATGTTTTTAATACCCCGACCGGCATATCGAGCTTAGAGACTCAACTGAGGCATGCCTCCATCAGTTACGACATTCCGCCCACACCTGGTAACACTTACCAGATCCCACGAACATTTCCTGACGGGACCTTGGGACAGACGTCAAAGCTAGACTCTATTCCAGATATTCCCCCGCCTCGGCCGCCGAAACCGCACCCGGCTCACGACCGATCTCCTGTGGAAACGTGCAGCCTCTCCCGCACAGCCTCGGACACGGACAGCAGTTACTGCGTCCCTACAGCAGGGATGCCGCCGTCACGTAGCAACACCATCTCCACCGTGGAGCTGAACAAACTGCGAAAAGGTCAGCTTCTGCTCTGAGAGAGGTTGGCGAAAGCAAGCCTGGGTCTTCCGAATGTTAGCCCCTTTTTATAGCGTGATGGTCAATGACAGTCCTTTTATTCCCTTCAGCTGTGCAGTTAGCCAGTCACCTAGCAAAGGTACCAGAGTCTCAGATGGCAGGGGAGACACGTGTGTGCACCCAGGTGTGCACGCATGCTCTGCTGGAAAGGATACAGCGTGACCTCAATGATGCCTTCCTGCCTCTGCAGGCATGCATCTCGCTCTCCCACTTCTCCTGTGTCCTAGGTGGGCAGGCCCTCTGTGGGGGCAAAGGGGCAGGAAATAGCCCAGCCGAAAAGACCCTCCAACTCACACCCTTTCCTGTACTGTGTGCCGTTATGGCCGCTGAGGTGTCACATCTTTTGGGTTCTGTTTCCTACCTTTTTATTTACACTGTGTCTAACAGGCGAGATTCTGTTCCAGTCAAGCCATTATGCTTTTTGTTGGTGTGATTTTTGTTTGCTTTTGAAGTACTCAATCTTCTCTCCCCTTATCACTACCCACTTCACGTACTGCTAGTGAGTATACCCCTGACATAGAGCCTGCAAGCAAAGGTTACAGACTTTGAGGGAGAAAAGGGGGTCTAGATTATTCTCAGACTTTCTTGAAATGCTGAAAATAGAAAGCCAATGTTTTTAATGCACATACCCTAAAACTCTGTTAAATTTTCTGTATTTTGCAGTTTTTTCCAGCTATCTTATAGAAGATAAAGATTTAATGTACCATGAATAGTCCTTGTAAAAGTGCCTGTGTACCTATTCAATACCAGGTTAATAGATTTATTTGAAAGGCAGAGTTACAGTGAGAGAAAGAGAGATCAATCTTTGATCTGCTGTTTCACTCCCAGATGGCCGCAACGGTCATGGGCTGTGCCGGACCAAAGCCAGGAGCCAGGAGTTTGTTCTGGGTCTCCCACATGGATGCAAGGGGCCAAGCACCTGGGCCATCATCCTCCGCTGTTTTCTCAGGCACATTACCAGGGAGCTGGATCAGAAGTGGAGTAGCCTGGACTAGAACTGGTGCCCATATGAGATGCCAGCGTAGCAGACAGTGGCTTTACCCACTACGCCACAGTGCCAGCCCCAATACCAATTTCTAACTCCCTTTTTGAAGTTAACTATATAAACTAGTTATAAGTTAGTGAGATAGAAGTAAGGTTGAAGTTGGCTTACAAAATGAGAAAATAAGGATGGGCAATTTGGCACAGTGATTAAGCCACTGCTTGGGATGTCTGCATCCCATATGGAAGTGCCTGGGTTCAAGTCCCAATTCTCCCTCCTTTCCAGTTTCCTGATAACGCACACCCTGCAAGCAGCACCCAAGTACTTGGGCTCTACCACCCACATGGGAGACCCAGATTGAGTTCCAGGTTCCTGGCTTCAGCCTCACCCAGTCCTGGCTGTTGCAAGTATCTGGAGAGTGATCCCACAGATGATCTCCCCCACCCCTTCCCCTCTTTCTCTCTGCCTTTCAAATAAATAAAACTCTTTAAAGTAAAATATAGGAAAATAAAAGTAGTGTCTGTCTCCCCCATCTTTAGATATCATCTCATCCCAGGCTTAGACATTCACTCGATAATCAGCTATGACATTGGTACTGGCTAGCATTTCTGTGTCTATTTTTTAGTGATTTAATAAGCTCGTTTAACATATTCTTCTTTGACTATCCTTTTTAAAATCTGTGCACATGGATGCATGTATGCATGTGTGTAGAGATTGGGTCATTCCTGCCTATTTAAGAGTTGGTAAAGATGGGAAGAAATGATAGTTTGTTCTTTGTTTTAGATGCTAGTTCTCAAGACTGCTATGATATTCCACGAACATTTCCAAGTGATAGATCTAGCTCACTTGAAGGCTTCCATAATCACTTTGTAAGTATAATTGACCTTGGCATCTTTGAGTGCTTGTCATTGTCAAAATCTTTGTACTCAGTATCCTGAGACTAAAATGAGATCATGAAGTAAAAGTACCTGCAGATGGCTTTGATTGGATGTGACTTACGATTGTGTTTTGACATTTGACAGTTTTTGTTTATTAAAACAAATGTATGTGTGTTTTAGAAAATCAAAAATGTGTTGACAGTGGGAAGTGTATCAAGTGAAGAAATGGATGAAAATTATGTTCCAATGAATCCCAACTCACCACCACGACAACATTCCAGCAGTTTTACAGAACCAATTCAGGAAGCAAATTATGTGCCAATGACTCCAGGGACATTTGATTTTTCTGCATTTGGAATGCAAGTTCCTCCACCTGCTCATATGGGCTTCAGGTCCAGCCCAAAGACACCTCCCAGGAGGCCAGTTCCCGTTGCAGACTGTGAACCACCCCCCGTGGACAGGAACCTCAAGCCAGACAGGAAAGGTAAGGAGTCTCTGGAGAAGTGGAAGGATGGGGGATATCGTGTCATGAAATCCAGAACAGAATTGGGACTAGAATGTTGGGAAGAGATCATATTACCTTAGTGGTCAACTTAATCAAGTGAAGCAGGGCTGCTGTTTATAGATTAATAGTTATTATAGCACGTGTTGATGACCTGGTGAGATTCATAAGTCTCCTATCTCTAGGGAAGAGGTTACAAATTAAAATAGCCACAGGGGTTAGCAGGAAACATGAATGCCTTTGCTCCATCTAAACAGAGTAACTTATTGCTGCTCTACTTAAATCCTTTACTGAATTATGACAATAGGGCTCCATCCAGGCAAATCTTCTGGTATCACAGAAAAAAAAAAAATGGGGGATTTTGTATACATGATCTGATTTCCAATGTTCTACTTTAATTGTTTTTATGTAATTACATTATATTTTTTAAGTAACTAATTTGATTTTTAAAAAGAAACATTGCAGACCAAACAATTCTCCAAGCTAGATGGTGGCCACAAGCTACTATTTTGTAGCCTCTTCTCCAGAGTATATGATATCAAATCAGATTTAAGATTATTGACGTAGTTATTTAAGATCAGTGTGGTTGTCTGTATAATCTTTCTATTCTGCTGAGAGAATAGCTTTTTAAAAATGATCCTGCCTTTGCTGGGGAATAAATAAATGCTGCTGTTTTTTTCACACTGGCCTTCTTAAGTAACATTAAATTTTAAGGTAGCATATTTTGTGAGGAACTATTTGTAATATAAAAGAAAGTTGTCAGCCAGATCGGTTAATATCCACCCAAGCTTTTCAAATTTGGGTTTAAGTGCTTAAAACATAGAGAATTAGCCATAGTCTTGATATGACTTAACCTTGCAACCAAATAAGTTGGCATACATGTGGTAAGTGGGATAATTTCTGGCTTACTGCAGGGATTTCTAGCACATTTTAAAAGTCTCGTGCTGTATACGGCTTTTTAAGAACATGGAATGTTTGTAAGTTTCTCATTAACCTTGGCCGAGATCACTGGTTCTGGTTCTGATGAAGGTCCAGTTGTGGAGAACAGAGACTGATGGTCACTCAGAGCACCTTGGGAAAAAGGATTTCATTGTGTTTGTCAGTCCGGACGCACATGTGCCCACACAGGAGCACTTCTGGGCAGGAGGCGGTTCTCGGGACTGTGTCCCGCGCTCTCTGCTCTTCTGTCTCACGGGAACTCGTCACCTGCTTGGTTCTCCCGCGTCCTTCCCTTCTCTGTTTTCTCCTACTCTGTATCCTCTGCCTTCTTTGGGTTCGGCTTCTGGTGTGCTTCAGCCTGCCATGTGCCTGTGCGGCCTCAATTCCACCTCCTGCCTCCTTTGTATGTGCCCTGGCCAGCCTTCGCATCAGCTTCTGGCTCCTTCCTTCCTTGTTTACTCTCTTCAGATGACTTGATTGGTCTAATCGGCCACCTGAGTGGCTGCTGTGAGTCCGGGGTCCAGCTGTGGTCCGACAGCTGTAAAGAAGGCCATGTGTGACACCCACGGCCATCCAGACTGCCAGGGTAGCAGGGACATCGCTGGGGTGGTTATCTGAGAAAGGCGGAGCTTTTTATTGGGTCAGGTTTCCTTCTCTTGTGTCCTGGTTTATTTCTTAATCTCTGTTTTAGACATCATTAGTCCTTGTCCTCTTTGCATACAACATGCACAAGTATATTTGGACATAATAGATGTATAATTAATTGGTTCATAGATCACTGAAGGATTCAGATACAAGTGTATGAACTCTTTGAACTACTGGAATATCTTTTAGTATTGAAACTGGCACTTCATACAATGAATACATGTTGGCACCCGATTTCTACTTTAAAAAAAGTATTTATTTGAAAGAGCTAGAGAGAGAGAGAGAGAAAAACTCTTCCATCCACTTGTTCATTCCCCAAGTGGCTGCAATGGCAAGGGCTGAGCCAGGCGCTTCATCTGGATCTCTCATGTGGGTAGCAGGGGCCCAAACACTTGGGCCATCTTCCATTGCTTTTCCCAGGCCATTAGGAGGGAGCTGGATCAGAAATGGAGCAGCCAAGATATGAACCAATACCCATGGGCCACAGTGCCGGCCCTAGATCTCGACTTTTTTAACTCCAAACTTCAGTTTTATAGCTTGCAACCCTGCATAAATGTGGAGGTGCTGAGTTTTCTGGAAGGACACAAGTCCTAAGTTCTTGTGCCCCTGCCTGTTTTTTTTACTTCCTCTGGCCCTGCAGAACAGAGTTTGAAAGATTCCAGTGTATTTCACAATGAGATTCCATGCAGTGAGAGTATAATGTAGACTCATGTAAGATCTCTATATGTTAGAAAAATTTTAAGATTTTTTAGCATAATCTGTTTCAGCTTGTTTTGCCCATATAATATTTTATATATACCAAAGTAATATGATATATACTGTACCTCTTATATATACTACATCTGTGGGTAACTACACATGTGTACGTAGAAAGTACTAGGTATTCGTGTACATGTGAGATTAACTGTCCTAGTTCTGCAGAGCAACCCGAAGTGACTGTAATTTACAGTAGGACAGGAGAAAGCAGGTTCTTGGTTACTGCTGGAGATTGTTCATTCTTTTAAAACTTAACTGTTCAGAGACGATCCTTAGCTCCTTGACCAAATTTATTTGGTATATTTGCTTAGATGCAAAATGAATTGAGAGCACCCAAGTTGAAATACCCATAACAAAATCAAGAATAGTTCACTAAAAAAAGGATTACTCAGAATCATCATAGTAAGAAAAATGTCTCTGCTTTTCTCTTGTGCTGTGCTCCTTTTTAACTAAATGTGATATAAGACAACAAGGTATGAGAAAGTATCTAACAATACTGGGCACACTTTGCATCCCACTTAGAAAGTTACTAGGCTTCGATGAACAGATGTTATTTTCAATCTTAAATCAGGATTTAGGTTAACTTGTAACAATTTAAAGGGCATAAATAATGGAGTGCAGCTGTCCAGATAGCCTTAATGTGTGGGGTTTTATTTTTCTGAAGTAGTCTTGATCTTCAGGTGTGATTCTTATACCCTTTATACAATGAGACCATTAAGTGTAAAAATTTTCAGTATTCTATCTTGATTAATTTGGGGGACTAGCAGAGGATAATAATGTTGTGAATTACTTTTCTTTCTTGATTGTGGAGCTACCTACTGGAAATAGAATTTCCAAAATATCGGGACAACCAACTAACCTGTGCCACATTAAACCTAGAATGATAGGGAAAATAAATTTTCCACTTTGAGTTGAATTTATTCAAGCAGTACCTACTAGGATGATGCTCAGTAGTGTATGGACTTTTTGAAAAGGATTGTGTCTCTGGAATTAACACACGATCCTGTGCGGCTACTTTGACCATATTTGAGATGACCAACCATGGGAAGAACATTTAGTTGTTCCCCTTTTTAAAAGACAAGCAGGTAGAAGTGTGTGAAATCGATCAGCGTATTTAAAAAAGAAAGGCAGTTTAATAACATTCATTCAACCTGGATTTAAAAGCCTGCCAGTCACAGGCAGCAACATATACCTGTTGCTGAGCCTTAGGGCTCCAACCATGGGGAAAGAAAAGCTGCTCCCCTGAAGAGGCTCACTGCCTGGCGGGGGAGGCAGGAAAGTAAACACATTATCCTAATGACTGTGGAAGGGGCTGTGGTTGAGGTAAGCCTTGGCACTGTTAGGGAAGCTCCCCTGAGGAAAGTATGGGAGTCTAAGCTGCAATTAAATGGTGCTAGAGGAGGCAGAACAGAGAAGCATCGAGTCAGAATAAACAACCTGCTTGGATGCTTTCAAAAAGAGGAGATAAGACTGGCCCGGCGTCTTGGGTGGGTGGGCGGGTGGGCAGGCAGCCTGTAGGCAGGAAGGAGGGAAGAAGCAGAGGAAGGCGTGCCAAATGCCTTGCAGGTCCCTGTAGGCAGGAAGGAGGGAAGAAGCAGAGGAAGGCGTGCCAAATGCCTTGCAGGTCCCTGATCCTGAGGGCGTTATGATCCATGCTAATAAGTTGGGACTTCATTCTAAGTGCTTAAAAGACTTAAGCAGGCAGGTAACACAATCAGGTTGGACCTAGAAAGCTCATTCTGATTTAAGAATACAGTAAAAAAAAAAAAAAAAAAAAGAGTAGTTGCACGCTCTTTTTTCTGTGTTCTCACCTCTTAAGTGATATTGGGCCTTGGTTTGGGCATGAATTTCACTCCTATCTGGAACAGATTGATTTTGGGAAAACTAACAAAGTACCTGAGTGACACACTAACTTTTGTCCTAAAACCAACCTTAAGCTTTTCATAGAGTAGAAAATACATGTAAATGTAATAAATGCGCTTTGAAAATCTCACTTTATATCGTGGAAAAGGAGTACTCTGATAACAGAAGATAAAGTAGAGGAAGAGTTGGGGTAAAATGCTTCCAGTTTCCATGCATCTGCTTGGGGCTTATATATGATTGCTAGGCTCATTTGACTCCTTTGAAAATTACTTTGTGTAGTATGCATCATCACAATCAGATCTGTTTTAGACTTGCTTTTATTTGCTGTTGAACACCCCAAGAATGGATTGGAGTTGCTCTAGAGCCCCAAACTGAGTCTGCTCAACCAGTGCACAGCAAGCCAATCACCGAGACAGGGGTGACAGAAGAAAGCATGTGTTTATTGCAAAGCACAGAATAAGGAGTCAGGCATCTAATGTTCAATTCCTGAACCCCCCCTCCCCCCAGTCAAGACAGTGGGTCTTGTAGTTCAAAGTTGGAGATGAGCAGGGTGTGACCAGCTCACGTGTGGGCCTCTGGTTGGTCCACAGTGCGCATGGCCTTCCTCTGCCTGGCAAGCATGTTTCCTTTGGAATGGCAAAGGAGGGCTCCAGGCTGTCTGGGCCCAAGGGTAGACTGGATGGTAGTTTCTTTGATCAGGTTCTGTAAATGTCCTCAAAAACCCTTGGAATACAGGCTGGAACCGAGATGTTAACCATGTGAGCTGTACGGGCAATTCTGGTCTTTATGACTTAGTCTCTTGCTCTTGTGTCACTCCCTTAATTTAAAGAGTTAATCTTCACAGAGGAACTGCAAGCTAAGAAAGAGATATGGAGACCTGATAAAATCTACATCAAAGACATTAGGGGTATGGGTTTGGCTTCAGTAGTGACTGACAAGAAATTACTGGTCATGAAGGTAAAGCTGTCAGAGAAATGTAATGATGTTAAATATCTATTTAACGTTTGAAGTACTTGAAATTAAGTTGGGAGGACTTACTGTACATAAAAGCAAAACAATTCGCATCCTTTTGTGGGAAGAGCTATAGTACAGTAAGGATTGCAGACTGGAATAAGGATATAGGAATAACAGAATGAGCCCTATGTCTGGATTCAATTCCTGGCTTTGCCACCAGCTAGGTGACTCTGCGCAAATGTCCCAGTCTCTCCAACAAGTGTTGACAGATCAACAAGACATGCTTTAAAGGTACCTTTCCTACAAGGTTGTTGGGAGCATGTTGTGAGGTTTAGAGTGCCCAGGGCATAAGGACCCTTCAGTAAATGCTCATCATGAATGATTCAGTGCTGAGATTTTCCTCAGGGCAGTCTCAGCAGAGCATCACTTGAGCATTGTTTAGAAACTCACAGACACTGGTTAGTAAAGTCGGGATGGAAACTGACGGTGGTGAGTGGAGGAGTGGGCTGAAGTGAGAATTAGAGAATGGTCTCACCAGAGCAGAGTGCGATCCAAAAGAACACAACGTCCAAAGCACGCACAGCTTTTTCTTGTGGCGCCTTCCACGTTCTCCATGACTGCTCCAGAGAACCCTTAGGAACTCTGTGTCCTTGTCTGTGAAGTCATTGGGTGTCTTGGAATAAAACTCACTGAATAGAACTTGGAAGGAGCTGGGTCCTGCCTAGCACTTTTCTCACATAGCAGGCTCTTTGTTGCCATTTATTGTTTCTTCCTTTTCAGTTTGAATGTCATTCACCTAGCTGGAGAAGAATAAAGCAAGATAGGAGTTGAGTTTCTCGCTCTTTTTTTTTAATCTGTTAAGATTACTTTCTCTTCCTTCCCAAACAGTAGGTTTGTTCTTGCCTTGTTTTTCTACCTCTAAGCAGAGGTTTCAAAATAGCCCTCTTCTTATTTTTCATAAGCCCGTGATCACTCTGGAACGTAGCCATCAAGCCTGCATTTATACAGGCTTCAGTAACTTCTTACCGACCTTGATCATCCACTCCCCCCTTCAGAGCTGCTCATTTGAAAAGCTCTTTTTATTGTCATATTGGCAAGGCGCTGGTGTTTTATGACCAAATACATTTGGGTAAAGAAGGGATTGTGGAAATATAACTGAGGCTGTCTGCCTAAGGGTCCGGGAACTGATGCCCTGGCTAAGCCTGGGGAGGTGAAAAATGGTTTAGAGCAGAAATGATCAACTTGGTTTCCAGTACAGGAGAGGTGACTGGAAGTGACTTATTCCAACTAGTGGGAAGTGGGGGCCTGAAGAAAAAGTGAGGAAGTGTAACTAGGCAGATCAAGCAGCCACATGACCGTGGGCATTTACAAACTCAGATATGATGTTGAGGGTGCAGAGTTAAGAAATGCAGAGTAAGGAATAGGAGACAACCACAAAGAAAGAAATCAGGAGGAAGCTACAGAGCTAACGCACACGGGTCTCTCTGAAGAGGAAGTCGTCGAGGACACAGTGGGTAAACACCCACAAGCCTAAAGTCGTTGTGGAAGTTTTGCATAGTTATTACACTTCACCTCAGGTGTATGTCGGCGACCTGTGGCTCTCACACAGATGTGGTGCTTCAAGCCACATCCATGTAGTCACAGTAACGTCAGCCTTACACACAAGTGTAGCAATAAGTACATTTCTTCTTCCAGTTGAGTTCTCTAGTTTGCGACTGTGTGATCTCAGAGGAGCTCAAAACTGAACTACAAATGCCTTTCGATTCTCTGCAGCCCAGCAAGTGTAGAGGTAAAGCAGTGTGCCGTATGGTATGGGAGCACCACACCAGTGGGTGGGGGGCCAAAGGAAGCCTTCATTTTGCATCAGATTAAAGTTGCAAGCTGAGCAAGTCCCTTCTTTATGTCCTCTGAGGATATCTATCCATGAAGTAGAGAAACTGGATTTGATTTGTGAGTCTACCATAAATGTATTTTCCTAATAGTAAAATTTTACTATTTATTATATTCTAGAGAATTATATTTTAAGGAGACTTAGATTTTTTATTTTTTGACAGGCAGAGTTAGACAGAGAGAGAGAGAGAGAAAGGTCTTCCTTCTGTTGGTTCACCCCCCAAATGGCCACTACAGCTGGCGCTGAGCCGATCCGAAGCCAGGAGCCAGGTGCTTCCTCCTGGTCTCCCATGCGGGTACAGGGCCTAAGCACTTGGGCCATCCTCCACTGCCTTCCCAGGACACAGCAGAGAGCTGGACTGGAAGAGGAGCAACCGGGACAGAATCCGGCACCCCAACTAAGACTAGAACTCGGAGTGCTGGTGCCACAGGCGGAGGATTAGCCAAGTGAGCCGCAGCGCTGGCCGGAGACTTAGATTTTGATAGAGGCTAGATATCAACCTTTATCCAAAAATGCTAATTTTGCCTTCTAGCAGATGTCAGTTCAACTTTGTGAATTAAGAATATGTGGAACCATTGAGAACGGAATAGATTAAAGTACTCTTTCAGATGATGTTGCTGCTCTGCAGTTGAGGCTTCTGAGAGGGAAAGTTTGAGGCCAATGACTGGGTCTCAACACAGTGCTTGTGTGTGGGCAGAGACCTTCGTGTTTTCTTATGAGACACCAAACTTCAAAGAAGAGATGTAATTGAGATCGGAGGGACTTTGTAACTTCTTATTTGATCCCATTTTATAAGACATGTTAGAAGAAAAACTAACATGGCACACGTTTTTCCTCCCTTTCCTCAAAGTTAACAACTAACCAGGCTGGTGGTCCTGCTGAAACCCGTCCGTCGGTTATAACCCTTTGCTAACTGCATGCAGCTTCCTCCTCCCGTGGTGCTGAGCACGCAGGAGGGTACATAGCAAGGCTGAAGTGTTTTCCACAGACTGTTGTTTATGCTTCTGAGATGTAGCATTTCTGCACGGGGCTCTGTTATTTGTACAGAATCCATTTTCCAATTAAAAAATAACATCATATTAAGAGAGTCTTCTTTTTACCAATTAGGTCAAAGTCCTAAAATTTTAAGACCCAAACCCCATGGTTTAGAGCGAACTGATTCACAAACCATAGGTGACTTTGCTACAAGAAGAAAGGGTATGTACTCTAGCACCGCATGCTGTATGGGGTATTGGGAATTTATCTTGTAATGTTCTGTTCTTAAGGCAGTAAAGAAGAGCCTTAGATACTACAACTTTTGTAAATAAAACATCCCAGCATGTTGTCTGTCAAGTGAATGCTTCCTGTAACTCAGTGAGTCTACCTGTTATGCCATTAACAGCAGCATGTTATATATCGATAATATATAATATTCAGCCTTATCCTTTTTCATTATTCCTTTAACATTTTAGACAACACATTGTTTTAAGTTTGTAAACTGCTTTTGTCTCCTGTCTTTATACATAGTCTGTTCTGAAACAATGGTCATTTATCGCATTAATTATACCATTACTTAGATATTGATAGCTAAGCTGCTGTGTATTATTAGCCTTTGGTTATCAAAAAAATGTAACATTAAGAATTAAAAATACTGCACTTCAGTCAGTGCAGTATTCTGTACAGGTCTACTTTAAGTATATGGATAAAATTGCTTTCACCCAAATTTAACCAATTTACTCTTCACTGTATTTGAGTTGACAAAAATACTTACTCCTGAGCCTCAGTCCTTAAATGTGACCATCTGTTTTGTATTTGATAACTATAACATCATTGATTAGAATTATACACATAGGAACAGACTAACTAGCAAACTGGCAAAATGAAAAATTTTCCTTTAGAGTGGCAGGATAAAAAATATGCTTAATAATTTTCTAAAATACAATTAATATTAACAGGTAAGATTGTTTTAGTTCTTTTGCTTACTCTATAAATTTCTGAAAAACATTTCAGTCTTAGTAATGGGTTAAGAACTCTATTATACATACTAGTACAATAGTCGCTGCAATAATGAGGTAAAGACCATTTATAAATAAAAATAAGAATGTTAGCATCTACCGAATTTTATTTAATTGGGAAAGGATTTGTTGGCTAAATTAAGCTGAAAATTTCAGGTAATTGTTTGAGATTATGGCCTTTGCTCAGAGCAGAGTTTGAGTCAAAAGATACAGTAATTATGGTTTGGTTTTGTTATTTCCAAACTAGGCATGAGTTTTCTTAAAAGGTTTGATAAGTTCTTTTGACTTTAGCAAAGTTTTTGCTTTCTTTTTAGCAAAGATTTGTTTTTCATATTTCCCGTGCATCATTTTATATGTATAGTTCCCATTCTTCAATATTGAAGTTAGAAACTTTTTACATGAACAACTTAATTTCCATATTGACAATGAAGTTAGTGAAAAGAGGGAATTCATGAAAGAATTAAAAGTATAAATTGAGCACCAATAAAGCAATTGGACCGTATTACCCTTTCTCGTTCTTAGTTTATGTTCATAAAGTTTTGCTTAAATTCAGAGGACAACCTGTTGAATAGAACTTGAGTCCTTGAGTTAATAATTATGAAACACTGTCAAAGATCCAGTTTCTGTCACTAGTTGTTTGGCTGTGTATCATTGGAAAAACCATTTAACATCCATGAACCTCATTTCTTGTGTAAAACAAGCTGATTTTAGTTGTACCCTGGCTGTCGAATATAGATTGAGATGTAAAGGGAGACTCTTGTATTATTTCCAAAGTTCTGGGTACTAAAAAATCTCTCTGCTGTTTGTTTTTTCAGTCAAGCCAGCACCTTTAGAAATAAAACCTTTGCCAGAGTGGGAGGAATTACAGGCTCCAGTTAGATCTCCCATCACCAGGAGTTTTGCTCGAGAGTGAGTTGTTTAAAATACCTTGTTTGGATAATGATTATACCTGGAATTGTTGTTATTGTGGAAAATATCTAGAATTAGCAGATCTCAAAGAATGGACTGAGGCACATCACCTTTTTGACTTCTGTTAAATCTATTTTAATTCAGTATTTGCTTTTTCCATTCTGCTTCTCTCCTGAGTGTATCCTGCATTTTTCCATAGGCTACATGATAACATGATATCATACATGGAGTGTGTATTTGTGTACCTTTATGTTTAAAAAGGTTTCTGCTTTCATTTCTATTATGATAAACATCAATAGAATAATTCATATAGACAGAAGTTCTCAATAATTTTTGAGTTCTCAATAATTTTTAAAAATGTGAAGTGTTCATTTAACCCAAAATTTCTGAGGACAGCTGATCTGGAAAATTTCTTGTGGGAATCATGTAATTGAGATTTATTTAAATATATATAGGGAAGTGAAAATAATTTACAAAGTTGTAAGCCTATGTTGATATGTATAAGAATCCTTGGGGTGGGTGTTATGGCATAGCAGGTTAAGCTTAGAGCATCCACATCCCATAGCTGAGTGCCTGGTTCCTGTCCTGCTGTTCTGCTCTCAGTCTTGCTTCTTACTAATGCATATTCTGGGAGGCAGCAGGTGATGGCTTATGTTCTTGAGTCCCTGCCACCTACCTGGGAGACCTGGATGGAGTTCCAGGCTCAGCTTCAGCCTAACCCAGCCCTGACTGTTGTGGGCATTTGGAGAGAGAACCAGTGGATAGAAGAGATATCACTCACTTGCTCACCCTGCCTTTCAAATAAAAATTTTTGCAGATTAAGAATTCTTAGGGGCCAGCACTGTGGCGTGGCTGGTAAAGCCACCACTTGCGGTACCAGCATCCCACATGGTCACAGGTTTGTGTCCCAACTGCTCCACTTCCAATCCAGCTCTTTTCTGGTGTGCCTGTGAAAGCAGTGGAAGATGGCCCAAGTCTTTGGTCCTCTGCACCCACATGGGAGACCCTGAGGAGGCTCCTGTTTTTGGCTTGGACCAGCCATGGCCATTGAGGCCTTTTGGGGAGGGAACCAGGGGATGGAAGATCTGTCTTTCCTTCTCTCTCTATAATTCTGCCTCTCAAATAATCTTTTAAAAATATTCTTAAATTTCTTAAATTTTCCTTTTTATATTTGTGACTTTCTATTCATCACCAAGTCACTGGTACTGTATTTTTTAAAAAAATTATGGTTTGAAAGGCAGAATTACAGAAAGGGGGAGAGAGATCTTACATCCTCTGGTCTACTACTCAAATGGTCCCAAGAGCTGGGGCTGGGCCAGGCAAAAGCTGGGAGCCCAGAGCGCCACCTGATTCTCTTGCATGACTGTCAGGAACTCAGGTGCTTGAGTCCCCATCTGCTGCTTCCTCGGGTGCATTAGCAGGGAGCTCGATTGGAAGCAGAATAGCCAGGACTCAAACCTGTGAACGGATATGTGGTAGGCAGCAGCTTAACCCACGGCACCACAACACCTGCCCCCGGTAATATACTTTTGTTTTACACAAGATAATTTGATGTCCAAAATGTTCTTCATTATACAGCTATGCATATTATTTGTGTTTGGCTCTGCACAATAAATCATGTTATAATAAATGCATAAATAGGCCGGCGCTGCGACTCACTAGGCTAATCCTCCACCTGCGGCGCTGGCACCCCAGGTTCTAGTCCCGGTTGCTTCTCTTCCAGTCCAGCTCTCTGCTGTCGCCCAGGAACGCAGTGGAGGATGGCCCAAGTGCTTGGGCCCTGCACCAGCATGGAAGACCAGGAGGGAGCACCTGGCTCCTGGCTTCAGATGGGCGCAGCACGCCAGCCATAGCAGCCATTTGGGGGGTGAACCAACGGAAGGAAGGCCTTTCTCTCTGTCTCTCTCACTGTCTAACTCCGCCTGTCAAAAAAAAAAATAAATGCATACATAAATAATTATAAACATAAATGAGTATTTCTGAAGGTATGCATGCTATGACTCATTTTTATTTTGGATGTGATTTTATAAATGTTTGTCAAGGTTTATTGTTGCAATGACAATTTCTGTCATTAGCTCCTCCAGGTTTCCCCTGTCCCCACGACCAGATTCAGTGCACAGCACAACGTCAAGCAGCGACTCACATGACAGTGAAGAGAATTACGTTCCCATGAACCCAAACCTGTCCAGTGAAGACCAGGTATGTAAAGCCTTCCTCTAAGCTTCTCTGTCTCCAGCAGCTCTTTTCAATCATGCAAGATGTGAATTTTCCCTCCCATCTTTATATACTTGAGGAAAAAATGATAGACAACTTTTAAAGATTTATTTATTTGGGGGCCGGCATCCCATATGGGTGCTGGTTCAAGACCGAGCTGCTCCACTTCCCATCCAGCTCACTGCTATGGCCTGGGAAAGCAGTAGAAGATGGCCCAAGTCCTTGGGCCTCTGCACCTGCGTGGGAGAATCAGAAGAGGCTCCTGGCTTTGGGCATTGCGGCCAATTGGGGAGTGAACCAGCCAATGGATACTTACTTATTTTTAACAGCTGCTGTTATGTTCTCGGAAATGTCAGGCACTCAAGGGAAAACCAGAATAACATCTCCAACAGGTCAGTTATCTGTGTCTCATGACACCAGCCTCCGAGAAAAGGCACTCTGGAAACACCTTGGCTGTGAGCTCTATGTGCACGAGGACTAATGTCAGGGGCCAACCCAACTTCAGGCGTTTTCATTAATGGTTTACAGTCGGTGCTCACACTATCTTTTAGAAGATGAGATGTAGGGTCCAGCACTGTGGCGCAGTGGGTTAATCCTCTGCCTGCAGTGCCGGCATCCCATATGGGCGCCGATTCATGTCCCGGCTGCTCCTCTTCCCATATAGCTCTCTGCTATGGCCTGGGAAAGCAATAGAAGATGGCCCAAGTCCTTGGGCCCCTGCACCCATGTGGGAGACCTGGAAGAAGCTCCTGGCTCCTGGCTTTCGATCGGTGCAGCTCCGGCCATTGTAGCCAATTGGGGAGTGAACCAATGGATAGAAAACCTCTCTCTCTCTCTCTCTGCCTTTCCTTCTCTTGCTGTGTAACTCTAACTTTCAAACAAATAAATCTGTTTTCTTTTTTTTTTTTTAAGATTTATTTATTTGAAAATCAGAATTACACAGAAGGAGAGGCAGAGAGAGATCTTCCATCGGCTGGTTCACTCCCCAGTTGGCCACAACACCCAGAGCTGCGCCAATCCAAAGCCAGGAGCTTCTTCTGGGTCTCCCACACGGGTGCAGGGGCTCAAGGACTTGGGCCATCTTCTGCTGCTTTCCCAAGCCACAGCAGAGAGCTGGATTGGAAGTGCAGCAGCCAGGACTCAAACCGGTGCCCATATGGGATGCTGGCATTGCCAGCGGTGACTTTACCTACTACCCACAGCACCAGCCCCTAGACAACTTTTAAAATAGTATCATAAAGTCTAAAACCAGTAAAAGAGTCAACATGTGACATCATTATCTTTCATTGTAAATTGTTTGAAAAACATAAAATTTTCCAGCTATATTTAAGATGTGCTTTTTTTTTTTATATATAGTCTAAGAAAATACATAGGAAGCATTTTATAATGGAGTTCTCCAGGCCCAGTTCATGGTGAAACAGTCATGTGAAGAAAGTCTTTGAGACTGTTTCAGTAATATATCCTTAGATGGCTTTAAAAAGTCCTGCTACATAATTTTAGATTAGCCATGTTATCACAAAGCAGAATTTTCTAATAGTAGCAAGCATTTTGTCACATAGTTGCCAGAAATAACTTCAGATGTTTTAAGAATGTAAACTAATTTTAATTCTTAAAAGTAGTGTGCTTTTGCTTTTTCTCAGATTTAAGACTTGCTCTGCTGGTTTTTTAGTGAGCAGGCATATCAGGATTAGGCTCACCTCTGAGTTAACAAAAAAATAAGTCAGTGACTTGAGAGAAGCTGATTTCTTTCTCATGGTAAAGCGCAGAGAATTGATGCAAAATTATTGTGGCAGTGCAGTTCTCCGAAGCCCTCAGAGAGTCAGCCCCTTCCAGCCCTGGACTCTGCTGTCCCCTGGGCATGGCCCTCACCAAGTGCAGTCCCACACCCCGCGGGGAGGGAAGGGAGAAGCAGCAGAGGCTACAATACACCTGCTTCATGAAGAAGGTCCCTGGGAGCTTCCAGGTACACACCATCCACCGGAGTCTCGCCTGTGCAGCCACACACAGACACCAAGGTGGCTAGGAAGCACGGCCTTAGTTCTGAGGGACAGTGGGTCCTCCTAAAAATCCCACTCTCAGGGGAGAGGGGAGAGCAGGTGGTGGAGGACACCAGGCAGTATCTGTCAGGATAAGCAAGGAACTAATGTCAAAATTTGGAGTGAGTGACATTTTAATGACGATTTTCCTTAAAAATTCCTATTTGGAGATACAAAATATAAAGCCTAATTCTGTCAATGAATTTGTTTCTCATATTTAATTGACTTTAGGCAAAAAGAGGTTCCTGACAACTCTATATTGTCAGAGACTAGAATTAAGTGATTTGACAGACTTGATTTGATCCTTTTTTTAGCTAATGAAATTGAAAATTTAGCAGGTTTATAAAGTATTCTAAAGTAACATTTAGATCACCTTTGAATTACAAGCATCATAAAGCTGTGTTCAACTTACTGGTTTTTATTATTTTCAATGACTTAGCTGTTTTCTTGATTATACTAAATAGACTCTAGTAAGAATTTAAATCCTAAATACTACATCAGAATAGATATTCTGGGGCTGGCGCTATGGCGCAACAGGTTAAAGCCCTGGCCTGAAGTGCCAGCATCCCATATGGGCACTGGTTCTGGTCCCGGCTGCTCCTCTTCTGATCCAGCTCTCTGCTATGGCTCGGGAAAGCAGTAGAAGATGGCCCAAGTGCTTGGGCCCCTGCACCCACGTGGGAAACCTGGAGGAAGCTCCTGGCTCCTGGCTTCGGATCGGCGCAGCGCTGGCCATTGCAACCATCTGGAGAGTGAACTAGCACATGGAAGACCTCTCTCTCTGTCTCTACCTCTCTAACTCTCTTTCAAATAAAATTAAAAAAAAGATATTGTTTCCAATTTTTATTATTAACTCAATTAGGCCTTTTTCTGTAATTTAAGATATATAAGGGCAGAGTTACAGAGACGGGGTAAAGACAGAGAAATCTTGTATCAGCTGGTTCACTCCTTTCTCTCTAAAATAAATCTTAAAAAAAAAGCAAATAGACTTCCTTATGGACACATGACAGTGAAAAAAATCCACAGTTCTAATAATAGTTAGATACAACGTTTAATGAGCAACTCTGAGAAAGTGTCTTTAGGAAGAGCTAATAGGTATTAAGCATGCAGGTCATATGAACTTACGGAGTCTATAGCCTTCCGGGTACCGTGACTGCTTCTGTGTGCTTCCAGTCCGGCACTTGCCTGCCGTCTTCCACGGATCACTTTTGAGTGCAGAATTCTACATACACTCACAAGCTGACTCTGTGTGTGACAGTGAAGTGTGCAGTTATTCAAAGAAACACTTTCCTGATGATTTCAGTTTCTTCACAAACTAGAAAAGGGGAGAAGGGGAAGGTTACTATTTCTATCAATTGAGTACCCAAACTTTTTGTGCCTGCTACTTTCAATATTATTGAACATTTTATTAGCAGCACTTGGTCGCTTTGATTAAAAAATCCTTTCTTCCAGATAGGGCTGTCACATGCAGTTGTGCAAGTTGTGTACTGCACAGTATGCAGTATGTACACAGTACTGCACACACCATGTACCCATATCCAGGCCAGATGCCATTCATCAGCCTGGGCCTGGGCACAGAGCCGTGTAGCCCTAGGGGAAGAAACACCCTTTCCTAATTCACAACGAGGGTTTATACTGGCTGTCAGCAGCCCTGCTCAACCAAACGAGGGACTAGGTTCAGTGTTTGTCTAGCAAATGTCCATTCTGTAAAGCACAGCGTTCTCTGTTCAGCCTAAGGAAAAAGAAATGAAGTAGCAATAGAAAGCAATCAATATAGCCAGGTTTATGCAGCTTTCAGATTGTTTTATCATAACTGGTATAAATTTTTAAGTTCATTGCATCACTATGGTTTTCTTCTAAAGTATGAGATCCTATATGAACATTAGTAACACCATGGCAGAAGGCACACAAGTGAAAGCTCTAACACGCATGGAGTCTTCCTCTGAGAAGTCAGGAACATTTCCCAATGGGGTTAAAAGCAGAAAGGCAGGAAAACAGATCCTTTTTTGGAGCACAGTTAGAAAACTGTCATAGAGGATGTATATAGGGATGTCGTCTTGGCCATCCTTTTTCGCTTAGCCCTGATCTTCAACTTCCTGCTAACCTATTTCTTTGCCATTTCCTGCCCTAAGCTTTTTCTTGCTGTTTATTGCTGTCATCTATCTTCATATTTTCTTTATCTTGTTTTGGAGAATTGCACAATTCCTTTTAGGAAGGAAAGGATCAGGCTAAGAGAAAGCAGGGGGAATTAAGTGGTAAGAATTCTAGAGGATTCAAATAAAACAGGCTTTTCCAATGGAGTCCTTATTCAAAGTCTTTAGGTGATAGTTTTATTTGGAAAGCTTTTAAATAAAATGTAGAAAGTTTATTAATTTGAAAGTAGGTAATATAAAGATCTACCTAAAAATACTGAGCACAAAAGTAATTTTAATAATGTTCAGGTTGAACTCTCACAGGTGGTTTCAGTTTGATGTCCCAATCTTAGTTTGAACCATGGGTAGCTTTTGAAACTACTTCCTAGCTTGCTCTAAGTTTTAATTGCATTTTAAAACTACTACTTATTTTCTCTCAATCCTACAAGTACTTAATTTTCTAGATAGGCCTTTCCTTAAGCTGTGTCCTCTTGCAGCAAACATGTAGGCCCCTGCAGACCACACACAGGGGGCCGTCCCTCTCATGGCTCAGCACTGAGGTGGTTGTGCTGTACTTGCAGAGTCTTCTTGGCAGTAACAGTCTTGATGGAGGAAGCAGTCCTGTGATCAAGCCCAAAGGAGACAAGCAAGTAGAATACCTCGACCTCGATTTAGACTCTGGGAAGTCCACACCACCACGTAAGGTAAGCGAACCCCGATTCTAGAAACACAGGTAACTCGCATCGTAAACCTACAGGATAATCTTTGAGGGGAATTGTGTGTTTAAGTTTCAGAAAGCTCATTACCTCATGCTGTTTCCTAGATCACAAGTAAAAAAAATTATGGAGACTGACAAATTCTGTTTTCCCCATTGACATGATCACTAAATTCCAAAGGTAGTGTGTTCACTCTCCTGGAAATGTTAGCTCAGATTATGTGCTATTTTGTACAGAATTTTGTCTGAGTTCACAAATTAGTGTTACTGTTATTTAAACGTTCATTTATGTTTTCCTATGTTTACCAGCTTATTTATCATCACTCTTGTATCACATCTTCCTTAATAGTTTCCCTTTCCCCTGCAATACATCTTTTAAAAGTTCCTTTAGTGGAAGTCTGTGAACGGTGAATTCTCTAAGTTTTTAGCTAAAATATCTTTATTTTTCCATCATTCTTGGAAAAGGGTTTTTACTGAGTTCACAATTCCTTTATATGTTATTCTTTGTCAATTCTGGAAACATCTGTCATTCTGGCAAAGTCTTGGTCATCTCTTTAAATATTATTCTTTCTGTTCTCTCAGGTTTCTGATTAGACATGTTAGAACTTCTCACCTCATTTCCCATGTTTTACCACTCATTTCCCATCTTATCACTCTCTACTTAGTTTCTTTAAATCTATCACCAAGTTCATTCTCAATTTTCTTTAGCTTTTAATTTCAATTGTTTTTCATTTATAAAATGAAGTTGTATTTGATTCTTTGATTTTAATAATTTTATCCCCTATTTTACTCCTTCGCTTCCTTTCAGTGTTAGTTTATGCCATAATTTCAAAAGCTGAAGTCCTTCCAAGTTTCTGTGTTTACTGTTTCTGCTGACTTAGCCTCTTCACGGCCTGTTTCCTCACGTGTTTTGTGCATTTTGCCCAACATCTCTGTGGGAATCCTGAGGACCTAAATTCCCTCCAAAAAGGATTTGTATTTGGTTCTTCTTGGAACCAGGAGCTGCCACCACTCTGGGGCCACGTCAGTTGGTCAGGAACCCTTAGCTTAACAACATGGTCTGTTTTAGTGTCTCCTCCCAATTGCATTGCGGAGATAAAAATGCACCCTACAGACAGGAACTCTGCCATTTAGAAGCTCACTTCTCCCTCTATTTCTCTTACACCTTCGGTACTTCCCCTACTTAACACCTGGCAATGCATTGATAATTATATCTGTCTGATATCTAGTTGGATTTTAAAAATAAGAGTGTCCCAATGTGTCGTCTAAAGCCAAGTGATGCTACGACTGGTACTGAAACAGTATTTTTATACTTTGCGTTTCTGTGTGGGCGCAGACTGATGAGGTCTTTGCTAATTATATACTGAAGTGATCTTCTGTGTATAAAGAGAATTGGAAATGAAAAAAAAAAAAAAAACAACAACAACCTGGTGTTAAAATGGAAAAGGCATAGAAAATTAATTATTTTGAAAAAAAAAATTATGTAGGATCTCTGTCTTTAATGTGCTGTACATTGCTATTTTATGCTATAATTAGTAATCCAATGGTAGTTTTTTCACTTGATGTTGCTATATGGGCAAAATGTTGAAATCTTTACCTAATATATACTAAACTGATCTTCTGTGTACAAAAAGAATTGAAAATGAATCTTTACACGAATGGAAGGGGAAAGGGAGCGGGAGGGGGGAGGGTTGCGGGCGGGAGGGAAGTTATGGGAGGGGGGAAGCCATTGTAACCCATAAGCTATACTTTGGAAATTTATATTCATTAAATAAAAGTTTAATAAAAAAAAAAAAAAAAAAAAGAGTGTCCATTAGCCTATGTACTTTGTCATTTTTTTAAAAAAAATAAAGATTTATTTATTTGAAAGAGATACAAAGAGATCTTCCATCCGCTGGTTCACGCCCCATACGGCTGCAACAGGGAGGACCCGAAGCCGGGAGCCAGGAGCTTCTTCCTGATCTCCCACATGGGTGCAAGGGCCCAAGCACTTGGGCCATCTTCACCTGCTTTCCCAGACCATGGCAGAGAGGTGGATTGGAAGTGCAGCAGCTGGGACTTGAACGGGTACCCATGTGGAATGCTGGCACTGCAGGCAGTGGCTTTACCCCTATGCCACAGCATGGGCCCCATCATTTTTAAAATATGCTTTTCAAAAATCATTCCTTAGTTCTGAAAGTAAACACTGATCAGGGCTTGAAAAGAGGCAAGCATTTGGCACAGCAGTTTAGACACTCCTTGGGATGCCTGCAGCCTTCACCGGAGTGCCTGGGTTCAAGTCCTGGCTCCACTTCCAATGGAGCTTACTGCACCCTAGCAGGCAGCAGGGATGGCTCAGGCAGCTGGAGCCCTGTCACCCGTGGGAGACCTGGACTGAGTTCCTGGCTGCTGGCTTTGCCCCAGTGAAGCAGTGGATGGAAGATCTGTTTGTCTCTCTCTCTCTCTCTCTGCCTTTTAAATAGAATGAAAATAGTGTAAGTCAAGCGTAACTCATAGGAACAGTCCAGTTGTGCATGGCAACATGAGCCAGGTGTCTGCTCTCCTTATGCGCTGTGGATTTTATCTGTGATAGGAGCACTAGTTTGAATGCTTACATGTAATAATTTTAAATTTAAGGGGAAGATACTGTATAGTTAGGAGACAGAAACCATTGTTAAATTGAGGTAATGTTTTTTGTCATTGTGTGTGAGACCCTGTAGAATTTCAAGAGTGTTCATGGTACATTTGTGTGTCTGTTTCAAGAACGCATTTCACTCAGAAACATTCCTTCACATGTGGGACCTTTTCTCTTTGCATTTTAGCAAAAGAGCAGTGGCTCAGGCAGCAGTGTCGCTGATGAGAGAGTGGATTATGTTGTGGTTGACCAACAGAAGACGCTGGCTCTGAAGAGCACGCGGGAAGCCTGGACGGACGGCCGGCAGTCCACAGAGTCGGAAACACCCAGCAAGAATGTGAAGTGAAAGCAGCACTCTGCCGTTTCCGAACGAGAGAGAAGCACATTGGAGAGAGAAATCCTTTTTTGAAGATGACTTGACACTCTAGGTAGATCCTTGTAGGATTGCAGTCAAAAGACCTTTCAGACATAATCAAGCAATTTAGACTGTAAATGGTGCTTTGTGGTATCTGAACAATTCGTGCTGTGTAAATAACGTGGGGAAATAGTATTTAGCTCCCAGAGAAACATCTGTTCCGTAATTAACACACTTGTAGTATTACTGTATTTATGCACTTTTTCATTAAAAACATTGGTCTGGGTATTCCCCCATGTACTTTAACAGAATTCCTTTCGAACTTCCTGCCCCTCCCCCCTAAACCCCCACCCCCACCCCCCCGCCACTATTCTATGTAACAGTACTAAATTAACTAAGCTACTTTCTAGATTTGGAAGTTAGTGTTTAAAGTCTAAAGACATTAAAATGAGAAGTAGATAAACAAGTTAGCTTTCCCTGAAGCTTCGGGTGGTAACTATTAGCTTAGGCTACAAAGTAGAGTTGGACTTACCAAATTCATTGCCTTCCAAAATGCTAAGGATAGTGTATGTCATGTCCTACTGCTGTCAGGACCTAGTTCTCTGGTTCATGTACATTTAGTTTTTCATGGCGGAACTTTGTTATATTTTGTTAATTACAGTGTTTTTGGTTCATTGAGTGAAGATTCTGCCGGGTAGGATCTTGCACTCTTGAAAGACTGAAATATAACACTATCAAGTAAGCCTGCAAATCATTGGTGGCATGCAGTGATGTTGTGTTCTTACACTTGTTAACATTTATTAAATGTTATTTGCGAAAGGTAGATTGTATAACTAATCAGGTACGTACAAGGCACTGATGTGCTAATACACTGATCAGGTTTAGACTACAAGCTTTAGTTGTGTTCTTGTTAATGTAAACATTGGTTCCCAGTTTGGAATTAATGAAGCAGTTGACACTCACTGTTAGTTATAGCAACATACTGTGATTTTTAATTAGACAGTAATTCAGATTTATTACTCTTAAGAATGAAATTCTTTTGACACCACAGTGCCCTTTCTATGATTTTTTTACTTACTATTCTTCTTGGCCTTATATTTAAATCCCTATGCAATTAATATTTTATATCTACCTTTTTTTAAAAAATGTTATATAAGTGATTCTCCTATGTAGCACCTGTTGCTTTTTCAGTCAGAGAATTGAAGATTTTGTACTGTGATTTCTATTCACTGCCCCAATTCAAGAAATATTGGAGCCTTACTATAATGTGAAATCTTACAGTCATGGACCCCTTCCACTCAGATTTCTGAAACTACCAGAGGAATGGTATAATTCTGTCTCACCTATAACATGGTCCTGTGACACTGATACCAAGACCAGAAATTTAGTGAGGCTACTATTATATTCATCTGTCTTAGCTTTGCAACATAATTTAGAAAGCAAGTATAGTTTGTTAACTAAGTTACATGCAATCTCTTATATATTGGTTTGAGACTAACAGTTTTTGGAGGGGACATACATAGAGATAGAAATGCTCACTGCTGAGGCATGACACCTTTCCCTCCATTCAGACCTCTAACTGTTGCCTAAGTACACAGATGTGCCGATTTCTGGCCCCCTTGGCCATAGTGCTGTGCCTAATCAATGTAATGGGTTTGTTTCCCCAGTCCACAGACTAAAAGTGTTTATAACAAGATGAACTGTAGACTAGTAACATTTAATGCTTTTAAATGTTTGCTTCTTTTTAAACAAAAACTAAAGCCCAGAAGTGAATTTTGAGGTGGATTTTTAAATAAAAAAGATTGTTTGAGTTTGGTGTGCAAGCTGTTTATTGATGAAGTCACAAAATAAAATCTCAAATGACTGAAGTGTGCCTCAACTATCAAAACACACAGTATAGTTTAGGCATAAAGATACTAACTTGTATTACCTGAAGGATGAACATACTTTGAGGTAAACCACAAAAATATACAACTCAAGAATGAAAACCTTTCTTTAAGGCTGTGTATCCCAACAGGAGGGCCCAAAGCAATTATGAGTGTTTTTACTGTGATTTCTGCTTCACTTTTTACAACTCACCAATTTTGAAGATCTACAATACTCTAATCTGTAGAAATTTCCCTATTATACTGAGCAATTTAAGAGTTGAAATGGATTAGAAAAGTGGTTTGCTGTAGATAACTAAATCACATTAACATTGTTTTAACAAATTAAAAGATAATTTATTGATCAGCATCTTCCAAAGATTTTTAGCATTAAATGCTTTCTTAAAACTTCGTTACCCAAATACATACCTACTGAAAAGTCCCTTTTATCAGTATATTTATAAATGTGTTGAGTGTCCAGGTTACTTATTTTAGTCTTTTAGTAAGAATAACAAGGCTTCTGAATTATTTCTGAGTAATGCAAATGTGGGGTATGAGGAGCTGAGAAATCTCAGCAGTTTGTTCCTATGCCTTATTCTGTTTGCATACTCTCAATAAAATTTTGCTTCTTGCAAATATAAATATGAACAATAACAGCTTTTAAACACATCTCAGGAGATTATTTAGAGATTGTATACACCTGAGAATACAACTTAAACTAAGATTAACCTAGTAGCTGAAGTTAATACAGAATATGTCTAATGTGGCATGGTAAGAGTATGTAACACATTAGAATACACATTTTTATTAGGTTTTAAAATAACACACTTGAAAAAATAAGTCAAACCAAACCCTTTAACTCACCCCTAACTCAACTCTTAAAATGCTAGATTTTGGCAAGGCTTGAAAGCCACTGGTTACCCATGTGACTATTATGATGTTACTACTCTTCTTTCTGCTACATGTTTGACAACCTCAACTTTTTTTTTTTTAAGGTTTAATTATTTTATTTCAAAGAGTTATACAGAGAGAGAGATAGAGAGTCAGAGATCTTCCATCCACCAGTTCACTCCCTAGACAGCCACAGTAGCCAGTGCTGGGCCAAGCTGAAGCCAGGAGCCTGGAGATTCATCCAGGCCTCCCACTTGGGTGGCAAGAACCTGAACACTTCGGCCATCCTCTATTGCTTTCCCAGGTCATTAACAGGAGCTGGATTGAAAATGAAGCAGCCAGGACATGAACCAGTACCCACATGGGATGTCAGTGTCACAGGCGGCAGCTTTACCTCCTGTGCCGCAACACCAGCTCCTGTATACTTCTTATTGTGAAAGACTAAGATTTTATGAAGGTTTAAATGTCAAGCAAAGCACACATAGCTGTCCTTTGAAAAGCTAAATTCAAGCTTGAAAAATATAAGCTTTCTAACCCACATAAGCTATAAAAGATGTTATAAATCTGTACTCTAGTTTATACATTTTAATGTTAATCAGTACCACATAAACTACTGTGATTAGACAAATTCCATAAAGGTACTATGACTGTGTTTTTGCATGTAGATAGCACTATATTTAGTCCTGAATTTAAATATATATGCAAACACTGCTGTACTTGTACAATAAGGTCAGAATTTCTTCTGGACATTTTATATTTAATTAATGGGGTGCACAGTCTTCCTATTCACACTTCAACTGGAAATGCGGCACCTGTGCTTGTCTTCCTACCAGTGGGAAGTTGTCTGCTTTCTCCCTCAAGGGAAAGTAGTATTTTTTTAATATTTTTTTAAAGTACTAACTACTCGATGCCTGTGGACTATGTCATCGATAGTGAGCATCCTTCCACAGCTAATGCCTCTGGATGCTGGCCCACTGGAGATGTCATCTGAGTGGTTCCAAAGCCTTTTGGGGTGTGATAGAAACAATTTCAGTTCTTATCTCTGGTTTGTGCTAGTAGAACTCAGCCTCCACAGTCAGTTAAGCCATCCAGTTTGTAACAGGAATTGTGCCTGTGACCAAAAGTTGGTGCACTAGCAAGAAAGAAACATGCGTCCTGGCATAACAGTTGTCATCAAGAACATCTGTTATGATATGGAAAATATGTAATTTTAAAACCTGAACAGTGAGATGAAAAGCCACGGTATAAATGAATGCAGTAGACATCGTGGACTTGATAACGGTAAACTTGATTTGGTAAATTAAATTGTCAGATTATTGAGATAATTGTTTTTAGTCCATCTAAATATGTATTACTATGCTTTGAAGTAATCTGTCTTCTTTCACATAGGCTTATTGTTTAGGTGCGGTATAGTCTCTGTATATGAAAGTTTCAACAAACTAATGAGTCAAGGGATTAATACAGCTTTTACTTCCCTCATGTAAAAAGATGTATTTAGCTGTTCGTGAGTTCTTGTAAACTGAATGTTGATCATCATTCCAAATTTCAAAAACAATATCTTATGTATAATTTTATTTATCCCTTCTTACACATCTTTTATAAAGATCCAATTGTAGATTTTTTTGCTACAAAATAAAACTTTTCACTTTGGTTTCAAGACCTTAAATAGTGTGAATACTGACATTGTAAACTAATGAGGCTATTTATAGCTCCCATCCATCCTTAGAGTCTTTATATGGACCAAAAGCCCAGCTTTGAGGGACCGTATTCTGGCATAGCAGGTAAAGCTGTCATCTGCAATGCCAGCATCCCAGAGGGGTACCATTTCATGTCCCATCTGCTCCACTCCAATGCAGCTTCCTGCTAATGGCCTGGGAAAACAAAAGATGGCCCAAGTGCCTGGGGCCCTACACCCAAATGGGGGACCCAGAAGAAAATCCTGGCTTCGGCCGACAGCCCTGGCCATTGTGGCCATCTGGGGAGTGAGCCACCAGATTGAAGATCTCTTTTTCTACCCCTCTCTTTGTAGCTCTCTAACTTTCAAATAATTAAAATCTTTAAAAAAAAAAAAAACACACTTGGGCAGCAGCATTGTGGTTTGGTGGGTTAAGCCTCTGTAATGCTGGCATCCCATGTGAGCGCTCCTTTGAGTCTTTGCTGTTGCAGTTCCAATCTGGATCCCTGCTAATGGCCTGGGAGAGCAGCAGAAAATGGCCCAAGTGTTTAGACTCCTGCCACCCACGTGGAAGACTTGGAGGGAGTTCCAGGTTCCTGACTTCAGCTTGACCAGCCCTGGCCATTGCAGCAGGTGGAAGTCGATCTTTCCCTTCCTGTTTCACTCTGCCTTTCAGATATCTTTATTTAAAAAGAAATCTTACATTAATTGTACTTCCCAGTCCAGCTTCTCTGTTCTCTAGGGTCACTCACTCTCTGCAACAAAGCTCTCATTAGATCATGCTAAAATGTGAGTCCTGAGCTAGTCAGGGAAAACGGGAAAAACTGAGATTGTCAGCATGTGCATATGCCCTGTTAACTCCTCCACCTGCCAGTGCTACCAGTATTTTATTGAAGGAAAACCCATATAGGGGCTAGCTCTGTGGCAGAGTAGGCTAAGCCTCCGTCTGCAGTGCTGGCAACCCATATGGGCACCAATTCATGTCCTAGCTGCTTTACTTCTGATCCAGCTCTTTGCTTATGGCCTGGGAAAGCAGCAGAAGATGGCCCAAGTCCTTGAGCTCTTGCACCTTGTAAGAGACTCGGAAGAAGCTCCTGACTTCTGGCTTCAAATCTGCCCAGCTCTGGCTGTTGCAGCTGTTTGAGGAGTGAACAAGCAGATGGAAGACCTCTCTGTCTGTCCCTCTCTCTGTAACTCTACCTCTGAAATAAATAAAAATCTTGAAAGAAAGAGAGAGAGATAGCGAGAGAGAGAGAGAGAAGGGAGGGGCCCAAATAAATAAACAAATAAGGACCTGGGTGCAAATGTTATCATTACAAAGTACATTTTATATGTAATCTATGACTTGAAGGATTCTGTTAATTGGAATTTTTCATTTCTGTGACAGTTTGCAAACATCTCCAATACTTCACAAAATCCCAAGCATGGCTGTAAGTCTGCCCTTTTGTCTACTCAGCACCTGTGCCTTTCACAAAATCATATTTGGGGAGTTTGGAGAGGATGAGGTTATCTTCTTTAAGGTCATTCTCTCCTCATCTGTCTTCTGATCACCTTATAAATAATGAAACTTCTGGGTATTTGCATGTAACTCCTTTGGGGGAAAAAATATGTCCTCTGATTACTCTTTGAATTGCAATTTTTTTAAGGAGAGTTTTATAAAGAATGACTTGGGAATTCTGTGAAAGCTATTACATATTTAAAAGCTGGATTAAAACTGGGAAGCATTTTGTGTTATTTTTAAAAAGATTTACTTATTTTCATTTGAAAGAGTTAAGGAAAGACAGAGAGAGAGAGACAGACAGACAGACAGACAGACATCTTCCATCAACTGGTTCATTCCCAAAATGACTGCAATAGCCAGGGCTGGGCCAAACCAAAGCCAGGAGCCTGGAATTCCATCTGGGTCTCCCATGTGGATGGTGGGGGCCCAAGTACTTGGACCATCTTCCACTGCTTTTCAGGAGAATTAGCAGGGAGCTGGATCAGAAGTAAAGCAGCTGGGTCTTGAACCAGGCACTCATATGGGATGCCGGCATCACAGGTGGCAGCCTAACTCACTGTGCAACAACACAGGCCCTGTAGGGAAGCATGGTACCTATTGCGATCAAATAACATTCCTCCTCAGGTTCGTTGATTTAATAGTACCCAAAATTATTGTCTAATAAAATGAGTAAATACCTATAGAAAATGATTTTAAAAGATTGTATTATTTATTTGAAAGGAAGAGTTACAGAGACAGAGGGGGACAGAGAGAGAGATCTTCATCCACTGGTTCACTACCCAAATGGCCACAGCAGCCAGGGCTGTGCCAGGCCAAAATCAGGAGCTTCTTCTGTGTCTCCCACATGGGTGCAGGGGCCCAAGCACTTTGGCCATCTTCCGATGCTTTCCCAGGCTCATTAGAAGAAACTGGATTGGAAATGGAGCAGCCAGGATTCGAACTGGTGCCCAAATGGGATGCCTGCATTGCAGGCAGCAGTTTAACCCACTACGCCACATCAATGAACCTGAAAATTACATTCTCAAGATGTGTTTTTGTGCTACATTAGGTAGAATTTTATTATTATGACTCACTGTTGATGATTAACTCTTGGCTCAGTGTTTCTCCTATGATCTTGTGATGTACATGGTAACTTTAGCCAGTCAGTTGGAGGCCTTAGGAGAAAAATCTGGGGTTTTCCAAAGAAGGGTTTCTGCCCAAGACTATAATATATTAATTCTGTTTGAGTTTCTAGCTTGCTGGCCTGTGCCACAGACTTTGAACTCATCTCCTACCTATATTTCCAACCTACTGGCCAGCTTTACAAATTTCAGGCTTGCCAGTCTTCACAAGCCTGGAGCCTTCCTTAAAATAAAATTGAGCTAGGTAGATGAGATAGTTTGTCTTGCCTGGGCAACTCTGGCCCAGAGTCTAATGAAACTATGAGCACATCAGCTGAGACAGCAGTCGTCTATAAGGCTGGAAGATCAGCCCCAAGGTGGTTCGTTCACACAACTGGCAAGTTGGCACTTCATGTTGATGGGAGCCTCTCTCCTGTTATGTGACATTGTCACAGAACTGCTTGAGTACCTCATGGCATGATGGATGGTTTCCCCAAAAGCTAGTGGTGCAGGAAACCAAACAGAGACACACAGTCATCTCTGTGGTCCTCCAATTGAGCTGTGCAGTCCATTGCTTTGATTCATTGTGGGAGGAGACATGAAAACAGAGGTCATCCACACAAAGGCAGGGCTAAAAGTCAAAGGATGAGGGGGCTGTCATTGTGGCACAGCAGGTTAAGCCACCACCTGAGATGCCAGCATCCGAACTGGGTGCAGGCTCAAGTCCTGGCTGCTCCACTTCTAATCCAGCTCCCTGTTAATGGGTTTGGGAAACCAAAGGAGTCTGGTCCAAAGTACTTGGGCACCTTCCACTCATGTGGGAGATGCTAATAAAGTTCCTGGATCCTGGCTTCAGCCCGACCCAGTCCCAACTGTTGTGGCAATTTGGGAAATAAACCAGCAAATATAATATCAATCTCTTTTTCTTTCTCCCTCACCACCCCAAGTTTGCCTTTCAAAGAAATAAAATCTTTAAATAATAATAATAAAAAGACTCAAAGAATAAGGCCAAGGATGAAGGGCCTTGGAAACCAAGTGGAACTCAGATGCACTGAGAATTGTGTGCAGTGTGTGGTGTGCAGTGCCTGCAGTGTTGTGCAGTGTTGTGCAGTGTTGCCTTGCGCAGCGTGCAGTGCCTGCAGTGTAGTGTGCTGTGTGCAATGCATGCAGTGTGTGCAGTGTTTTCAGTGGGGCAGTGTTGCCATGGATGCAGCAGGTGCACTGCACAGACCACACACTGCACACACTGCACGATGCACACTGCATGCACTGCACCCTACACATTGCACACTGCACATTACACACTGTACACACTGCACACTATACACACTGGATGCACTGCACACTGTATAGACTGCACCACTACATGCACTGCACACACTTCACACTACACACTGTATGCACTATGCACTGCACACTGCAACACTGCACACATGGCACAATGCACACTATACACACTACACACTGCAACACTACACACTTCACATACTGCACACACTGCAACACTGCACACATGGCACAATGCACACTATACACACTACACACTTCACATACTGCACACTGCAACACTGCACACATGGCACAATGCACACTATACACACTACACACTGCAACACTACACACTTCACATACTGCGCACACTGCAACACTATACACATGGCACAATGCACACTATACACACTACACACTTCACATACTGCACACTGCATACACTGCACACATGGCACAACACACACTATACACACTACACATACTGCGCACACTGCACACACTGCAACACTGCACACATGGCACAATGCACACTATACACACTACACACTTCACATACTGCGCACACTGCAACACTATACACATGGCACAATGCACACTATACACACTACACACTTCACATACTGCGCACACTGCACACACTGCGACACTGCACACATGGCACAACACACACTATACACACTACACACTTCACATACTGCACACTGCACACACTGCAACACTATACACATGGCACAACGCACACTATACACACTACACACTTCACATACTGCACACTGCACACACTGCAACACTGCACACATGTCACAACGCACACTATACACACTACACACTTCACATACTGCACACACCACAACACTGCACACATGGCACAACACACACTATACACACTACACACTTCACATACTGCACACTGCACACACTGCAACACTGCACACATGGCACAACACACACTATACACACTACACACTTCACATACTGCACACTGCACACACTGCAACACTGCACACATGGCACAACACACACTATACACACTACACACTTCACATACTGCACACTGCACACACTGCAACACTGCACACATGGCACAATGCACCTTGTGCACATTGCACATGCTGCTCCTTCCTCTGAAAGTCAGAAAATTGGTAACTTTTCCCATATTTTTTGTGCTGGTTTCTGAAGTGGTACTCAGTCTTCTAGGGCTGCCAACACAAAATAATACAGACTAGATTGCTTCAAGAGCAGAAAGGTACTTGTCACTGTGTCAGGAGCTAGAGTCCAAGATGAAGGTGTCAGAGTGTTTGCTTCTTCTGAGGCCTCTTTTCTGGACTTGGAGATGGCTCTGTCCTCATGCCTCACATCCTTTTTCTGTGTATTCTGCACCTCTGTTTCTGCTTGTAAAGAAAGCAATCAGATTAATTACCCTCCCACCATACAAGCTACTGAACCTGAATTATATCTGTAAAGGCCCTATCTCTAAAAGGCCGCATTCTGGCCGGCACCATGGCTCACTTGGCTAATCCTCCACCTGCAGCGCAGGCACACCGGGTTCTAGTCCTGGTTGAGGCTCCGGTTCTGTCCTGCTTGCCCCTCTTCCAGTCCAGCTCTCTGCTGTGGCCCGGGAAGGCAGTGGAGGATGACCCAAGTGCTTGGGCCCTGCACCCCATGGGAGACCAGGAGAAGCACTTGGCTCCTGGCTTTGGATCGGCACAGTGCGCCGGCCATAGCGGCCATTTGGGGAATGAACCAACAGAAGGAAGACCTTTCTCTGTGTCAAAAAAAAAAAAAAGAAAATTATAAAAGTTTAAAAAAAAGATTTTCTGTGTGTCTCTCCCTCTGTAACTCTGACTTTCAAATAAATAAATCTTTAAAAGGCCGAATTCTAAGGGACCAATTTTTTTTTTTTTTTTGACAGACAGAATTAGACAGTGAGAGACAGAGAGAAAGGTCTTCCTTCTGTTTACCCCCCAAATGGCCGCCACGGCTGGCACGCTGCACCGATCCGAAGCCAGGAGCCAGGCGCTTCCTCCTGGTCTCCCATGTGGGTGCAGGGCCCAAGGACCTGGGCCATCCTCCACTGCCTTCCCGGGCCACAGCAGAGAGCTGGACTGGAAGAAGAGCAACCGGGACAGAATCCGGCGCCCCAACCAGGAGTAGTACCCGGGGTGCTGGCGCCGCAGACGGAGGATTAGCCAAGTGAGCCGCAGCACCAGCTGGTACTAATCTTTGTATTTTTCTAATGTTTATTTTTATCACTTGAAAGGCAAAGTGACAGAGAGAAAGATTTTCCATCCGTTGGTACACTCCTTAAATGCCCATAACAGCCAGGGCTGGGCCAGGCCGAAGCCAGGAGGCTTTAACGCCATCCTGGTCTCCCACACGAGTGACACAGCTCAAGTACTTGGGCTCTCTGCTGCCACCCAGGATGCATTAGCAGGAAGCTGGATCGAAAGCAGAGTAGCTGGAACTGAAGCCAGTGCTCTGTCATGTGATGTGGGCATTCCAAGCAGCAGAAAACTTAACCCACTGCACCACAGTGCCCACTCGTGGAGTTTAGAAATCAAAAATGTATTTGTGGGATGCAATTCAGTCCATAACAGATGGACTGTCTGCACCACAGAATTAAAATCTTGTCTTAGGCCAGCGCCGTGGCTCAATAGGCTAATCCTCCACCTTGCGGCGCTGGCACACCTGGTTCTAGTCCCGGTCAGGGCACCGGATTCCGTCCCGGTTGCCCCTCTTCCAGGCCAGCTCTCTGCTGTGGCCCGGGAGTGCAGTGGAGGATGGCCCAAGTGCCTGGGCCCTGCACCCCATGGGAGACCAGGAGAAGCACCTGGCTCCTGCCTTTGCATCGGCACGGCGGTGCACCAGCCACAGTGGCCATTGGAGGGTGAACCAACGGCAAAGGAAGACCTTTCTCTCTGTCTCTCTCTCTCACTGTCCACTCTGTCAAAAAAAAAAAAAAATCTTGTCTTGTCTTCTCAGTATAACAGTCTCAATTGTAGCAAGAAAAGATAGCACACTCAAATGGAAGCAATAGAATAGAGTTGAATAAAGGGACTATTAAATAAATGGGGTTAAGCAAACCAACGAAGGGTGGTTTAAAACCCTGAGCAACTGCAAGGAGCAATGATAAACCATTACTACTTCCAGAACTAAGGGTGGAAGGGGGGGGGACTGTTGTTGACACCTGGCAACAGCAGTTAATGGTGGAGAAGGTACACCAGCAGGCACTGGGCTTGGGAGGAGGACACAACTGGAGAGCAGGGAGGAAGCCAGGTGCTTTCCCTGGGACTTGCCATTGATAAAACCAACCAGCAGCTAGGGCACATAACAAGGCAGAGAAGAGTAGAAGGCAGATCAGGTAGGTCAGTCCTTTACCATCTTCATAGTTATCACTCTGTCAACACAAACTTCAGGAGAGAGAGGGTCTGGGTAAGACTGACTCACTTAACTGCAGATCTCACCTCTTACAGAGGGGCAGCCAGTAGTTACAAGTTGTAGGGATGAAAACCATGTCTCCTAGACAGCCTTGGGGCAAGTGTTCTGCATGTCATTGGCTTCACAACAATCAAATTCATCTAAACTCAGAAATTGAATTTAGTGGAGAGAGAGAAAGATAGAAGTCTATGAGGTATTAATATTGTTAAACCTCGTAGTTTGCTTTTAGCTCATGAAGCAATAAATTCCCTCTCCCTGGTCCATAGCTAAGGTGGTATTTTCTTGTAGCCAACAGCATTGTAGTAACTTCCAGTACCCTTAAGGTTCTATGGCCCACTGAACTTGGATTCCTGATTGTTCCCATGTCTGGCAGTTTTGTAGCATTGTTCTGAGAATCAATTTTTTTTTTGGACAGGCAGAGTGGATAGTGAGAGAGAGAAACAGAGAGAAAGGTCTTCCTTTTTGCCGTTGGTTCACCCTCCAATGGCCGCTGTAGCCGGTGCATCTCGCTGATCTGAAGCCAGGAGCCAGGTGCTTCTACTGGTCTCCCATGGGGTGCAGGGCCCAAGCACTTGAGCCATCCTCCACTGCCTTCCCGGGCCACAGCAGAGAGCTGGCCTGGAAGAGGGGCAACCGGGATAGAATCTGGTGCCCCAACCGGGACTAGAACCTGGTGTGCTGGCGCTGCAAGGTGGAGGATTAGCCTGTTAAGCCACGGCGCTGGCCCTGAGAATCAATCTTAAACACCTTTTACACCTGCCAGTGAATATAAACTGGATTTTTTGTATTAAATTCCTTTATGTTTACCGTTACTAGTATGGCTTAAGTTGGTTGAAAACTGACACAGGGACCAAGCCTCTTGTACTCCAGAGTATTTATTTTCTACATTCACATTGTGAACTAGTATAATTAAGGAAAATTTGGGAGAAGAGGAAGGAAAAATGCCTTAAAACTGTGTTATCCCATTTTTTGCTTAAATATGCAGTTGCAGTCTGCCTTTTGCATTAATTATAATCATAAATATTTTTCTAGGGGTTAAGCTTATGACTTTCCACCTTTCAAGACTATAGGAGGAGGCTTTTACAATTTTTGTGAAGGGACTGGCCCTGTGGCATAGTGGGCTAAGCCTCCGCCTGCAGTGCTGGCATCCCATATGTGCACCAGTTCAAGTACTGGCTGCTCCACTTCCCATCCAGCTCCCTGCCAATGGCCTGGGAAAGCAGTGGAAGATGCCCAAGTGCTTGGGCCCCTGCACCCGTGTGAGAGACCTATAAGAAGCTTCTGGATCCTGGCTTCAGATCCACCCAGGTCTGGCCGTTGCAGCCATTTGGGGAATGAACCAGTGGATGGAAGAACTCTGTCTGCAACTCTGTCTCTCAAATATTTTTTAAAAAGGAACAAAATGTGGAAAAGTAGAATCAAAAGACAAAAAGAGTCAGGCATTTGGGGGCATGGACCAGCAGGTGGGAGAGGTGGTGGTGGTGTATCTCTGCATTTCTCAAATAAATTTTAAATTAAAAAAAAAAAAAGACAATAAGAGGGGCAGCACTGTGGCATAGAGTAAAACCACCACCTGCAGTACTGGAATCCCATATGGGCACTGTTTTAAGTCCCGGTTGCTCCACTTCCAATCCAGCTCTCTGCTATGGCCTAGGAAAGCAGTGGAAGATGGCACAAGTCCTTGGGCCAATGCACCAGCGTGAGAGACCCAGAGAATATTCCTGGCCCCTGGCTTCGGATCAGCCCAGCTACAGCCATTGTGGCCATCTGGGGAGTGAACCAGTGGACAGAAGACCTCTCTCTCTCTCTCTCTCTGCTTCTGCTTCTAACTCTTTCAAATAAATAAATAAAATCTTTTAAAAAAAGACTGAGAATTTTCTGTGAGCTTTTTGAAGCCCCTTTGTATTCCTTCATGGGAATATCATAATATCCAATGTTGATACAGATGTGGGTAGTAGGACACTAACATATGACACTATCAATTGGCACACAACTTTCCTAAAGAGCACTTAATTTCAAAAAAAAAAAAAAACATTTCCACTTTTAACAGGAACCAGCATTGTGCCACAACAACTTAAGCTGCCATCTGTAATGCCCCATAGGAGTACTGGCTCAAGTCCCAACTGCTCCAGTTTTTTAAAGATTTATTTATTTACTTGAAAGAGTTAGAAGGAGATAAGCAGAGGCAGATACATACAGAGAGAGAGAGATTTTCATTTATTTGTTTTATTATTTTATTTATCCATCCACCGATTCACTCTGCAAATGGCCACAACTGCTAGAGATGGGCTGATCCAAAGCCAGGAGCTTCTTCCAGGCACCCATATGGGATGCCAGCGCCACAGGTGGAGGCTTAACTTATTATGCCACAGCAGAAAGAGAGAGAGAAAGAGAGAGAGAGAGAGAGAGAGAGAGAGAGAAGAGATCTTCCACCTGCTATTTCACTCCCCAGATGTCTGCAACAGTGAGGGCCAGGTCAAACTCAAGCTGGTAGCCTTATCCAGGTCTCCCACATGGGTGGCAGGGGCCCAAGCACTTGAGCCATGCCCCACTGCCCCTCCCAGGCCATTGGCATAGAGCTGGATCTGAAGCATGCGGTTTCACTTCTGATTCAGCTCCCTACTAATTCTCCCAGGAAGACAGTGGAAGATGGCCCAAGTGCTTGGGCCCCTTCCACAAACATGGGAGAGCTATAGGGAGTTCCAGGTGCTTGTCTTAAGTCTGATCCAGCCCTGGCTGTTGTAACGATTTGAGTGAACCAGCACATGAGATGATTCTTTCTCTCCTCTCTCCATCTAACTACCTATCAAGTAAATAAATTGAAGGAAGGAAAAGAGGGAGGGAAGAAAGGAGGGGAAGAAGGAATGAGGAAATTCTTACAAAAAAAGAAATAGTTAAGAGTGTGCATGGCCCAAAGTTGTGGCAAAGCAGGTTAAGCCCCCACCTGCAATGTTTGCATCCTATGTGGGCCTGGGTTCAAGGGCAAGCTGCTCCACTTCTGATTCAGCTTCCTGCTAATGTGGCTGGGAAAGCAGTGGAAGATGCCTCCGGTCCTTTAGTCCTGCTAATGCAGATCATGGGAGACAGCAGTTGAGACTCAAGTAATTGGGTCTCTGCCACCCACACAGGACACCTGTATTGAGTTTCTAGCTCCTAGCTTTGGACCCGGCCCAGGGCCAGCCATGGCAAATATCTGGGGTGTGAATCAGCACATAGGATTTAGCTCTATTTCTCAAAATAAAAAGTAAATAAACAATACACTACAGGTATAAAAATAATACTGAATAATTAAAGTGTTTGGGTTCCTACCACATATGTGGGAGACCTGGAAGAAGCTCCTGGCTTCAGCTGGCCCAGCCATGGCCATCGAGGCTATCTGGGGAGTAAGCCAGTAGATGGAAAATTTCTTTCTCCACCACTCAATATCTCTTTCAAATAAAATAAATTTTTAAAAATTAAGTCAATACAGTGGAATATGGTTGCAAGGAAAGGAAAACTCTCCAATGGCTGGAACTCCATTAAGATCATAGAAACAGAATCATACAGATTCTCGATTTATGACAAGGTGGCTCTGCAGAGCAGTAGAAAAATGGGCTCTTTTCAGTGAATGGTGGACCAAATTGCCAGACATATAAATAAAAAAAGAGGAGGGCTCCAAGATGGTGGAATAGGGAGGGAGCACACTGATGATTCAGGAAAAGATAGTTTAATAAAAATGGAGGTACTGTAGTTTCAGAGAAGAGTTAGGGGAAAAACTGCAGAGGAAACTCTGCCGGAACTAGTGGGACAAGGTGGACCTACATGGAAGGCATGGGCGCCCATGGCTCGGGACCCCAGGGACCAAGTCTACACACCAGCGCTGGAAAGGTAGGTGAGGCGAAACCTCAGTATCCCAAGACACTGGCAGGAAAGTGGCAGGAAAAGCCTGGAGGGAACAAGGCTTGAAGCCCCATGGGGGAAAGTTCACCAGGCTAACTAGAGGATAGAAAAAAATAAAAAAGGGACCAGTACGGACACGATTGTCTTTCTCCACTCACCTCACAAAGGCAAGCAAGACAAAGAGCTGGTGCCATTTTGGACATAGGTAGCAGCTATACCACCTCAGGGCTGCGCCTGCCCTCAGCCAAGCAGAAAAACCTGACTTGGGTGGGGAGAAATAACAGGAGGTTAAGACCTAGTGAATGTGTGGAGCTTATGAACTGGGACTGTGAAAAAAATGAGGGTGTGTGGGAGAACTCACGGAGTGACACAGACGTGAGTACTCAGTGGCAGACGCCACAAATTCGGTAACCTTGGCAACCCATGCGAGATTGCAGGGGAATCTGAGCTTCACTGAGGACTACACAGATCCTTTGTGTGGTCCTTGGGACAGAGCAAATATTATACCCACAGGAGTCAGAGATTAGAAACTGATTGCCTTCAATTCCGCTCAGCTGTGTGGAATTATTTCCCTTCTGAATTAAAAGAAAAAAAAGAGAGAAAGAGATTTACCACGCCAAACCTGGGTGTGTCACCTTTGGCACATCCTTAACCCTGAAGAACTGAACAGAACTCTCTGGCCACACCCACCAGAAGCCTCTAAAGATTCACCAAAAGCAGACAGTCCACTTAATCTAGAGTCATAGTACAACGAGAAAAGCCACCACAGTGAGGAAAAAAAAAAAAAAAAGAAGAAACCAAAGAATATCTCCAAAATGCCAAGCAACAAACACAGAAACCAAGGAAACAAGAACAAGGAAGACATTATGAAGCCCCCAAATGAACATGACACTCCAATTCAAGATTATGAAGATGATAAGATAGAAGAAATGCAAGATACGGATTTCAAAAAATTTATGATAAGAACATTTAGAAGTTCACAAAAACAAATTCATGAACTACAGAAACCCTTACTGGACAAGATAGAAAATCTCTCTCATGAAAATGAACTCTCAAGGAGGAATCAAAATGAAATGAGGAATCTAGTAGAACATGAAATGGTGATATTGAAGAGAAATCAAAATGAAATGAAAAATTCAATAGATCAAATGACAAACGCATTTGAGAGTCTTAACAACAGAATCAGTGAGATAGAAAAGAGAATATCAGACTTAGAAGACAGAGCACAGGAAAGTATACAGTCAAACCAAAGAAGAGAAGCAGAAATTAGAAATCTAAAAAATATTGTTGGGAATCTACAGAATACTATTAAAAAAAACCAACATTCGGGTTCTAGGAGTTCCTGAAGGCATGGAGAGAGGGAAAGGGTTAGAAGGCCTTTTTAGTGAGATACTAGCAGAAAACTTCCTGGGTTTGCAGAAGCACAGACACATCCAAGTACAGGAAGCTCATAGAACCCCTAATAAACATGACCAAAAGAGATCCTCACCAAGACACATTGTAATCAAACTCACCACAGTGAAACATAAAGAAAAAATTCTAAAATGTGTAAGAGAGAAACATCAGATTACTCTCAGAGGATCTCCAATTAGACTCACAGCAGACTTCTCTTCAGAAACCCTACAGGCTAGGAGGGAATGGTGAGATATAGCCCAGGTACTAAGAGAGAAAAAACTGCCAGCCCAGAATATTATATCCTGCAAAGCTCTCATTTGTGAATGAAGGTGAAATAAAGACTTTTCTTAGCAAACAGAAATTGAAAGAATTTGTCACCATTCGTCCAGCCCTGCAAAAGATGCTTAAAGATGTGTTACACACAGAAACACGGCCATCACTATGAAAAAAGGTAAAGGAAGAAAACCTCCCAGTAAAAGATCACAGGAAGCTCAAAGCATATATTAGAAAATATCTTTGGGAAAATGGCAGGGCAAAGTTATTACTTATCAATAGTCACACTGAATGTTAATGGCCTGCACTGTCCAGTTAAAAGACACAAATTGGCTGAATGGATTAAAGAACAAAATCCATCTATTTGCTGCTTACAGGAAACACACCTGTCCAACAAAGATGCACACAGACTGAAAGTGAAAGGTTGGAAAAAGATATTCCATGCCAACAGAAATGAAAAAAGAGCTGGCGTAGCCATATTAATATCAGACAAAATAAACTTTAACACAAAAACTGTTAAGAGAGACAAAGAGGGGCACTATATAACGATTAAGGGATCCATTCAACAGGAAGATATAACTATTATAAATGTATATGCACCTAATTACAGGGCACTGGTTTATTTAAAAGATATGTTAAGGGACTTAAAGGGAGACTTAGACTCCAATACAATAGTACTGGGGGACTTCAATACTCCATTTTCAGAAATAGACAGATCAACCAGACAGAAGATCAACAAGGAAACAGCAGATTTAATCAACACTATTGCCCAAATGGATCTAACAGATATCTACAGAACTTTCAATCCTACACTTAAAGAATTTATATTCTTCTCAACAATACATGGAACATACTCTAGGATTGACCACATACTGGCCTATAAAGCAAGTTTCAGCAAATTCAAAAGAATTAGAATCATATCATGCAGATTCTCAGACCACAGTGGAATGCAGCTGGAAATTAGCAACTCAGGAATCCCTAGAGAATATGCAAACATATGGAGATTGAACAACATGCTCCCGAATGAACACTGGGTCATAGAAGAAATCAAAAGAGAAATCAAAAACTTTCTGGAAGTAAACGAGGATAACAACACAACGTATCAAAACTTATGGGACACAGCAAAAGCAGTGTTAAGAGGAAAGTTTATAGCAATAGGTGCCTACATCAAGAAATTGGAAAGGCACCAGATGAGCTTTCAATGCATCTCAAGGATCTAGAATAACCTCAGCAAACCAGACCCAAAACTAGTAGGAGAAAATAAATAATTAAAATCAGAGAAGAAATCAACAGAATTGAATCCAAAAAAACATAACAAAAGATCAGCCAAAGAGCTGGTTTTTTGAAAAAATAAACAAAATGGACACACCACTGGCCCAACTAAGTAAAAAAAATGCAAGACCCAAATCAATAAAATCAGAGATGAAAAAGGGAATGTAACAACAGACACTACATAAATAAAAAGAATCATCAGAAATTACTACAAAGAGCTGTATGCCAGCAAACAGGGAAATCCATCAGAAATGGATAGATTCCTGGACACATGCAACCTACTTAAATTGAATCATGAAGACACAGAAAACGTAACAGACCCGTAACTTAGACAAAAATTGAGTCAGTAAGAAAGTCTTTCCCAGTAAATAAAAGCCCAGGACCGGATAGATTCACTGCTGAATTCTACCAGACATTTAAAGGAAAACTCACTCCAATTCTTCTCAAACTATTCAGAACAATCAAAAAGAGAAGGAATCCTCCCAAATTCTTTCTATGAAGCCATCATCACCTTAATCCCTAAGCCTGAAAAAGATGCAGCATTGAAAGAGAATTACAGACCAATATCCCTGATGAACATAGATGCAAAAATCCTCAATAAAATTCTCGGCAATAGAATGCAACAACACAACAGAAAGATCATCCATCCAGACCAAGAGGGTTATATCCCTGGTATGCAGGGATGTTCAATGTTCACAAATCAATCAATGTGATACACCACATTAACAAACTGCAGAAGAAAAACCATGATTATCTCAACAGATACAGAGAAAGCATTCGATAAAATACAACACCCTTTCATGATAAAAACTCTAAGCAAAATGGGTATAGAAGGAACATTCCTCAATACAATCAAAGCAATTTATGAAAAACCCATGGCCAACATCCTATTGAATGGGGAAAAGTTGGAAGCATTTCCACTGAGATCTGGTACCAGACAGGGATGCACACTCTCACCACTGCTATTCAATATAGTTCTGGAAGTTTTAGCCAGAGCTATTAGGCAAGAAAAAGAAATTAAAGGGATACAAATTGGGAAGGAAGAACTCAAACTATCCCTCTTTGCAGATGATATGATTCTTTATTTAGGGAATCCAAAGAACTCCACTAAGAGACTATTGGAACTCATAGAAGAGTTTGGCAATGTAGGATATAAAATCAATGCACAAAAATCAACAGCCTTTGTATACACAGACAATGCCACGGCTGAGAAAGAACTGCTAAAATCAATCCCATTCACAATAGCTACAAAAACAATCAAATACCTTGGAATAAACTTAAACAAGGATGTTAAAGATCTCTGCAATGGGAATTTTTTTTATTTAGTAAATATAAATTTCCAAAGTACAGTTTATGGATTACAATGGCTTCCCCCCCCCATAATTTCCCTCCCACTCACACCCCTCCCATCTCCTGCTCCCTCTCCCATTCCATTCACATCAAGATTCATTCTCAATTATCTTTATATACAGAAGATTGATTTAGTATATATTAAGTAAAGATTTCATCAGTTTGCACCCACACAGAAACACAAAGTGTAAAATACTGTTTCAGTACAAGATATAGCATTACTTCACATTGGACAACACATTAAGAACAGATACCACTTGAAAAGTAAGTACACAGTGACTCCTGTTGTTGACTTAACAATTTGACACTCTTGTTTATGGGGTCGGTAATCTCCCTAGGCTCTAGTCATGAGTCGTCAAGGCTATGGAAGCCTTTTGAGTTTGCCGACTTCGATCTTATTCCAACAGGGTCATAGTCAAAGTGGAAGTTCTCTCCTCCCCTCAGAGAAAGTTACCTCCTTCTTTGATGGCCCCATCATCTGCCATTCTATGAGTCTGCTGTGTCTCCTGCTTCCCATGTTGGATCGTTCTCTCCCTTTTTGATTCTATCAGTATTAGCAGACACTAGTCTTGTTTGTGTGATCCCTTTGACTCTTATACCTATCAGCGTGATCAACTGTGAACTGAAATTGATCACCTGGACTAGTGAGATGGCATTGGTACATGCCACCTTGATGGGATTTCTACAATAAGAATTACAAAATCTTAAAGAACTAGAAGAGGATATCAAAAAATGAAAAATCCTTCCATGCTCATGGGTTGGAAGAATCAACATCTTCAAAATGTCCATTATCCCAAAAGCAATTTATAGATTCCATGTGATTCCAATCAAAATACCAAAGACATTCTTCTCAGATCTAGAAAAAAATGATGCTGAAATTCATATGGAGGCACAGGAGAACTCGAATGGCTAAAGAAATCTTGTACAACAAAAACAAAGCTGAAGGCATCACAATACCAGATTTCAAGACACACTACAATCAGTTGTAATCAAAACAGCATGGTACTGGTACAGAAACAGATGGACAGACCAATGGAACAGAATAGAAATCCCAGAAACCAATCCAAAATTCTACAACCAACTTATATTTGATCAAGGCGCTAAAACCAATTCCTGGAGCATACACAGCCTATTCAACAAGTAGTTCTGGGAAAACTGGATTTCCACATGCAGAAGTATGAAGCAAGACCCCTACCTTTCACCTTACACAAAAATCCACTCAACATGGATTAAAGATCTAGATCTACAACGCAACACCATCAAATTCTTAGAGAATATTGGAGAAACCCTGCAAGATATAGGCACAGGCAAAGACTTCTTGGAAAAGACCCCAGAGACACTGGCAGCCAAAGCCAAAATTAACAATTGGGATTGCATCAAATTGAGAAGTTTCTGTACTGCAAAAGAAAGTCAGGAAAGTGAAGAGGCAAGCAACAGAATGGGAAAAAATATTTGAAAACTATGCAACAGATAAAGGATTAATAACCAGAATCTACAAAGAGATCAAGAAACTCCACAACAACAAAACAAACAACCCACTCAACAGATGGGCCAAGGACCTCAATAGACATTTTTCAAAAGATGAAATACAAATGGCCAACAGACACATGAAAAAAAAATGTTCAAGATCACTAGCAATCAGGGAAATGCAAATCAAAACCACAATGAGGTTTCACCTCACCCCAGTTAGAATGGCTCACATACAGAAATCAACTAAAAACAGATGCTGGCAAGGATGTGGGGAAAAGGGGACACTAACCCACTGTTGGTGGGAATGCAAACTGGTAAAGCCACTATGGAAGTCAGTTTGCAGATTCCTCAGAAACCTGAATATAACCCTACCATCCACTCCAGCCATCCCACTCCTTGGAATTTATCCAAAGGAAATTAAATTGGCAAACAAAAAAGCTGTCTGCACCTTAATGTTTACTGCAGCTCAATTCACAATAGCTAAGACCTGGAACCAACCCAAATGCCCATCAACAGTAGACTGGATAAAGAAATTATGGGATATGTACTCTATTTTTTTTCTCTTTAAATACAGAAGATCAATTTAGTATATTCTAAGTAAAGATTTCAACAGTTTGCACCCACACAGAAACACAAAGTGTAAAATACTGTTTGAGTACTAGTTATATCATTAAATCACAATGTACAGCACATTAAGGACAGAGATCCTACATGAGGAGTAAGTGCACAGTGACTCCTGTTGTTGATTTAACAATTTGACACTCTTGTTCATGGCATCAGTAATCACCCTAGGCTCTTGTCATGAGCTGCCATGTCTCTGGAAGCCTTTTGAGTTCGCCAACTCTGATCTTATTTAGACAAGGTCATAGTCAAAGTGGAAGTTCTCTCCTCCCTTCAGAGAAAGGTACCTCCTCCTTCGATGGCCCGTTCTTTCTCCTGGGATCTCACAGAGATCTTTCGTTCTTTTTTTTTTTTTTTTTTTGCCAGAGTTTCTTGGCTTTCCATGCCTAAAATACTCTCATGGGCTCTTCAGCCAGATCTGAATGCCTTAAGGGCTGATTCTGAGGCCAGAGTGCTGTTTAGGACATCAGCCACTCTATGAGTCTGCTGTGTATCCCGCTTGCCATGTTGGATCATTCTTTCCCTTTGTTTATTCTATTGGTTAGTATTTTCAGACACTAGTCTTGTTTATGTGATCCCTTTGACTCTTAGTCCTATCATTATGATCAATTGTGAACTGAAACTGATCACTTGGACTAATGAGATGGCATTGGTACATGCCACCTTGATGGGATTGAATTGGAATCCCCTAGTATGTTTCTAACTTTACCTTTTAGGGCAAGTCCAATTGAGCATGTCCTAAATTGTACATCTCCTCCCTCTCTTATTCCCACTCTTTTATTTAACAGGGAACACTTTTCAGTTAAGTTTCAACACTTAAGAATAACTGCATATTAATTACAGAGTTCAACCAATAGTATTAAATAGAACAAAAAAAATACTAAAAGGGACAAAGTATTAAGTTGTTCATCAACAGTCAGAGCAAGGGCTGATCAAGTCACCATTTCTCATAGTGTCCATTTCACTTTAACAGGTTTCCTTTTTGGTGCTTGGTTAGTTGTCACTGATCAGGGAGAACATATGATATTTGTCCCTTTGGGACTGGCTTATTTCACTCAGCATGTTGTTTTCCAGAATCCTCCATTTTGTTGCATATGACCCGATTTCATTGTTTACTGCTGTATAGTATTCTATAGAGTACATATCCCATAATTTCTTTATCCAGTCTACTGTTGATGGGCTTTTAGATTGATTCCAGGTCTTAGCTATTGTGAGTTGAGTGGCAATAAACATTAAGTTGCAGACAGCTTTTTTGTTTGCCAATTTAATTTCCTTTGGGCAAATTCCAAGGAGTGGGATGGCTGGGTTTTATGGTAGGGTTATATTCAGGTTTCTGAGGAATCTCCAGACTGACTTCCATAGTGGCTTAACCAGTTTGCATTCCCACCAACAGTGGGTTAGTGTCCCTTTTTCCCCACATCCTTGCCAGCATCTGTTGTTGGTAATTTCTGTATGTGAGCCATACAAAAATGTACTCTACAGAATACTATACAGCAGTCAAAAACAATTAAATCCAGTCATTTACAACAAAATGGATGAATCCAGAAAACATGCCGAGTGAAATAAGCCAGTCCCAAAGGGACAAATATCATATGTTCTCCCTGATCTGTGACAACTAACCAAGCACCAAAAAGGAAACCTGTTGAAGTGAAATGGACACTATGAGAAACAGTGACTTGATCAGCCCTTGTCCTGACTGTCAAGGAATAACTTAATATTTTATCCCTTTTAGTATTTTTTGTTCTACTTAATACTATTGGTTGAATTCTATAATTAACACACAATTATTCTTAGGTGTTTAAATTTTAACTGAAAAGTGTTCCCTGTTAAATAAAAGAGTGGGAATAAGAGAGGGAGGAGATGTACAATTTAGGACATGCTCAAATGGACTTGCTCCAAATGGTAGAGTTAGAAACGTGCCAGGGGATTCCAATACAATCCCATCATAGTGGCATGTACCAATGCCATCTCACTAGTCAAAGCGATCAGTTTCAGTTCACAATTGATCATAATGATAGGACTAAGAGTCAAAGGGATCACATAAACAAGACTAGTGTCTGCTAATACCAACTGATATAATTAAAAAGGAGAGAATGATCCAACATGGCAAGCGGGATACACAGCAGACTCAGAGTGGCTGATGTCCTAAACAGCACTCTGGCCTCAGAATCAGCCCTTAAGGCATTCAGATCTGGCTGAAGAGCCCATGAGAGTATTTTAGGCATGGAAAGCCAAGAAACTCTGGCGCAAAAAAAAAAAAAAAAAGAACGAAAGATCTCTGTGAGTGAGTTCCCAGCAGAAAGAACAGGCCATTGAAGAAGGAGGAACCTTTCTCTGAAGGGAAGAGAGAACTTCCACTTTGACTATGACCTTGTCTAAATAAGATCAGAGTTGGCGAACTCAAAAGGCTTCCATAGCCTTGACAACTCATGACAAGAGCCTTGGGTGTTCACTGACGTCATAATTAAGAGTGTCAATTGTTAAATCAACAACAGGAGTCACTGTGCATTTGCTCCCCACGTAGGACCTCTGTGCTTAATGAGTTGTACTATGTGAATTAACAGTAAAACTTGTCTTCAAACAGTACTTTATACTTTGTGTGTCTGTGTGGGTGCAAAATGTTAAAATCTTTACTTATTATAGAGTTGATCTTCTGTATATAAAGAGAATTAAAAATTAATCTTAATGAAGAATGGGATGGAAGAGGGAGTAGGAGTGGGGCGGTTTAGGGGTGGGAGGGCAAGTATAGGGGGAAGCACCACTATAATCCAAAAGCTATATCTATGAAATTTATATTTATTAAATAAAGGCTTTCTAAAAAGATTCTCAGTGAACTGACAATACAATTGTGAAAGCAAAACAATAAAATTTAGACATAATTTTACTATTATTTGGAATAAAATACTCCTAAAAAATAACAAATAACAAAAATACATAAAGATTGATAAATTGGATTGAATCAAAATTAAGAACATGTGTTTGGGGGCAAAATCAGTATTAAAAGCAAAGTTTATAGCAATAAGTATATACATTAAAGTGAAAATATAAAGATCTCAAGCAATCTAATGAGGCATTTCAAATACTTAAAAAGTGAGAAAAAAGCCAAACCCAAAATTAGCAAGAGGCAATAAATAAAGAGGATCAGAACAGAAATAAATGAAATTGAAACTGAAAATAGAAAAAAATTACAAAGATCAACAAATGGAAAGCTGGGTGAAGACGTTGTGTCACGGTGGGTTAACCCACCTGCTGGGGATACCTACATCTCATAAGGAAATACCTGATTTGAGTCCTGTGTACTTCATGCTTTCTGATCTGGCTTCACACTAATGCACCCAGGAGGCAACAGATGACATCCCAACTATTTGGGTTCCTGATATCCATGTGAGAGAATGGGATAGAGTTTCTGGCTCCTGGCTTTGGCTTGGCCTAATCTAGGCTATTGCAAGCATTGGGGAGTGGGCCAAAGGATAGACGAAGTGCATGCATGAGTTCACATTCTCTCTCTCTTCCTCTCTCTCCTTCCTTCTCCCTCCCTCTCTCCCCCTCCTCCCCTCTCGTGTGTGTGTGTCTGTCTGTCCTTCTCTGTCACTCTGCCTTTCAATCAAATACATCTGTTTTAAAAATCTGATTTTAGGGGCCGGCACTGTCGTGCAGCGGGTTTAAGCCCTGGCCTGCAGTGCTGGCATCCCATATGGGTGCCGGTTCGAGTCCCGGCTGCTCCTCTTCCAATCCAGCTCTCTGCTATGGACTGGAAAAGCAGCAGATGTCCCAAGTCCTTGGGCCCCTGCACCAGCGTAGGTGACAAGGAAGAAGCTCCTGGCTTCTGGCTTCAGATTGGCGCAGCTCTGGCCGTTGCAGCCATCTGGGGAGTGAACCAGCAGATGGAAGCCTCTCACTCTGTCTCTACCTCTCTGTGTAACTCTTTCAAATAAATAAAATAAATCTTTTTAAAAATCTGATTTTATGAAAACATAAGCAAAATAGAAAAAAATTTTAGCTGTACCAACACAGGAAAAGAAAAAAATCAATATTAGAGATGAAAAAAATATACAATGGTCACCACAGAAATATTACAAAAAAATAAGAAACTTCTATATGCTAATAAGAAACTGCTATATGCTAACAAATCCAAAAACTTAAGAAATTGATACATTTCTAGATACATACAAGCTATCAAGATTACACCAAGAAGATACAGAAAATCTAAACAGACCAATCACAAGCAATGAGATTTAAGCAGTAATTCAAAGTTTCCCAAAGAAGAGTCCAGGTACTTTACAACTGAATTCTAGAAAACATTTAAAGAGGAACTAACTTTAATACTTCTCAGACTATTCCAAAATATTGAAAAGGCTGGAACTCTGCCAAGCTCTTTTTATGAGGCCAGTATTCTCCTGATACAAAACACACACACAGAGATACACACACAGATACACACACACACAGCCACTACAGACCAGTGTCCTTAATGAACACAGTTACAAAAATTCTCAATAACATATTAGCAAACTGAATCCAAGAGTACATCAAAAAGATCAGACATCATGGTGAAGTGAGATTTATCTGAGGGATTCAGGCATAATACAACATTTCAAAATCAACAAACATGATCAATCATATAAACATGTGATCATCTCAATACGTACAAGAAAAGCATTTAATAAGTTTCAAAATATCTCCATGATTAAAACCTCTCAAAAGGGGATGGCGCTGTGGCTTAGTAGGTTAAGCCTCTGTCTGTGGTGCCAGCATCCCATATGGGCACCAGTTTGAGTCCTGGCTGCTCCACTTCTGATCTAGCTCCCTGCTCATGGCCTGGGAAACAGTGGAGTATGGCCCAAGTGCTTGGGTCCCCACGACAATGTGGGACACCTGGAAGAAGTTTGTGGCTCCTGGCTTTCAGCTCAGCCCAGCTACAGCCACTGTGGCAATTTGCGGAGTAAACCAGCAGATGGAACACCTTTGTCTCTCCCTCCATCTATAACTGTCTCTTAAATAAATAAATCAATCTTAAATGCTTAAGAAGTACATCTCTCAGTTGGGGATTACGATGGTAGAGTAGCAACGGAGGTTTCTGCTCTAGTCTAGGAGAAGATAGTTTTTTAAAAAAATGGAAAGATTGGCCAGCACCGCGGCTCACTAGGCTAATCTCCCGCCTGCAGCACCAGTACCCCGGGTTCTAGTCCCATTTGGGGCACCGGTTCTGTCCCAGTTGCTCCTCTTCCAGTCCAGCTCTCTGCTGTGACCTGGGAAGGCAGTGGAGGATGGCCCAAGTGCTTGGGCCCTGCACCTGCAGGAGAGACCAGGAGGAAGCACCTGGCTCCTGGCTTCGGATTGGCACAGGGCTCCGGCCGTAGCAGCCATTGGGGGGTGAACCAACGGAAAAGGAAGACCTTTTTCTGTGTCTCTCTCACTGTCTAACTCTGCCTTCCAAAAAAAAAAAATGTGGAAAGAGTGCAGTCCCAGAGAAGAGTTAGGGAGAAAGCAGCAGAGGAAACTCCATGCAAACTGGAGGGACACAGTGGCCCTACATGGAGGGTGAGGACATGTACTACTCAGAACCCCCTCAGCAGAGAGCCTCCACACCAGCATTGGAGAGTGAGGTGAGACCAGAATGTAGCAGCCCCACCCACTGATGATAAAGCTGTAGGAAGAGCCTGGTGTGGGCCTGGCTTGGAGGCCCAAGGGGGATAGTGTACTTGCCAGACTAGAGGAGAAAAAAACAAAGTGGGGGCACGCTCCTCTCTCCCAGATCACCCTGCAACTGCATCCTATAACAAGCTGATAGAGAGCAGGCACCATTTTGGACATACATAACAGCTGCACCAGATCATGTCTGTGTCCAGCAACCAGCCAAGTGGAGACTCCTGAGGCTAGTGGGGAGAACAGGCAGGGGGCTGGGTGCTTGTGACTGGGAGGCTTGTGTACCGGGACTGTGAAAACACTGAGGCTGCATGGGAGGATTTCACGGTGTGGCTGGGACTTTGGGCACTCACTATGGGAGGCTCCACACAATCAGGGCTCCATGGTTACCTGGCAAGGGACATTGCTGGAGAATCTGAGTGCACACTGAGGACTGCACAGATCCTCTGTGTGGTCCTTGGGGCAGAGCAGACGAATAACATACCCACTGGGGCTAGTGCCCAGGCAGTAGTCAGCTTTAAGGAGAGCTCAGCTGAGTCTTCACCAACAGACAAGAACAACCCTCCTGATTGGAAAAAAAAAAAAAAGAAAGAAATTTGCCACGACAAACCTGGTATGTCACCTCAGACATGCCCTTCACCCTGGAGGACTGAACAGAGCTTGGCCACACCTACCACACACCTCTAGGTATTCCCTGAAACAGACACTCCACTAATCCACACATAGTCCGAAGATAAAAGCCATAACAGCAGCAAAAAAAAAAAAAAAAAAAGGAGAAACCAACAAGTATCTCCATAAATGCTGAATAACAAATGGACCAATTCAAGAAACAAGAATGAGGAAGACAGCATGATGACCCCCCCCAAAAAAAAAAACAAAACACTTCAATACCAATTGTGAAGATGATGAGATGGAACAAATGCCAGAAATGGAATTCAAAAAAATTGATCATAGGATTACTCAGAAGTAATCAGAAACAAATGTACAAAATAATGAAATCCATACATGACATGAAAGAAAATTTCTCCCAAGAAGTTCAGATCTTAAAGAGAAATCAAAATGAAATCTTGGAAATGAAGAAATCAATAGAACAAAGAAAAAATGCAGTGGAAAGCCATAACAACTGAATCGGTGAAGCAGAAGAAAGAATATCCACCTTAGAAAACAAAGCACAGGAAATTATACAGTCAGACCAAACACAAGAAGAAGAAATTAGAAAACTAAAGAACACTGTTTGTAATCTAGAGGATACTATCAAACGACCCAACATACGGTTTCTAGCCATGGGAAGATAGAAAGGATTAGAAGGCCTTTATAGTGAAATAATAACAGTGAACTTCCCTAATTTGGAGAAAGAAAGGGAAATCCAAGTACAGGAAGCACATAGACATTGTATTAGACATGTAATCAAACTCTCCACAGGAAACCATAAAGAAGATTCTAAACTGTGCACAAGAGAAACGCCAATTACTTTCAGAGGATCTCAAATTAGATTCACAGCAGACTTATGAGAAACCCTACAGGCTAGAAGAGAATGGTGAGATATAGTCCAAGTCTTAAAAGAACTGTTAACCCAGAATACTATATCCTGCAAAGCTCTCATTTATGAACGAAGTTGAAATAAAGATCTTCCATAAAAAAAAGAAATTGAAAGAATTTGTCACCACCCATCCAGCCCTACAAAAGATACTTAAGGATATGCTGCACACAGAAACACAGAAACATGGTCATCACTATGAAAGAAGGTAAAGGAGGGGGAGAGCGGCAAGATGGCGGAATAGGAAGGAAGCACATTGATAGTTCGTCAAGACACACGTTAATATAAGTGGAGATACTGCAGGGTCAAGGAAGAGTAGGGGAAGAAACAGCAGAGGAAACTCTTCCGGAACTAGTGATTCACAGTGGACCTGCGTGGAGAGCGTGGGAGCCCAAGTTCAGGACACCAGCGGCAGACTCAACGCACCAGCGCTGGAACGCGAGGTGAGCCGAACCTCCATAGCCCGAGACACCAGCGGGCAAGCGGAAAGAGGAGGCTAGAGGGAACGAGGCTTGAAACTCCGTGGGGAAAAGTTCACCAGGCTAACTAGAAGAGAGAGAGGAAAAAAAAAAGTGACCGATACGGACACGAGTCTCTCTCTCTCCGCTCACCTCTCAAAGGCGAGCAAGACAAAGAGCAGGCGCCATTTTGGACATACGTCATAAGCAGGGCGACCTCAGGTCTGCACCGGCCCTGAGCCTAGCAGAAAAACCTGACTCTGGGGGGAGGGGTGAAATAACTGGAGATTAGCATCTAACTTGGCAACCCAGTGGGAGACTGCAGGAGAATTGGAGCCCACACTGAGGGCAGCAGAGATTCCCTGTGTGGTCCTTGGGAAAGAGCTTCCGATCTCTGGCTCCTGTGGGTATATCATTTGCCTGCTAATTACTACCTCCAATTACGTTCAGCTGTGCGGAATTACTTCCCTTTTGAATCAAAAAAAGAAAGAGAGATTTACCACGCCTAACCTGGGAGTGTCATCTTTGACACACCCTCAGCCCTGAGGAACCAAACACAGCTCTCAGTCCACACTCATCTCAAGCCTCTAAGGCTCCACCAAAAGCAGACAGTCCACTTAATATAGAGCCATAGTGTAACAAGAAAAAACACCACAGTGAAGAAACCAAATATCTCCAACATGCCAAACAACAAACGCAAAAACCAAGCTAACAAGAACAAGGAAGACACTATGACGCCCCGAAATGAAAAAGACACCCCAATTCAAGATTATGAAGATGATGAGATCGAAGAAATGCAAGAAGCGGATCTCAAAAAATTGCTAAGAACATTAAGAAGTTCTCAAAAACAAATTCTTGAACTACAGAAATCCTTCATGGACAAGATAGAAAATCTCTCTCGTGAAAATGAAATATTAAGGAGGAATCAAAATGAAATGAAACAACTAGTGGAACAAGAAACTCTGATAGTGACGAGAAATCATAATGAAATGAAGAATTCAATAGATCAAATGACAAACACATTAGAGAGCCTTAAAAACAGAATGGGCGAAGCAGAAGAGAGAATATCGGACTTAGAAGACAGAGAACAGGAAAGGAAACAGGCAAACCAAAGAAAAGAAGAAGAAATCAGAAATCTAAAAAATATTGTCGGGAATCTACAGGATACTATTAAAAAACCCAACATTCGAGTTCTAGGAGTTCCTGAAGGCATGGAGAGGGAGAAAGGATTAGAAGGCCTTTTCAGTGAGATACTAGCAGAAAATTTCCCAGGTTTGGAGAAGGACAGAGGCATCTTAGTACAGGAAGCTTATAGAACCCCTAATAAACATGACCAAAAGAGATCCTCACCACGACATGTTGTAATCAAACTCACCACAGTGAAACACAAAGAAAAGATCCTAAAAGATGCAAGAGAGAAACGTCAGATTACTCTTAGAGGATCTCCAATTAGACTCACAGCAGACTTCTCATCAGAAACCCTACAAGCTAGAAGGGAATGGCGAGACGTAGCCCAGGTACTAAGAGAGAACAACTGCCAGCCCAGAATACTATATCCTGCAAAGCTCTCATTTGTGAATGAAGGTGAAATTAAGACTTTTCATAGCAAACAGAAACTGAAAGAATTTGTTGCCACTCATCTTGCCCTGCAAAAGATGCTTAAAGATGTGTTACACACAGAAACACAGAAACATGGTCACCAATATGAAAGAAGGTAAAGGAAGGAAACCTCACAGCAAAAGATCACAGGAAGCTCAATTTATCTTTGACATAGAATTAAACTCTGATGCTCTGTTAAAGCAATGTGTTAAAGTAATCTATTGTGTTTTCTTGATGTCTGTTAAATTCTAATTGTTCAAAAACAGCTGAATTTTTATTAAGATCTATGGGTTATGTAAATATGTGCTTATTTTCAAAGATTTGAATAATCACCTTGTAACAAGATCAAATTTGGTCTATGAGTTTATAATTTTAAACATGGCGACTTAAAGTCTTTTGTCATCCACAGTTATATATGATTTGCTGCTCATAAAACTAAAGCGTTGTTGGTTCTGTGTGTAGCTGTCCTCCTATGGGTTCCTATGGACTTTTTCCAGCCACTTCCATTGTATTCAGTACTTTGGGATGGCTCTATAAACAGATGAAGCCAATAATGTATTAACAGTACCAACTGAGAGAAAGTATGGTTAACAGAGGTTACTAAAAAAGCAATTCAAATCAATTGGCAATCTACAAAAAGAGTTAAAGATTTTAAAAGCTATTATTAAAAACGCTATATTGGTCTATTATGCTATGTTAAATGTGTGTACATATTGTATGTCCACATGGGGAAATTTTATTAAGAGTCTTATTTTAAATGGCTTATAGATAAGATTGTCCATAAATTTAAGCTGCTAAAATCAATCAAAGATACATTTTAATTTGAGTGACCTGAATCTATGTATCATATGTTTTAAACTTGTAGGTAGAAAGAAACTAAAAACATTTTATATGGTTGTGCTTAAGTTTGCTGGTTAAACAAACTACACCATGTTAGATATTTAAGAGGTGTTTTCAAAAACATGATTCTTAAAATTTATAGAAGGCATTGGACCTTCATGTAAATGTTTTCTTAAGTTGTTATCTAATGGTTGAAACTGTTTGCTAAGTATTCATGTGATATTGCTATTGTCAGCAAGCGATCTAGGACTTGCTCCCTCATTTCTCTATTCTAAGCCCAACTTGTTCTTTCATTTCTCTATTCTCTTCAAGATAGGAAACTAAATCTATTATGAAGGAATCTGTAGGACGCACAATTTAATCTTTAGACCTTATAAAAGAGATGGCTAACATTTTTCTGTAATAGCATAGCCAAAATAAGAACTTAAATAATAATCTCATAGCTAGATTCACTTCGCCATCAGCAAAGTATACAGTAAGTAGAAAAAACCTCCCTTTCAGACCAAAGGGAAAGAAAGTTTTAAAGTGAGAATATAATTTTCCTCATGGGCATTGTCTACCTTAGAAAAACTACTACAGAACATGCCTGTGACTATAGACTTGTAGTTCAGGCCACCGAAGATTAGAGATGGGACACGGGCACTCCCTTGACTTGCATCCTCTGGTCTGCTTTAACACAAACCAGGAGGAAAAGAAAGCTAGGCATCAGAAGCAATGGGTGGCAGGCCTATTAATGGCTGATCTATACAGTGATCTGCCCTCAAGGAGACCCAACAGGCCAGTCCACTGCAGTGGCTTTCAATGTGGTAAGCCTGGGCTTCAGCAGAAGTCAGCTTGTGAAGAGCCCTGGCAGCTCTGCCAAGAGTTGGATCACTGGAAAAGGACCTGCCCTGGAGTTGAAGGATGCACAGGTCAGAGCCACAGATCTTATTGGCTCTAAGCTGAAAAACCCTTCACTCAGCCCAACTTCCAAAGTGACCACTGCAGCTGAGGGTGTGGTCAAGTAGGGTCAGCAACATTGCAGGCAGAACTGTAAATTTCTTGTTAGAGTTGCCACCTGCTTTTACCTGGCCAGCTCTCCTCCCAGGCCAGCCAAGTAATGAAAGTCAACAGAGTGCCTTCCCCTAGGAGGTTCACACCTCCCTTAGGATATACCCCATGTGAAGAGATAGATAGGTCTGGGCCTCTGAATTTACAAGGCCTAAAGCCCAACAGATTATTATCAAGCCCCTTCTATCAGATTCTATTTGCCTCTCAATCAGAAAAATTACTTGTAGCTTAGACAGCACCTTTCTTAGCTCCTCTAATAAAGACTCTGTCCTTTGTTCTAGACCCTGTCTAGCGTACTTGGGCCTCATTCCTTTGTAATCATAACCTCTACTCTACCTCCAATGGCTCTACTCCCAACCTGTGTGTACTGATGGTCCTCTTCCCCACTTAATGCTGTATAATTGTTCAAACCTGGTTAATGCCACTCTTAGGATCATTGGTTACTATTCTCACTCTGTCTTTTATGACCTTGTCTAAATATGATCAGAGTCAGCAAACTTGGAAGGCTTCCATAGCCTTGGCAACTCATGACGACAGCCTAGGGTGGTTACTGGTGCCATAAACTAGAGTGTCAATTTGTTGGGTCAACAACAGGAGCCACTGTGCACTTGCTCCTCATGTGGGATCTCTGTCCTTAATGTGCTGTACATTTTGATTTGATGCTATAACTAGTACTCAAACAGTATGTTTCACTTTGTGTGTCTATGTGGGTGCAAACTGTTGAAATCTTTATACTAAATTGATCTTCTGTATATAAAGAGAATTGAAAATGAATCTTGATGCAAATGGAAGGGGAGAGGGAGCGGGAGAGGGGAGGGTTGCGGGTGGGAGGGAAGTTATGGGAGGGGAAAGCCACTGTAATCCATAAGCTGTACACTGGAAATTTATATTCATTAAATAAAAGTTAAAAAAAAAAAAAGAAAGAAGGTAAAGGAAGGAAATCTCCCAGTAAAAGTACAAAAGAAATCCAAAGTAAAAAATAGGAATATTTATGGAAGAATGGCAGGGCAGTCATTTCTTATCAATAGTCACCTTGAATGTAAATGGACTCAACTCTCCAGTTATAAAGACACAGACCAGCTGAGTGTATTAAAAAACAAAACCCATCTATTTGGTGCCCACAGGAAACACATCTCACCAACAAAGATGCACACAGACTGAAAGTAAAATGATAGAAAAAGATATTCCATACTAACAGAAACCAAAAAAGAGCTGATGTAGCCATTCTAATATCAAACAAAATAGACTCTACCACAAAAACTGTTAAAAGAGACAAAAAAAAAAAAAAGGACACTACGTAATGATTAAGGGATCAATTCAACAGGAACATGTATCTATTACAAATATATATGTATCTAATTATAGAGCACCTGGCTATTTAAATGAAATGTTAAGATATCTAGAGGGAGAAATACACTCAAATACAGTAGTGATGGAGGATTTCAATATCCCACTTTCAGCAATGGACAGATCAACCAGACAGAAAATCAGCAAGGAAACAGCAGTTAATCGACACTATAGGCCAAAAATGGATCTAACAGATATCTACAGAACTTTTCACCCTGCAGTTGCAGAATAGACATTCTTCTCAGCAGCACATGGAACTTTCTCTAGGATAGACCACATGCTAGGCCATAAAGCAAGTCTCAGCAAATTCAAAACAACTGACCTCATACCATGCATCTTCTCTCACCATAATGGAATGAAGCTGGAAATCAGCAACTCAGGAATTTCTAGAACATATCCAAACACATAGAAACTGAACATGCTCCCTAATGAACAGTGGGTCCCAGATATCAAAAGAGAAATAAAAAAAATTCTGGAAACAAATGAAGGTGACAATACAACATTTCAAAGCTTTCAGTATACAGCAAAAGCAGTGTTAAGAAGAAAGTTTTTAGCAATAGGTGCCACAATTTCCAAGAAATTGGAAAGGCACCAAATAAATGAGTTATCAATACATATCAAGCAAACCAAACCCAAAACTAGTAGGAGAAAATAAATAATTAAAGTTAGAGAAGAAATCAAAAAATTGAAAGAAAAAATACAAAAATCAGCAAAATGAAGAGCTGGCTTTTGGAAAAAATAAAGAAAACCAATAAACCATTGGCACAAATAACCAAAAAAAGGAGAGAAAAGACCCAAATCAGTAAAATTTGAGAGATAAAAAAGGAAATGTAGCAAAAGACAGCACAGAAATAAAAAGCATCATCAGTTGTTACAACGAAGAGCTATATGTCAACAAACCATGAAACCCAGAAGAAATGCATAGATTCCTGGATACATACAACTCACCTAAATAGAACCATGAAGACATAGAAAACATAAATATACCTGTAACCAAGACAGGAAGTGAATCAGTAATAAAGACCCTCCCAAAAAAGAAAAGCTCAGGATTGGATGGCTTCACTGCTGAATTCACCAGACATGTAAAGAAGAACTAATGGGACTGGTGCTGTGTCATAGCAGGTAAAACTGCCACCTGCAGTGCCGGCATGCCATATGGGTGCTGGTTTGAGTCCCAGCTGCTCCACTTCCCATCCAACTCTCTGCTATGGCCTGGGAAAGCAGTAAAGATGGTCCAAGTGCTTGGGCCCCTACACCCACCTGGGAGACCCAGAAGAAGCTCCTGGCTCCTGGCTTCAGATCAGTGCAGCTCCAGCTGTTGCGGCAAACTGGGGAGTGAACCAATGGATCGAAGACCCCTTTCTCTCTCTCTCTCTCTCTGTCTCTCTCTCTCTCTCTGCCTCTCCGTCTCTGTGTAACCCTGACTTTCAAGTAAATAAATAAATCTTTTTTAAAAAACTCCAATACTTTTCAAGTTATTCAAAACAGTTGAAAGGGAAGGAATCCACCCAAATTCTTTCTATAGAGCCAGCAT